>NC_047663.1:78312766-78642766 GCF_011762505.2 Arvicanthis niloticus | reverse complement strand
CATTGTATTTGTCTATTGTGTGGTTATGAGGCTCACAGGGAAGTTAGCTGATAATATTGAGAAAATATTAGAGTAGTATTATTAAACTGATAATGACTTAGAATTAGATTGACTTGTAAGTCCCCTTTGTTTCTATATTTGCATATATCTCTTTCTCTTCTTTGAAATGTGAGGTCTTTGTAGGATGCCAAATGAGGTGAGGCTTCTGTGTCATTCACACAACCAGTGAAAGGGATTTTTGTTGATGAGTTACTTCATGCTCAGTTTCAGTAAGTGTGTACTGAGTGGTACTCAAATTATCGGGATTATTCATAGAATGATGACTTTTTTGCATACGAGAGTCACAGAGACAAATCATAAATGTGAAGGGCATTTTTATGTTTTAAAAAGAATGGAAGCTAATCTGAGAATTTAACTCTCTTTAGAAAATTTCATCAAGGTGCTTAAACAAGGAGGCATAGAGCATAAAATGGCTCATGCTAACTCAACCCAAAAATCACAGTCAAGGTATATAACATTTTTGAAGTAAATAATATTTAAAAGACATGTAAAATGCACAATATAAGTGAGCCTATAAAATAGTTCTGTTGGGAATTTTTGAATATTCATTTGTATAACTAGAAAATCCATATTTAGCTGTCATAAGGCTTTGATATCAGTGAGAAAGCTATGATGCTCAGATAAGCAATGTGAGAGTATAGAACTGGCAGAGGAAGGACTCTGTTACCATAGCAACCTGATTTGAGATGCACAAGGTGTGTTTTAACCTAAGTTCCTGTCTTAGAAACGAACACAAGCAAATAATTAGATAAGTAAATTGCTGAGACAGCATCCAAGAAACTCAAGTGTTTTCAGAGAAAATGCTCACTCAAATATAAATCATCAGTTGATTATGAACCAGAATAATAGCAGTCGTTACTGGGCCATAATTTCTATTTCATTTCTGTTTTAATGGCATGGTGCATCCCTTTTAATTTTTGTTACTGAATTGTATCAAGATTGACCACATATTGTTTCTTTATCTATGAAATGAGGAGGTAGGAGCAGATGATGTTCCAGTTTCCTAATTAGACTAATTAGACTAATGCGGTAGATGCTGTTAGCTTAAAATTCCAGTAATGGTTTGAAAGAATATCATGTTTTTCTTAATACTTTTTAATATCCTCTTCTCTCAGTTACTGACATGTGTTTAGGGACAGGATTATTTGAGTCAAATAAAAATATTTGTTCAAATTTCATTTTGCTAAAGAGAAGACATTTTTAAGGAAAATGTAATCTATTCTCACACAGTAAAAGAATAGTTTAGTACCAAGTCCAACCGTAAAGACATGCGTACATATAAAATTACATGGACACAGCAGAATATACATATACATGTACATATACATATGCATATACATATATATGCGTGTGTGTATTCATGACTAATAAAATATATGGAATTTACTGGAATGACTTGCAGTCTCAATTAATCCAACAATGACCAGCTGTAAATGAGAAGTCCAAGATTCTAGTAGTTGCTCGGTTCCTTGAAGCTGTCATATTTCAGCTGGTCTTCTGTATAAGCTGGCATCCTGAAGAAATAGGTTTCATCAGATGTGTTGGCAAGTCAGTACAACCAGATAAAGAGGAATGGACCATTCCTTTTTCCATTGTCCTTATGTAGGCTTTCAGCAGGATGTATGTCCCAGATTAAAGGTTTGCCTCAAGGTATGGATTAAAGGCTTGTTTGTCTCCCAGCCTCAAAATCTGGGCCAAAAGCTTGTATCTCCTAGCCTCAAGATCTGTGTCACGGGTATGCCCTCAATTTCTGAATTGCAGTTCATTCTATATATAGTCAAGTTTACAACCAGGAATAGCCATCACAATCCACCCCTGTCAATTTGACACAAATCATTCTACTTACTTCTGTTACCATTAAGGTTTCATTGCTGTGAAGAGACACTATGAGCAAGGCAAGTTTTATAAAGGAAAACATTTCATTGGGTTGGCTTACAGTTTCAGAGGTTCAGTCCATTATCATGGTGGTGGGAAGCACGGTAGTATGCATGCAGACATGATGCTAGAGGAACCAACAGTTCTACATGTGGATTCAAAGGCAACCAGGAGAGACTGGCTTCTGCAAGCAGCCAGAAGGAGGGTCTCCTCTGTATTGAGCAGAGCTTAAGCACTAGGAGTGTTCAAAGTCCACTTACAGAGTAGCACACTTCTTCCATGGGGTCAAAACTAATCCATCAAGGCCACCTCTTCTAATACTGCCATTTCCAGTAAGCCAAGCATATTCAAATACACACACACACACACACACACACACACACACACACACTCACATACGCACACACAAACACACATGTATACATAATAAGCATATAACAAAAATTACTGAAAACAGAGAGGCCGTGAATTTGTAAGAGAGTTGGGAAGAATTTATAGGAGGGTTCCGATAGGACAAATGTTAAAGAGAAAATTAAATTATAATCTCAAAATTCAACAAAACTGAGGAGAAGTCCAAGGAAAGGTAGTTTTGACCCACAAATATATGGTTTTTTGCTCTGGAAATAATGGAATGATTAAATGCAAATTTAGCTTATAGTTTTACATTTTTACAACTTTTTTCTCACTGTCACTAATGCCCCATTTTTGGTCATCCTCTTTCTCTCCCTAAATAGATCCTCCTTCTACTTACAGGTTTTACTTATTCTATTTTTATTTCTTTCCCTTTGTCACCTCTCTCCCCTCATTTTTATATTTTTATAGTCTCCTCACCTCATGCAAATATATATATACATATATATATTCTATAAATTCTATTTATCTATGGAACACATACATACAAACTAGCACACACACACACACACACACACACACACACACACACGCACACACACATGCACCATGCACATAAATATATATCAACATGTATTTAAATATTTCTATACTTCTACATTTATTTACTTTTATTTTATGTGTAGTAGTGTTTTCTTACATATTTGCATTGTACTATTACAAGCACGCCTATGGTACGGGAAGGCTAGAAGAAGGTGCTGCTTCCCCTGGAATAGGAGTGATAGGTGTTTTGAGCTATCATTTTGGTGTTAAACTTCTCTGGATCCTCTGCAAGAGCTGTAGGTTCTCTTAGCTCCCAGTCAATTCTTTGGCACCTAACTACTCAATAGCCCCTAACTATATATTTATGTATAGATGCCCATGTTTGAGAAAAATCATGTTTGTCTTTCTGTGTCTTGTTTATTGCACTTACCATAATTATACCCAGTTGCATTGGTTCTCTTTAACAATATAATTATTTTATTTTCCTCCTTCCAAATGAATGAATTCTAGTATGTGTATGTAGCATACTTTCTTCATACATTCATTCTTGATGAGTATCTAGCTAACCTTGTTCCATTCCCTAGCTATTGTGAAGAGGGCACTTATAAACATGGATATTCAAGTGTCTCTGCAAGTGTTCATTTCGAGAGTCCTTCTTGCAAGTACTCAGAAGTGATAGAGCTGAGTCAAATGGTAGGTCTGTTTTTAGTTTTCTGAGGACACTGACACTGACTTAAACAATTATACCAATTCACGTTCTTACCAGCATTAAATAAAGATCCCTCTTTCCTCATATTCTTGCCTGCATTTGTTGCTGTTCTTTTTTTTTATGACTAAGTTTATTATTTTACATCCCTATTACAGCTTCCCTTCCCATCTCTGCTCAGCAGACTCTCCCTCACCCCTCCTTTTCTCCTTATCAACCTGTCTTCCTCTTCTCTCCCCCCAAAGGAGAGTCCTTCTATGGATAAGAACCAGCTCCATCCTATCAAGCCATAGCAATACTAAGTGCACCCTCTTCCACTGAGGTTAGACAAGGCAGCCCAGTTAAAGCAAAGGGATCCAAAGGCAGGCAATGCAGTCAGAGATAGCCCCTACTACCACATTTGGAGTCTCACATGAAGACCCAGCTGCACAACTCTTACATGTGTGCAGAGAACCTACGTCAGTACTATTTACATTCTCTGATTGGCAGTACAGTCTCCTTGAACCCCTATGGGCAAAGGTTATTTTAACATGTAGATATCTTTGTGCTGTCCTTGACTGCTCAGGTTTCTTCAATCCATCTTCCCTCTTTTATACCGAAATACCTAACTTCCACTCAATGTTTGGCTGTGGGTCTCTGTAGCAGCTTCCAGCAGTTGCTGAGTGAAGCTCCTATGACGACATTTATGCTAGGCTCCTTTCTGCAAGTATAGCAGAATATTACTGATAGTGTCAGTGATGGCCTTCCTCTCATGTCATGGGTCTCAAGCTAGGCCAGTCATTACCTCAAACTCTGTTTCAACCCCAACCCCTGCACATCCTGTAGTTGGGTCTAAGGATTTGTAGCAGGGTTGGTGTCCCAATACCTCTGTTGGAAGTCTTGCTTGACTGCGGGAGATGGTCCTGTCAGCCTCCATAACTCACAATGCTAGTAGTCTTAGCTAGGATTACCTTCACAGATTGCTTTGAGTTTCCATTGGTATGTGTTACCAGAGACACTTAATCATGTTTGATGATGTTTTTCATATGTTCTTGGATTTGATTTGCAAGTGTTTGACTGAGTGTTTTTACCTCAATATTCATAGAAGAGATTGGTATAAAATTGTCTTTCTTGGTTTAGCTTTTGTGTTGTTTAGGTATCAGGATTTCTGTGGTCTCATAAAATAAATTTGGCAGTGTTCCTCTGTTTCTCTTTTGTGGAGTAATTTGAGTACTATTGATATTGGCTCTTTGAAGCTTGGGAGAATTCTGCACTAAAATTTTCTGGCCCTGGGCTTTAGTTTCTGCTTCTATTTCCTTAGAGATTATAGGTCTACTTAGTTTGTTTACCTGATCTTGCTTTAGATTTGTTAAATGGTGTTTATCAAGAAAATTGTTTATTTCATTTATTTTTTTCCAATTTTGTGGAGTATAGTTTTTTGAAGTAAGACCTAATGATTCTTTCAATTTCTTTGTTGTCTGTTGTTATCACCCCATTTTATTTCTGATTTTGTTAATTTGTATGTTCTCTCTGTCTTTTAGTTGGTTTGCCCAAGGGTTTCTTCTATGTTGTTGATTTTCTTAAAGAACCAAATCTTTGTTTAATTGATTCTTAATATTGTTCTCTTCATTTCTGTTTGTGATGTTGGCTCCCCACAGCAGAATTTCCTTGCAGTTTTACTAGTCGTGACATTATAAAGTGGTTTTCTGATACAAATGGACCTTATGTCAAATTAGACAGTTGTTGGTTATCACTAAGATACAAGTGCCACTATTAAACCATTAGGGATACCGTGGCATTTGATTACTTTTCTTGATCACAAACATCACAGCTGGGTGGAATTATTGGATGCTTTTCTTTATTGGAAGCTTGAATAGCACTGTATGGTCTATGAAATCTAATAGGGAGAGGGAGTTCAGATATAACTCAATATCTTTGAGTCCTTGTCAAATGTACAGGATGTTTTTCAAAAATAGGGACTTATTTTTAACATCTGGGAAGCAAAAAGGCAAAAGCCTACATTAGTTTTGGAGTCTCTTGAATACTTTTGATCAACAATTCAAAATAAAATTTTTCATGCCTAGTACTGCATTTTCTGCTAGATATCTGTGGATCTTGGAGGAAGCATTAATACTCCAAGTGTCATAACTTTAACTGTACAAAGTATACATATACACATTATTGTAATTTTAGGTACATACAAACCAACAGATACCTGTGGTAAAGGAAAGGTAGAAAGGAGAAATTAAATAGCACTAAGAATATATGAATAAACCAGAAGCCATTTTCAATAGATATTTGCAGAAATTGTATATTTTTGGGATTTTTATTTCCTTTTATCAGCCAATATTGTGTTTACATATTAAAAATCACGAGGAGTTCAATGGCCTTTTTTACAACTTGCTTTAACAGTTGGCATTTCAATAAATTCACTGGGTCATATAAAGGACAAAGGAAGGTACCTTTCCCCAAAGATTAGAAGAGTTGGAAAACTTTTAATAAAAATAAAAATTACAAGAACAATAGCAACCTTAATTGACAATTAATGTTATTCTAAAACACTTGAAAATCAAACTATTTCAATATTCAATTTCCCAAGAAGAATTAAAATTGAGGACCTGCAGAAGCCTGGCCCACTAAAGGCCGCCCTACCCACTGCCCTGTGCCATACCACTACAATAAAGGAATATGTGGTCAAGAGGTGGGAAAGATGGAAGAGCAGAACAGTGCTTACTCTGCAGAGAGAGGCAGAACGGGAACAGTGATGGCATGGCAGCTACAGGTATGTGAGAAGGCTGAGGTTGATAGTGGTTCATAGTATAATAGGTTGTTAACCAATGTAGTAGGCGGCAGTTTTGTGTGCAGTAGCCTGGAGCTTATGCGGGTGCAGATTCAGCCCCCAAACCATCTGCTTGGCCACAGGGTCACCCTGGCTCTCAGCAAGAATAGGGGCTGAAATGAGGAACGATTCATTTTCCAGACTGCATCTTCTCAGATTGCCCACTGTGGTCCATGAAGCAGCTGAGGATGGTATGTGGGTTGGTGGACCTGCTACAAGAGTGAGCTGTCAAATGCCATGTCCTGATCCATGTTAAGACCTAACACCATGAAGACATCTGTGGCCTTGTTTATGTACCCCGGCGACCAGAGGAATGAGTGATCTGTGCTGCTTTCTGAGAACATAGTGATGTTCTTTTCTGGGCTGCTTCTGATGGACATCCCTGTGTGGGTCAGTGGACCTACTAAGGAGGGAGCTGTGTTCATTTGTTCTGTAAAACCATGAAGACCATAGAAACAGTGAAGAAGCCCATAATCCAAGCTCTAGCTGACTCCAACAAGTAAGGAAGTTACTTTGACACTGATATCAATGACTGCAGACATACAACTGAGTAAAAGGAACGTGGAAGTCATCTATAATAACCTCTACCAACCACTCCTCCCCTCAAAAATAAAAGCCTAAAATAGAAGCCATCAAAGAGAACTTTAAAATATTATAATGAGGATGCCGAAGAGCAATTCTCCACAACTGGTGGCTTCTGACAGGGATCTAGGTGGAGAAGGACTTAATTTTCTTTAGGGGGCAGGCCATTGGGAGTTAACCATGCTCCAGTAAGTCTAAGTACAGCATAAAGAGAAGTTGTTTTTGTTGGAGAGATGTCATAAGGCGTGGGGTAGGCAGACATGGAAGGGCTGGAAAGTGATGATGATCAGGGTGTAATAGGTGAAGTTCCTAAAGAATCAATAAAAATATTATTTTTTTCAAAAAGATACTAAAACTTATCAAAACTTAATACTAAGATTAAGTTGGACAAATGTTAAAAACCAGTGTGTGACCCTAAACTTTATAGGTAGGTTTTTTTTTAATCAAACATAAGAATAAATTGTGTCCATCTTTTCAAAAATTATGCTTTCCTTTCCATAGACAGATAGGAATATCCTAGTTCATTCATGAAATTCTGGTGAGAATACTAAAAAATATTTGTAAATATTATATTCAAAAGAAAATAGGACAACATTACTTAACATTCTATGGAATAAAGAACTAATAAAATGACTCACTGTTGTGTTATGCACACATTACCTAAGAACAGTCATTCTGTGATGATCTAGAATTTAATACATTTTAGGTGACAAACTTAGGGAGTGTCACTAAAATCCTCCTTGCTATAGATACATTCGTCTGTGTAACTGCTAAGGCAGCCACCCAGCTGGGAACTACATTTCCTAGGTGTCTTTGTAATTAACTATGGCCAAATGTTTTTTCATGGGAATTCTGGAAGACAGCATCCTGTCAGAAATTTGGATGTGTCCAATCTTCATCTGAAGTGGGACTGTGAGGACAAAGCTTTTGAAGATAGAGGCAATTTCAAATGACTAAACATAGCTATGACTTGTACTAATCTATACTATAGAAACCGAAATTTTTGATTTAGAAAATTTGTATTAATAAGTATGTGATTAGTTATGTATGTATGTGAATGCGCAAACAGACATAGCCTATCAATTCCTGAGTGAGATTAGAAGTTACATTGGTCTCAGTAAGCAGATTGTCCTCCCCAGTATGGGTGAACATCCTCCAAATTATCCAGTGACCGAGTAAGAGAAAAGTAGGATAAATTCTCTAGTTTTGTTCTCTGATTGATCATTTCAGCTGGGGCTTTTATCCCCTCATTTCATCGCTCATTTTCATCCCCTTCCTTCTTCTAGACTCAATTGTACCACTCGATGTCCTTAGTCTCCAGCATGCGTAAGGCAGATAGTAACTCTTCTCAGCCTTCATAAATGCATTAGCTAATTCAGATGGAGATGATGGAGATGTACATCCGTATGTATATGCCTTAGTTACTATTCTATTGCTGTGAAGAGATACTGAATAAAGTGACTCCTATAAACGAGAACATTTAATTGGGCGCTTGCTTAGAGTTTTAAAGGGTGAATTCATTACCATCATGATAGAAGGCACGATGGTTTGCAGGCAGGCAGGAGGGTGCTAGAGACGTATATGAGATCTACATCCTGATTTTTAGATGGCAAGAAGAAAGAGAGAGAGGGAGAGAAGGAGAGAGAGAGAAAGAGAGAGAGAGAGAGAGAGAGAGAGAGAGAGAGAGAGAGAGAGAGAGAGAGAGAATATCTTTAAGTTTTCTTTCTTTGAAGAATGTCCAATTGATATTGGTCGTTTCATGGTTGGAACCACAGATAGGTAGATACATGGGTGTAGAAGTAGAAATTAGATAACAGTAGGATAATTCAGGAGGCACCAAAAGCATTCAAATTTCTCACTGATTTGTTGATGATTTTCTTGTACTCTTGAGCTCTTTTCTAATTGCTCTTAACTTTGGTATTGTTTCTTTATTCAGTGCTTGGATGACTGATAGTAAGTTTAAAGCTACCTGGTAAGAGTCATGACTTGCAGAATAAATGCTAGTCTTTAGAAAAAGGAGAAAACACAGTTTTAAATGGGAGATGTGTATGGAAGATGGTCAAGATTTCCAGAAAAATAACATTGAAAAAAAATGTATATGTTGAAGAGGAGTGTTTGAAAATGGATTTCCAAAGAACCATCTATGCCTGTGTGAGCCCTGAACTGCCCATGTTTGTATCTTCAGAAGGCAATTTGTTTTCCTTGAAGACTGACTTCTGGGTTCAATTGGTGTTTCAAATAATATGCTTTGTAGCGCACATAGTTTAGCAGCTCATGGGATGTTTATTGATGTTTTAAAAATTAATGATAGTCTCAGCTCCAATGCCAATCTATAGCTCTGGAGGTGGGAACACAACATCAGGGTTAAAGGTCTCTGGGTGGTTCCAGATACATGAGGCCTCTAGGTCATTTTTCTGAAGAAACTATTGTGGTAAAAAAAAAAAACCATAAAATACAATAAAAAATCGACTTCAATTTTTCTTACTTTGAACACACATAAAGAGAGATCAAGTCCATAGCTCCCAACATTATTTTTCAAATCTTTTATTTCTCCCCAACTCTGTCATACTCACCACCTCTGCTCCTTTCATATATACCAATGCCAACACTCACCTGACAGAAAGGAAATCAAGCAAACAGAACTCTTCACTCTATTCTGTGCTCCTGGTTATGTTGGGAAACTTGCACAATCATTCCCTGTCTCCTCTCACCTTTTTCTAACCACTGCAACCCCAAATGCTGGGTAATGGACATAGGTTCACACAAACACTAATTAATTTCTTTACTACTCATATTTATCCCAACCATCTTCTGACTACTTTCAGTTCCCAAATATATAGCAGTCTATCAAAAATGTAGTAAATAAAATCAAGAAATCAAAATTACATTCGTTTTTAAGAGTAAATGGTATGAAGACGCTGAGATGCAAATAGCATTAAATTTGATTGTTTTTCTCAACTCCAGAAAGTGTATCAATTGGAGAACTTTGAGCAAAAGAATCTGAGGATCTGAAGTGACATGCACTAAAAATAATATATAATTTGTCACAGAATCAGTGTGGTTATACTTCTGCCTGATATGTGTTTTTGACTCATGAACTTCTATGAGAACATTTACTTTAGTTTCTTCTCAGGTCATACTGGGTTGACATCCTTTTCATCATAACAACTAGCAGAGAGAAATGATCAAAGGGATTTCAGCTGGGCCACTCAGATGGGTGTGCAGGTGCATTAGAATGAGTATCTTCTGCAATGACACAGAGGATATGGTGTGTTTTAGGTCTCAGGAAAGGCTTTTGCAGAGAGGCAGCTTGGGCTGCAATAACTTTATAAGGCTGAAAAGGAAAGGGAAACACTGATCAGAGGTAAAAATGTGGACTCTTCCCACAGATACCCATTTGAATCTCTTCCATTTGCCCCATATTCTCCTCATCTATGTGTCAACTTAAATAACATTTCTTGGGAAAGACTTCTTTGAACCCCTGATCTTAATTACACTCTTTATTAAAGCCCTTTTCCTTTACAGAACATTTGTAATTTTTCATATTGTTGATTTATTTCATTTCTTGCCTTGCCTGAGAGGCTGAAGCACCAATGAGGGCAGGGGTCTCTGCTGTCTGTGTTTACCACTATAGTCTCAGGGCCTCCAAGAATAAGGGAGTTATTTACTCTACAGTTACCATTAGGAGGTGTTCAAGGTGGAGAACTCTAACTGGGCAGCTGCAATTTTGCAAACAAAACTAAATTATTAGATTTGGGGCCAGAATTAAAATCAAAGTGATTATTATAATTGCAGGTGACAATTTAATATTATGGAATGTTTCCCATAGTCCTAAACACTTTCCATATAGCAATTATCAATGTCATAATAACTTAATGAAGTAGAAAATCCTATTTCTGTATTTTTAGTGGAGGATCTAAACAAAAGAGATTTATAGCATCTCCAGTGGCATACACTTTGAGAGTATTATATAATCCCAAATAGGCTGGCTCCTGATCTAATATCTTTATGTGCTTTAATATCATTGAATTCAGTGCATTAGTTTGCCACCTGTGGAAGCAATACAATGAGGACTAGGATTCTTCCTCATTTGGATTCCTTTTTGGCTAGGACTATACAGTGGGAATATTCCTAGGTTTCTCTTTTATTCACTGTTTCTCCTTTATCAGATATCCTAAAATATCCCTAGCAGATAATCTGAATAGTTGTTATCTCTGTATTTTCTGCTTGTTCACAGACAGAATCTATAAGCCAGTCAAAACAGTATATATCAGTAACCTAGAACTAAGAATAATAGTGCAGAAAGATTATGACTATAAGGCTCTGAGAAAGCTGATAATAAAAGGGAACTAAGGAGAGATAGATAGATAGATAGATAGATAGATAGATAGATAGATACAGACAGACAGACAGACAGACAGACAGACACAGAGGGGAGAATATCTTCCAAAAAGGTAGGAGACTTAAGTGTCCTTCAAAGTAAACTTTGTAAAAACACTAAGACGTGAGTTAATGCAGTTTCTGAGTATCTACCTCCCCCATTTTGGGGTACAAAAAGTTTTCTATTCGGTTATAAATTGAAATTATATTTTACAAGGCCATTGAAAAAAACAACATAGAAATATGTGTGTTTATTTATATTCATGTATCTATCTATGTAACAACAATTAATCAAAAAGGTCATAAAGTTGAATAATGTGTTTAAGAGGGAAAGGAAAAGGTGAAATGATATAATTGTATTATAATCACATCACCTAAAAAATAATTTTAAAATGAGTAAATTAAGCACAGTATTTACTACAGACCATGTAGATAAAATTTTTTAAGAAAAAGTCTATTCTATTTCTTCACCATCACCCATGGCTGCTCTTAAACAAACTCAGAACATTTTGTAAACCATGCTAGGTGGTTCAGTTTAGGAAGTATCAGTTGGACAATGAAATTTGAAGTAAACATATTTAACAAGAATAACTATAGTTCTTTTAGCTTATGTTCAAGGCTATGGTAACTATATATGGAATTTGCTAATACATTTTGCTCATGGAAAAAGTGATAACAATTAATAAATCATTTTCAGTTATCCACACCTGAATGCATATGTATGTGTTAAATTTTGGAATGTTGCCAGACCTTGACTGATGTGTTTTAAAAACATTTTCAAATATTTGGGCCATGAGGTGACGTCTGCATTGCTTCTTCAGTCATATTCTCATCCAAGGTCAGCCCTTTTCCCAATGGGAGCCTAGAGCACACACTGTGAATCATCAAGTTTCTTTTTCCAGCTGAGCCATGATAGGTCATCTAATCCTTAAGTATGTTAAGTAAACAACCGATTAGTCTTGGCCTGAGAACTATTTAAAAAATCAGGAAGAGATGTTAGAAAAGCTGATCATTGGTGTAAGGTTTCCAAGGGAGGTCAGGTATTCTTTTCACCTTGAATTGTGTAAAGAATGCAGACAAGAAACTCAGTTCACTTCAACATTATGACCCCAACTTCTCCCATCATATGCTGCATCATCAAGTTGAACAGAGTAGTATTTGACTGTAGTCTCAGCACTACAGAGGCTGAGGGGGGAGAATAGTGTGAGCTCAGCAGTTCAAAGCCGACATGTACAATATAGCAAAGCCACAAATCAAAAATTAATAACTTAGCTAACCATTAAACAATCTAAGTTTCCAGGTCTCAATCTGCATCACCAGTTACAAAATTAATATTGATTTTATACTGAAGTATTTATTGTATCTGTGTCCGAATGTTAGCCAAGTCTACTTCACTTCTCACCCACACCACACCCATTCAGGATATTCACTTCCTATGAAATTGAATACCAGATAGGAGGGACATGTGTTTGGAGAGAGAAGGGGGGAAAAGTGAAAGGATACAATTAGGTTATAATTTCAGCAAAATAAAGAAAATAATTTTTAAAAGAATAAATGGAGCACAGCATTTGTTTAATAAAAGAAAATTCTGATTGCTAAAAATATATCCACAGTGATTGGTTGGAGAGAAACTACAAACAGGAGATAATAGAACATATGGGTACTCTACTCATTACCAACATTCTGTCTTTGTAGAAATAATAGCCCTGAATTGCACCTATGCCTCCACAATTCTTTCAATAACCAGCTGTCTTAGGACACACAAAGGAACACTATTTAATGAAAAAGAAATATGGTCTACTGCACAGTAGCAGTAAGTAGCATAAACAAGGAAGGGTCCATTTATAAGCTCCAGTCCAATTCTCCAGAATCACAAAGTACAACCATATACTAACAAAGCCTCTGAGGATGTCCACCCCATTGGAGTTTAGATGATTATCAGTCAACCTTCAGAGAGTGGCTATATTGTTTGAATCAAGTATAAGAAGTCCAAGAATGAACTAAAAGTGCTGTTAGACAAAGAGGGTAGTAAATGGACAAAGACCTACCAAACAGGAAAAAAAATGCAAATATATCAATCCAGTGAAGGTGAAATGGAAACTAATCGTACACTCATTGCCAACCAATTTGGAAGTGGAAGCAAAGGTAAGGTCAGTGGAAAAAAAGTCACAGCCTGAGCCCATAAAAGAATTTTCAGATAAAGCAAATCTTCACCCAACCCCATAAAGAATAAGCTAATAAGGATAAAGAGAGTTCCAAACAGTATGTTTGGTGCTGGACATTAATTCAGAGAGTCAACTTGTCATAGATCTGCTAAAAGACCATTCTGTCCAGGATGGTTGAAAATGCAAGAACAAATACAAAAATTCATACCCCAAGGGAATGTAGTAAATAACTTACTGCCATCTTTTGCTGCAAGAAGCAGTTTTCTTTGAACAAATCTGTACTCACCTGATCTACTTCTCCATTTCCTACATCTGATGTCCCACCTAAAATACCAGAGAATATACTATCACAGTTCTACACCTGTAAACTTATGGTGGAATGGGAAACAGAATGCCTTGGCCACACACCATATGCTGTAGAACTCATCAGTTATCCAGCAAAATGTAACATAAAGCTGATACATGTTCACCATAATCCTGGAAAATAGTACACAGTCATTCCAAGCACCCTTTGGTCATTAATAATGACTAAATTGCTCACTACTATGGTCTCAGCCAATGTTGCAGAGGGCATCACTAAATATTCCAGAGAAAAGATAGACACAATAAAAGGAAGAAATGACAGAGAAACAGAATGGTCTTTCCAAAATCACATCTGGATGCATGACAGCTTAGTTTGGTAGCTTGAAACAAAGGTGGGAACCTACAATGTTTGTGAAAAGCAGGAGGTCTCCAAGATGAAATGTAGCCTAGATCTAGCCATGGTTGAAATGCTACAGAGCTGCTCAGAGCAGCTCTATGTTCAGCACTTTGCTAGGGTCATGGAGCTGCAGCAGGTATATGGAACCAAGAATAAGTGGTGTGTCGATCTTAAGAAGACCATCTTTTTCTTCAGTTAAAATGGCAGCTATTGAGTCACCCCCATTACAAAAGGCAAAATGTTGAAAACAGGAGATCTGCAGCCAATCATCTGCACAGTTTAGCCGAAGCAGATACTCAGGTGAAAAGGGAAATCAGAAATAGAAACATCATTGCAGGTGATTCTTCCAATGCACAAGTAACTCCTTAGGAAAGACCTAGTACTTCCAAAGAGCAGACCCATCCAAGAAAAAAAGATATTGGCTAAATCCTATAATGTTCTGGCACCAAACAGATCTCCTCCATTTACTTAAGTACTAATCGAGGTTGCTTTAGCAGATGTGACAAGCAACTTTTCCTGTGCTTCAACCATAATGTTCCACCAGCTTTATGAACTCTAAATACTCAGCTGATAAGTACAATTCTTGGCATAGAAAATTCTGTTCTTCAGAAGGGCACCAAGAGGGTAAGGTCAGTCTTCTGAGAGCACAACACCAAGAAAAAGTGTTGCTTACACAAAATTTCTTTACTGAACAATTCTGGGGCTAGGAATATGTAGTTACCAAAACACCCTTCCTGGAGGTGCAGAGTACTCTAGATACCAAGGTCACAGGAAAAAACTAAGATAGAAGAGTCACCTTCAGAACTGAGAATTCTTTTTTTAAAAAATTGGGTACTATATTTACATTTCAGATTTTATCCCTTCACATAAAACCAGATAAACTGAAACTAATAGAAGAGAAGCTGGGGAAGACACTCGAATACCTAGGAACAGGGGAAAAGTTCCTGAACAGAACACCAATGGCTTATGCTCTAAGATCAAGAATTGACAAATGGGACCTCATAAAATTGCAAAGATTCTGTAAGGCAAAGGACACTGTCAATAAGACAAAGTGGCAACCAACAGATTGGGAAAAGATCTTTACCAACCCTACATCCGATAGAGAGCTAATATCCAAGATATACAAAGAACTCAAGAAATTATACTCCAGACAACCAAATAACCCTATTTTAAAAATGGGGTACAGAGCTAAACAGAACTGAGAATTCTAAACACTGTAGTTCCTGGGGGTATGCCTGGTACAAGCTCAGCTACAGACAGGATGCTGTCTTAACAGCACCAGCCTTGAGTGGACTCTTACCTCTCAGAAGCCCAGTGCTTCAGAATAGATGTAAGTAAGAGACACTTTGTAGACACCACTGACATAGTTTGTCTTCCCTTTCAATATTTGTGTTGGATTTGACTTATAAAACATCAAGTTTAAAAAGAGATACATAAACAAAAACGTTGTCATAGTGGAGGAATGATCAATTAGGCACTTTTCATGTGGTGGTGTGGAACATGGCCAAGCAATAGCTGTTCCACAGAGGGCTTGTGCTTGGGTGCTTAAAGGTGCTGAGTCACCATCAGTGCCTTGTGGGTTGGAATCAGAAGTTGGATACAGGGTGTGTCATGGATCATCACATGAACCTGTTGACTCCTTAATAATGCTACCATATTATTTTATGAAATGAAGGTTTTTGAACTGGAACACAGATAAACTGCTTTTGTTTTCTTGGATTTAAATGATGGGTCCTTAAAGGAAAGATTAATTTTCTTCCTTGCAGAAGGAAACAAGTGGCAACAAGGACCGTTCAGTGTAGCCATAGTTAGAGAACACTAGTATCATGAATTCTACAACAAACACATCCATAAACACTTGTGAAAAGACACTAAGGCTCACTGAAACAAGGACTCAAAGACCAGAAACACAGAAGGCATGAGTTAGAGGTAAGGCTTGCATGTATTATTTATATGACAGTGCTCTACATGTTTTGATAAACATGAAACAAGGCATTCTGAGAGAAAGGAAGGCTTGTCATGCTGTGTTTTACACTGTGTGCAATGTGACATCATTTTGTAAGTTGCTTAAAACAAAATCTATACTGATAAAAAGGGTGACAATACATGTAAGAAAAGTGATTGCATGGTATCACTATAGTTTTGTTTTTAATGCATTTTAGTCCTTTAGGAAAACCCTCTCTTCAGTATTGATAAGAACTGTCTTGTTCTAATCTCCTTCTCCTTACTATAGAATAGTGTTATTAAAAAAGAAGAAAGAAAAACACACTTGTGGATTGTCAAAGAAATAGCCTAGCTGTCGTCATAATTGCTTTTATCATATAAAATATTCATTTACATTGTAAAATTAAATGTATCAAATATATGTCCTGGTCACCTTAGTTCACATCCTAGGACTTACATAGTGAGAGAAAAAAATGACTTCTACAAATTTGTCCTCTGACCTCCACATGCCTGCTGAGGCATCCATAATGCCATCTTATATATGTATTATATATATGTATATGTATATATATATAATATATATGTATAATATATATATACATATATATATTTTAACCATGTAAAAAGAAAACTTAAAGATGTTTTGTAAAATGTGGAAGTGTGCTGCAATATTTTCTCAAGATGCCAGATCACACTTTTAAGAGTGTTCTAAAATGAGACTCAGTAGTTAGAAGGAACAAGGAGAAGAAGCTAAGTAAGAGACATGGACAAGAGTAGATAGGCTTAATATTCTGAATATTAGTGTCTTAAGGGTCTCATTAACTTCTGAAATAGAGATAAAGTCACTGACTTTTATCTCTAGAGAAGACACTTGAAACCTTTAAAGATTTGTGTACTCTCAAGAATCTACAGGAGTATGTATAAATCAAGTACCTATTGCCTTGACTAGATTCAGTCTTTCAAGAAAATGAAATATATGACTCACTAATGTCAGCAAACACACACTTTTTCCCATTGGCATATCACCCTATATTGTAAGTTAGGTTTCAAATGAATCAGAGGCTCCTCTAACTCCTGTTCATTTTAGAGTATTGCCTCCAACTTTTCAGCTGCTTGGGCATTTCATTCAAATTTTTCTCATCAGCCCTCCATGTAAGCAGATTTAATATGCATGATCAACAATACCTGTAGTCCACTGAGGTCTGAAAACACTAAGAGGAAAATTTTATAATTAACAAGTACAGATTTTTAAACTGTGCCACGTTGAGTCACACGACAAAATCTTCAGCATCCTTCTTGCATGACCCAGAGTCTGGGAGGATGGCTCAGTCAGTAAAGTGCTTGATGTATAAGCTTGAGAAGCTGAGTTCAGATCCTTGGCACCAACACAAAATCCAGCTGAGTGGTTAAAAGCCTAAAAGCCTCTGCTTTCTGCACTGGTGAGGTTCTGAGCTGAGGATTCCTGAGGCTTTTGACTGGCCAGTCACATTGAATTGTCACCTGAAGTCCCGTGAAATATGCTGTCTCAAAAATAAGATAGGAATTGAAGAAGACACCAAATCTCTGGTTTCTATATCACACACATGCATACACTCAAGCCCATATAAACACCACACACACACACACACACACACACGTACACACATATACTCACACAATCATAATATATGTATTTAAATAATGGTAAATATTGTACAGTAAAGACAGCTCTGAGGTTAAGAGCAACTTTTTTCATTAAAAATGTCATTTATTATTTGAGTACAAATAATACAATTTATTCATGGTTTCCCACGGAACTATAACCTTCATCAAAATACTGTTTAACTATTAAGGAGAGGCTTGCTTTATCAGCTATGATACTTAATGAAACTCATGAGTCACTGGAATTTCATGAAAGAAAAGAGAATGTTGTTTGTTTATTGAGTGGCTAATGGAACATTATTTCTTCTTTTTATAGTGCTGTACTCTGCCTTGGGAAAATAACAAGTATATCATCCGTGGTAAGCAAAACTGATTGTGTTGCTTTGAAATGTGCAAATGAACGGGTTGTTAGAAAGCTGAAAATGGTTAACCCTTGTTTACTATAGAACCCCTAAGTCATATTCATTAGTTATGGCTTCCTGCACCTGCACCATCAGTCCTTATGTTTCTTCCAGGTACATTAGATGGCTGGCTTCTTTTATCAGCTTTGAGTACTCTCTCAGTGACCGCCTATCAACGTCAGGTGATTAGAACCAGTTTCTAAAGCCTAACTAATAATTATAAAAAGATATTTTTCTTATTTCTAAACTCCCCTCCCAAATGTCAAACTAATTTTCATTCCCAGTGATGACAACATTTAGGTCATATTCTGGGGGATGGGCAAGTTTTAAAAGGACCTAAATGACTAATAGACACTGTCAACTGTTTTAAATTTTCTTGTTCAGAAATTAAAATCACTTTTCTTCTCATGGAATCCCAGTGACTCAGAGAGTGCATTAACTATCACGGTAGATAAAGTAAATTTCTTCTTAAAAGTTAAAAAGTGTTTTGATGGCGGTCATAGTTCCCTGGGAAAACATGAATGACTTTTATTATGCAGTACAGACTTTTTCACTTCAGCTGAAGGCTAAAACCCTTTTGGAGTCACTTTGAAACATGTCCAAACTTGCTAGCAAGTGATCATCAATTACATGTTTCTGTGAATAAACATCCAATTTACTGCAATAATTTGCAGATATAATTTTGGCTCTCTGTGTGTATCTGTCTTTATTCCACTGCACATAGCAGCAATAGATGCTATGATTACAAACTGGCTATGTATATATCATTCTAAATGGTAATTTGGAAACAAATCTCCTGAAAAACTGAAGGAAAGATTGTTAGGGTCTATTAGGTTTGAGTAATTCCATTTACCTTTGAAGTTGAATTTAAAGTATAAGAACAAAACAGCCCAAAGAAAATGGAGGCAGTGAGCTATATATATCATATGTTTCCTGACAGTGAAACTGAAAACACACATTAAAGTTGATTAGTGTATACATTTTCCTTGAGCGTGGAGACAAAGAAGGATGGAGAAAAGCTTGGAAATTAATTTAACCATTTGTCTTAGGGATGAGGCTCTCTAAGAACAATTAACCTTGAAGAGAAAAAAATACTTATTTCAAAACAAGAAATATTGTTTGATGTGAAGGACTAGAAAGTTGCTTATGATTGCTGTACTAAATGATTGTTTACATTTAAAATTTGGTAATACTCAGACAAGGGGATGTGGTACCCAGTAACTGACAAGACTGAGGTTCACAATTTGTATTCACTATCAGTGTATTTGCTGATACTTATTAGAAAAGTCACAGGAGATATTTTGAATATATAATAATTTCTAGAAGATGATACTGGAAAAAAATAAAGAGAAAGTATAGAAAGGGAGGAAGAAAGAATGAGAAATGGGAAGAAGGGGGAGAGGGGAAGAGGGAAGGGAGAGAGGGAAGGAAGGAGGGAGAGAGAGAAAGACAAAGAGATACAAAGACAGAAACAGAGACAGACAGACTGACTGACTGACTGACTGACACAGAGAGAATTATCTCAGGATTTGATTTAACATCAAAACAATTATAATAAGATGGAATACAGATGGAGCCTAGTTAAAATAACATATTCAAGAGTAAGCTCTCTACAGGCAATTTTTGAAAATGCTCTGGAATAAATTTAGGAAATTAAAAGACTACTGGCAAGAAAACCACAGAAGTTCTCTAGTGTAAGAAATGCCATTATGGATCATTTTTTATTACGGTGTGAGGCTAGAGCTCACCAGAGAATCACCGATGCCAGGAGGCTCTAGGCTCCTGTCTTCCCTAGCTGGCAGCTAACACCTAGCTCTCAGTTCATTTTGGTGTTGAAAGTTAAAGGCAATCTGCTGTGGGCCTGAGCACATAATCACAAAAGGAGAATCTCAAGTCCATGAACATTCCCTAAATAGTGTTAAAATTCTGAACAGAGAGGATGGGTAACTTGATGAGGGGGCAATGCCAGATTAGCATGCAGATTGTAGCTCTAGGAAGGACCAGCCTGTGGGGTAAAGGGTGCATGCACGTTTTTAGGATCAGATACTTGAAAACCTCTGTTTTGATCCAAATATTGTCACCAGCCATTTCTACTTTTCTCTAGGCTTTATATCCATTTCTATGGAATTGGAAAATAAAACCTGTTTAACTTTGCCTGTCTTTTGAATTTCTTATCATGGGGTGGCTCATAGTTCATGTCATGATGAAAATAAGCTAGCTACTTTTGACAGTGGAAATGAAAGGAAGGAAATACTTCCAAACACAAGTGGGAAAATGGGGAAAAAATAGGTAAAGTGCAGTGAGATGGTGAAGGAGTGACCCTCACAGATGGGAACTCGGAATTTGAAGGATAATTTAGCAAAGTGACAGGGAGGCATCTGAGTCTTTTGATGACAGAGTCATGATCAACACTTCCTTGTTTCCCATATTCTTTCCATTAGTTAAAAGATTGAAAGGACTGGTTAGCTCCCATCTCAGTCACTGTTTATATCGCTAATCTCCATGTGGTTGAATTCAATTATTAAGCCTATGTCTTGCAAATTGGATGAGACCTGATTATAAAATGTCAGTGTACATTTGTATTGTAGCACCTTTGACTACAAATGAAGGAGCAAATAATGAGATGATTTGTGTTTAGAATGAAAGGCATGTATGTAGATGAATAGGTGTTTATATTATTATTCAGCTTCTTGCTGGGGCATGCAGTTCTCTCGTTTTCATAAGAGAAATCAGAAAAGACACAAATATTATTATCTCAGCCCATGTCTTTGCTTTGTCCTTCAAACCAAGCATTGACATTAAGTTAGAACAGCCAGGGATTTATAGGCTTAAGGTATCTTTTAAGTTTACACTGCTACAATACTTCAGAGTGTTTGTCATATTGTTCTTTAAGATAACTGGGTCATCTTATCTTTTATTTGAAGCATTACAATAAGATGGAGTAAAAGGACATTTTTCTCTACTCGGCATAAATATTAATTTATGCTTTCCCAGTCAATATAAATACTCTTCATCAATCAATGTGAAATTGTTATTAAATACTAAATGTTATTAATATGGTCCCATGTTAAATGTTGGGATATTTTTCTTCGTGATTCTCTAGTATCCTTTATACCTAGAAATTTTTCTTCCTAATCATTCCCTAATTTTTATTATCATAGCTCATGTTTATTCTAGAAAGCCCAGGTTTATGTTGCATAGCTATTTATGTCCTCATACCAGGCAATATTAAATGCCCATCACTTATGTTCTTGGAAACCTTCACTGTTGAATGGAATACATCGTCCTAAATGCAACACTGACAGGTCAGTTTTACTCACTCTACTGAAAGCTTGACTAGAGAATGTTCAGGTCCATCTTTCTCACACCTTTTTCAAGTCCTAGCATGTGATGGGCTTTCATAAATGCAGCACTCTGCTGTACAACAAAGAGTAGCAGAGGTAGCACAATAAATAAGATTTATGTTTCTAAGTTGATTTTTTTTTATATTTGTTAAGTCAAATAATTAGAAAACATATGCCTCCCCACACTATGTGTTTTAACTCCTCTTTAGATTAGTACTAGATATGAGTTCCCTTCTGTTTAGAAAAATATGTAGTCTTTTGCTTATATGTCAAAGATTATACTAGGTCGTTCACACAGTACAACAATTTAAAATTTGTCTTTCCCCATCAATAGTATATAAATGCTCCCTGTTTCTTATAGCCAAAGAAATACTCATTGTCAGTTTTTTTCTTTTATAATAACAATTCTGAGTGGGAACAGATGTATTTTAATATGCATTCCAGTGATGACTAAGAAAGTATAACTCTTTTTTTTTTGAGTGTTTACTAAGTCATTTTAATTTCTCCTATGAAAAACCCATTGGTATATGTGTTTCTTTTCTAAATAGTCATGTAGTTAAGCTGCCTTCTAAATATTTGCACATAAATACATATACAAATGTATGTGCGCCTAAGGATATATATACATATATATATATATGTACACACACTGACACACACACGCAAACACACACACACACAGACACGTGCACACACACACACATTTGTATTGCTTCTAGCCTTTGAGAAACTTCTTATTTCAATGCATAATATTTAATACAGACACATAACTGGTCATAGTACTGAAAGTAAACACTATGAGTAATCAGCTAAAGACACTACATCTATATGGACCTCCTCTAAAGGATTACAGAACATTACAAAGAGAACATAAGAGGCAGAGGATGTGGTAGAGGGATGTGGAATGCCCCCCTCTAGACATAATAACTCTTGCACACATGAACTCAGCAGCTTTGGTTACTCAAGCCAATTATGTTCAAAATTCTAACATGGCAGGCCTGAAACACTATTGGCCACTGAAGGGTGATAACTGATAGCAGTTTTTCATTGGAGCATTGGCCATTGGTAGGCTCCCCATGCCACAGTGAATGACCTTATCCCTGCCTTTCAGGAGGGACTGGGACCCAATAGCCCTACACTGCCTATGACCCCCTGAGAAGCAGCAGACTTCTATTATTTTTTTCTCTAACAATACAAAGGAGCCACAGGAGTCTTAATGCAAATAGATTTGTCACTTTAGCCATTTGATGACATTGCATTGTGTTCACTATCAGCACCTATAGGAAGTAGGAACAATATGTGGGTTCTTAGCATCTCAAAGTTTTGTTCCATTCAAAGAACTGGCTCATAATTTTAGTGATATTACTAAGGCCTGATAAGGGCATGGTAAGAGGAACATGAGATAGTTTTTCTTCCTCTTTGATTATTAATCTAATATTCAGTATCACTACTACCAAAACACTTTTGAGAGATTTACTTTTATTTTTATGGATGCATGTGTATTCATGTGTGTTTGCCATGAGTTCATACCTACACAAGCAAGAAGAACGTATTGCAATCTGAGAGCTGGGATTCCAGGGAGTATGAGTAGCCCAGTGTGGGTACTAATATCAAAAACTGGTCCTCTGCAAGAACAGCAAGCATTCTTAAGCACTGAGATATCTTTATATTCCTACGCCAGGCAATTTTATATGCAAATTTTAAGATGAAAATCATTTTCATGGGGCTCTCAAATATTTGAATCTATATAAACTATGAATATAAATATATCAAAAACAGAGAACTTGAAATATATAACTGTAATACGTGTATATACTTAATTTTATTCCAATTACAATTAGATGAAATTCTCTTGTAGGTATAAGGAATATAAAATATAATGAAAGCTGACAAACTTAAAAGAATAAATTAAACAAGGACACATGCTCCACTATGTTCATAGCAGCCTCATTTATAATAGCCACAAGCTGAAAACATCCCATATGTCTTTCAACAGAGGAATGGATGCAGAAAATGTGGGACATTTACACAATGGAATACTACTCAGATATTAAAAACAATGACTTCATGAAACCCTTCGGCAAATGGATGGAACTAGAAAATATCATCCTGAGTGAGGTAACCCAGTTACAAAAGGACACACACGGTATGGACTCATTAATAAGTAGATATTAGCCTAAAAGCTCGGAATAACCAAAATACAATTCACATATCACGTGAAGCTCAAGATGAAGGAAAACCTAAGTGTGGACAGTACAGTCCTTCTCAGAAGGGGGAACAAAATATTCATGGGAGAAAATATGGAGACAAAGTATGGAGCAGAGACTGAAGGAAAAGTCATCTATAGACTGCCTCACCTGGGGATCCATCCCAGACATTATTGTGAATGTCAAGAAGTGCATGATGACAGGAGCCTGATATAACTATCTCCTGAGAGGATCTGCCAGAGCCTGACAAATACAGAGGGGATGCTGGGAGTCAACCATTGGACTGAGCACAGTTTCCCCAGTGGAGGAGTTAGAAAAAGGACTGAAAGAGCTGAAGAGGTTTGCAACCTCATAGGAAAAACTACAATATGAACAAAACAGACCCTCCAAGCTCCCACAGACTAAATTACCAATCAAGAAATACACATGGAGGGATCTATGGTTCCAGCCACATATGTAGCAGAGGATGGTCTTGTTGGGCATCAATGGGAAGAGAGGCCCTTGGCGCTAGGAAGCCTTGATGCCCCAGTGTAGGAGAATGCTAGGGCTGGGAGGTAGGAGTGGTTGGGTGGGTGGGTGAGCACCCTCATAGAAGCATGGGGATGGAGGATGGGATAGGGGATTTCCAGAGCTGAAACTGGAAAAGAGGATAACATTTGAAATACAAATGAATGAAATATCCAATAAAAAAGAATAAATTAAAAAGACAAACATTTGATTGTAAAAGCCAGTAGATCAGGAAGCTTAATTTGATATTGTATAATGTCAGAATCTACACAAAATTGTCCCATCCACATGAGTGTCTAAGCATGTGCCAAACAAGGACAGCAGAAATAGATATGCTAAAATGGACAGAAAAACATGAGGACTCAACCTCACATAAAGAACTGTGGGCAGCTAAGTAATGCCAAGAGCATGAGAAATAGCATCTCTTAGTAAAAAGACAAACAATTGGTTATCCAAAACGAAATGAAAATATACATATACAAAACATGATGCAGACTAAGCAGGATATGTTTTTTGCATGTCAAAATATATATTGATATGCACATATGAAAATAACTAGAGTTAATTAAAAATGAGGTCATAAGTTTGAAAGACTGCAAGAAAGGGCAAATGGGAGATTTTAGAAGAAAGGGGAAGGGGAAAGGGGGATGAAATAGAGGATTCCTGGGCAGGGGGTAGGGGGAAATGGGGTAAGGGGATAACATCTGAAATGTAAATAAAATATCCAATAAATAAAAAGAAAATAAGAGCAAAATTTTCGAAAATAGTAATATAATTGCAGTATAGTCTAAAAAATAAAAGAAATCATTAAAATTTGATTCATAAATTAAAAGAATAAATTAGTATTATAGCTTATAAAATCTGTCATAAAATCTCAAAAACTTTATTTCCACATATACATCAAACGTGCTTGTGATATTAATATAGAATGAATGCATAGGTACATCTTGTTTAACACCACATGTAGAAAGTATTCTTGGGATGGGCTGTGTGTGTAGTAATTATCTATTAGACTAGAAATTTATATGAGGTCTTTATCATTACCTATAACTCATCTGTGTGCCTCCTTCCATTCTCACAGCAGCAGAGTCTCCGGCATTCCTGTTTATCACTTAAACCTCTCTACTTTCCCAGCCAAATCCATCTTTTGCAGCATGAGAAAATAGAAGCCCTGGAGGTCAGATCATTTTTCTCAATTGCAACAATTGTCTTATCAGGCTCTTTTACCATGCAAAAACACTTTACCTTTTAATCATATTGTGATTTCCTCACTAATCAATACAGGTCTCTTGAGTCTTTTGCCTTTTGTATCTTCTCTACTGGAAGTCATTTCTAGCATCACATGCACATAATGGAGTAGACAGAACTTCATTACCACTAAGTCCTAACGTGAAGGTCACCCATGCTGTGACCCAAGATAAATCAGCTGGGAATTTTACCAGCTCCACATCCCTTTTCTAGCTCCTTAAACCCTCGTTTCTGCAACTATAATGCTTAAATGAGTCTTGGCTCTCAGTTTTACTCAGCCCAGACTTTTCTCTGCTTCTTTTTATATTTGTCTCCTGGGAATTCCCTATTTCATTCTTTTAATTACCAAGTGTTATGCATTCTATGTGGTTTTTAATTCCTACTAATTCTATTACTTTAGTTTCACTCCTGACAATATTGTTTTATAATCTGACACATGCCATATATTATGCATTTATCATATGCCTCATTTACCCTGTACTTATGTTGAATATAATTGGTGTTATTGTTATATATGATTTTATGTCTACCAGCAAGACTTATAGTGTGAGAAGGAATATATGCAATTATTTATGGACAAAAATTTACATATCCTCCTTAGCTAATTTAACTAATCAATGTCTCAACTAGATCATGAGAGGTTTGACAATAATAATCTTTTAAATGAATAAATACATATATAATTAATATTTTAATGAATAAATATGCATAATCAATGGAAAAGAGATAGTCTATATTGACAAAAATTAAATATAGATATTTATTGGTAATAATTGATGAAAATTACCAGAATAACTCTGTACTTTTATATTGAACAATATTTTCTAAATCCTTTCAGAATTTATTAGAACATATTTTGAACGTATTCACTACCTACCCCATAATCCCTCCCATAGCCACCCTGCTATATCTCCCATTCAACTTTGAGATTTTTTTTTTTTACTTTCCATGGAAAACTCTGAATTTTTAGCAAAGATGGCAGTGATAACTTGCTGTAAAGTGTTAACAAAAGGAAAATGGATTGAATGATAAAATTAAAGTAAAGTTAATATAGAAAATAGATTATTAGACTTTTGTGTGGGCTCTATCTTTTTTTAGTTTGTTTGTTGTTTTTGGAGTTAGGGCAGTTATGCTATTCTTACTGGAAATTGATGGAATTAGTGTAAAGCTTCCCAAGAGTTATTATCTGATTTGCCACTGTTTTAACATTAAAAATAATTTGACACAATTGCCACATATCTTCATATTTTTCATTCATTAAAATACAGTTTGAACACTTACTTCTTGTGTGTGAGAATATTAAACAGTATTCTGCTGGACAAAGCAAATAAGGCCATTGAAATGTAGTGGCCATGCCATCACTTTTACAGAACGGAGCATAGTAAATTCAAACACCTTTATTGCATATACTAAAATATATATTCAGGTTTCACTTTGACATGTATAACTTTACATTTTTCGACATTTCCTTAAAAATAATGTTAGTTCAGTTAACACATTTTAAATGTTAAACCCCAAAGAAGTAATAGGAATGGGAAGCCCTGGCAGATATGGCAACATGAGGAAACTACAGACAGCAAAACTTCAATGTCAAGTTTAAACCATTAAAACAAAAGATTGTGGTTATTTTCGTTAAGGTGGAAAGATAAGTGTTTGGGGATACAGATGTGTCCAAACTGATCTACATAGATTTTTAGGTGTCTACCCCATCACCTTGCCTATTCCACATATACTGTGCAAATGCAGCTGGGCAGTAGCTGAGAAGCTAGAAGCCTCATTTCCCTTCTCCTTCCCATACTTCTCTTTGACTGCATCCAGATCATGCCCTATAACTGGATCCAATGCTATAACATATCTGAAGCATCGGGATGTGTATTACTTCTGGAATTTCATGAAGTATTATTTAAAATAGATGGGTATACATTTAAAATGTAAATAAATAAAAAATTCAATAAAACAGAGCATAAGTAACATTAGAGAAAAATAATTGGACATTATTGTTTTTTGAAATGAGCTTTATTCCATACCCCAGGATTTTGTGCAACTAGCCTGATATCCCAGGTCATATATATGTGGGTGAAGTATAATTTGATTGTTGTAAATGACAGAAAAATAAATAAATGAGATACACTGAGACATATGCTGGTTTGTGTTTATGATTGTCAGATGTTAAGCTCTTACACATTGTAGAGGCATAAGATGAAAAGCATTTAACCACCAGAATTAATAATGGAGGAAAAAAAATCCACTGGCCAGGGTTACCTATAGTAACTCGAGTAGACTAAATTTAAGCTACTGAAAGCCCATAGTATGTGTATTATATTAACTAGACTACTCATTTGGTCACAATATTAGTTTTCAGGTCTAAATATTTTCTCCAATAGATACACTTAGATTCTCTTATTGTTACTATTTTTACCTTTGTGTGTGTATGTGTACATGTATGCATGTGTGCATTTGCATGTGTGTGTGTGTTTGTAAAGTACACATGTACATGTGCATGGGTACAATACAACAGTTCAAAAAGCCAAAAGACAACATCAGATATAGGTTCACACTTTCTAACTTGATTGATATGGGGTCTCTTGTTAACTGCTGTGTGCTTCAAGCTCGCTGGTGCATTAGCTTGACTCTGTCTCCCCTTTCACTGTTGACGTGCTGACAGCCTTACATAGGCTTTGGATAACCAAACTCAAGCCCTCACACTTGTGTGGCAACCACTTTACATACTGAGATATCTTCTGTTACTGTTAATTTTCTCGGTATCCTATAGGAAGGTCTTTATTATCCATAATCCTATGGATATTGCTGTTTTTAATATAAAACATTTACTATGTGATTTACCATATTCAGAGTTGAAGAATGAGGAACATTGACAAGATGGTTCAGCAGTGCTCAAACTCCTAAATTGAGTTATACCTGATGTCATTCATCTAATTCTTAAATTCGTTCCCTCCTCCTTTTTTCTCTCCATTCTTCTTTTTCTTATTCCTTAAGCTGGTTTTATTTTTGTCAACTGAATACATACTGACTAAATTCCAGGCTATAAGGATCCCTGTAAATCAGGTAGAAGAGTTTAGCTTATTGCAATTAAGCATGGAAAGTAAAGTTGATTGCCATTCAAGTGGGAGTCAAATTTCAGCATAAAATTAGGCTAGTCAAGGTTATGTTCATCACTTCAAAGGTTATCTTAGCAAACATACTGCAGTTGAAGTCTTAGTATTCATAGCATAAACTTTATGTAAGTTATAGAAGTATAAAAATACTTCATAAAAACTTAAACTTATTAATAGTTATGTAAAACTCTATGCATGATTTAATTAAAAGTTGGGCAAAACGTAAGTGCTGAGGCATTTGTTCTATAAAATATAAATGAGCTACAGCCAAAAGCTCCTTTCTTTCTTTCACATTTTTTTAATGACCTACATATTATAAACCAAAAATATATTTCTCTTGGAACCCGAGCCTAATGGATAACAGTTTTCTAAATTTATTTGGCATTTTACTGCTAACTTTTAATTATGACTCAAAGAGCAATCATGAAAGATTGAGAGCTATGGTAGAGTGCCTTTGGCCATACCATAATAAGTTCCCATAGAAAAAGTAAAACTTTGCTTTAAAAAAAGCTTAAGGAATAAGATTTTACTCAAATTCAGACAAAAGAAAGCAAAACTAATACATTAATATTTTGAATATGACCAATGCCACACATTCAGTAGAATACTTGCAGCCAATACCCTGACCAGGAGGAAATTAGAGCATCATTTTCTAGTTTCACATGAAATTCTTGGATGCTGAGCTTTATGGTTTACCCTAACATATTTTGGAAATAACACCTATCAATATCATAATTAGTATATTAGATCTATCAGGCATCTGAGAGATGAATATTCTTATAAGGCTGAATTCTGAAAATTTGTCCATATACTAGATTTCTCTAAAAATACTGAGGCCTAAACAATGGTTGTAGCATGAGAATATATGGCTAAATTAGTTTGAAATTCATAGGATTATGTATGAGCATTGAGATCTATCCTATACCCGGATACCTTCTCGGTCTTTGGCCAGTGAAATAACCTTTGCTTTGAATTTTAGTTGATTTTCCAGGTATGGCTGTTACTCATAACTTTAGTCCTCACTGATCTTCCAACTTATTCTTGGCTCATGGGACCTTCAACCAAACTAATGCTTTGTAAGGTCAAAAGTTTGAGTAGTTCTGATAACTCTCAGAGACAAAAATGATACCAAAATTGACTTAAGTATAAAGGACTGAATTTTACTAATTAACTTTGTTCATAGATAATTTTATACATCCAGTGCATTCTCTTTACTCTTATTCCCTCCCCAAAACTCCTAGCCCTTTACTCTTCCTTGTAATTTTGTTTTGTTTTGTGACCCTCTGATTTTAATCAGGTTCACCCTTGTGGCCACAGGTAGATCCTGAAGCCTACTGGCTCACCATTTGATACATAACTGAAGGCAATGGTAGATTGTACCTCAGAATTCATTATTAGCACATTGTTCAGCATTAAGAATGCTCTAATTTTCATTTCCAGGGTTATGACAAATACCTAGATAAAAAGAATCATGGAGGAGGTAAGTGACTACGAGTATTACATGTCTAAGTTACAGCCCATCAAGTGCATCATCTTTGGGAAGTCAAGGCAGGTACTCAAGTAATATGCAATATTACTTGAGACATGTAATCATGTCTACAGTCGAGATCAAAGATAGGATAAATACATCTTTGCTTGCATGCTCTCGGCCTCTTTTTTCTCTTTTTTATTGTTCAGAATATACTGGGTAGAGAATGGTGCTGCCCCAAATGACCTGGGGTCTTCCTACATCAGTTAATAATGAAGACAATTCCCATAGGCATACCCACAGAATAATCTAATCTAAACACTTCTTCATTAACATTCTCTTCCCAGATGATTTTTAGTTGTTAACATAAATGATGACAGGTACTCCATAACCCTCTTCTCAACCCAAGATTTGCAATTGGCACAGCAAGTTTAGTGCATGTGCAATGTAGTCAACTACAGCTACAGTGAGATCTTGTTTGCAATGGCTGTCTAATGCACTCAGCTCTTTTCTGCAATTTCCCTTGAAACTTAGCTGGGGTAGTGTAAATGTCCTATTTAGGATGAGCACAAAACAATCTTTATTTCAAAAATATAAGGTGGAGCAACATGGGTACATCAGCAAACATCTCCAATTTCCTCTCTCGGTCATAGATTTCCTCCAGTTTGGAGCCATTTGATCAACCCATTATCACATAGAGCAGCAAGGAGTAGCAAGCTTTTATGTTATTCTCCCAGTTTTCAATAAAGAGGAAGAGGTGTTTTTTTCTTTCTTTCTTAGCAGTTCTAGAAATATTCAAATATTGAATTTCACTGTACTGTGTGAATTAGTTATTTTACCATCCTGTGTGGTCAGAAGGGAAAATATATTGATTGTCTGGGGATGAGTAATATACTCATGTTTAGAGCCAGATGATTGAAAAGAATGATTCCAAAATTAAAATCATTATTTTATTTATTCTATCACCATCATCATCAAGAGAAGAACAGGTGAGTGAGGAAGGGACAAACAAATCACAACAAAGCAAGTGCCCTTAATATATGCTCTTTAGTAATATTAGGAAAGCCTAAGTACCCTGTGATCAAACCCTTACTTATTTTCAGCATGATCTGTCAGAAATTGCAGCAGTTGCAAAGATCGCAAATTGTAATAACTTGCAAAGCTCTGTATCATACACAACCTTTTCTTTAGACTGCATCTCTAAGGATCTGTGATGATTAATCAAGATCAAAGTAGTATCACTAAGGGGAAATGATGATTGTATAGCCAATCCCAAAAGAGACATTTCAAGTTTAAACAGTTCAAATAATCAGAGTGTAATTTTCCCAAATTCAAAGAGCCTATCCATCAATTGAGAGTTGAAGCCAAACTCTTCCTGGGAGAGTAACTGCGGGAAAGAAATTGATTGTGTTGAGTTTCACATTAATGTTGATTATTATTCTTTGATGTGCTTCAGAATTTTCTTTAGAAAAATGTGATCAACTTGCAGCAAAGAGCTCTTCATATCCATCTCTAATTAAGCTTGTCTTTATTGGGCATATACAGACTCGTTAGAAAAGGTTTCATTATTTGAATGTGTGCCATTTGACTTCAAACATAGATTTGCTCTTACTTTTAAAAAGAATATTTTAAAGTTCAAGTATACTTTGAGAGCAATGGCTGGTCTCCAGTGGAATAAGGAACAATGAAATGAGTGGCTTAGATCACAATTAGGTATTGAAGGTAATGTATGTATAAGCCTGTTAGCATAAGTGTTCCGAGCCCCTCCGTGTCCCCTTCGCCCGCGAAAGAGACACGAGAGGCAGTGTTCAGGTGGTTACTACAGCGAGGCTTTATTCTTGTATAAGCAGAAGTGGAAAGATGGAAAGACCGGAAAAGGCACTGCTTATATACACCCTAGAGTGACGTGTTCACTTCTGATTGGCTGTTCACTCATCATCCCATATTACGCCCCGGGATGGGCAGTGACTTTGGCGTGCTTTTTGCCTTTTGCACCTGCGCAGTCAGTTGTTTACTAGTGGGAGGACAGGATGCCCGCGCCATGCCATCTTGTAATGGCGAATGTTGACACACTCACTGCGGCTCCCAACACATAAGGGACTTAATTTTATTATCCATGGTTGCACTTTGAATGTATTATAAATCATAGAACTCAAAAATATATCAACCCAAAAATATACCATAGAATGAAAAACAAAGTAGACTTGAAGTGTTGGTGTAATCTAATACTAGTTTAGTGGGCATGTTCAATGTGATTTAAATAGTATATAGGTACATGGCCAAAAACTATATGTTTACAGAGATGTAGAAGACTCCCTACAATCCTCCTATAAACCCAAAGCAGAAGCCTTAGAAAACCAAGAAAACAAAAACCAGCCCTACCATTTTTTGATCACAGACTTTAAGGTTCTAGAATTATGAGAAAACGCACTTTTGGAAGTGTTAATCTCCAATCTTGGAAACCTTATCGCAGCTATGCAACTGAGTCTCCATGCTGCTGAGTTCTCTTTATCTGGAGATTTTTAAGTGAATGTAAACCTCGCATTTTAGCTAAAGTCCTTTAGTTTCAATCAACCAGAACTACTTCTCAAGTAAGTATGTAGAAGTCACAAGAGACTTGAAACAGCTCAAAAGAACTAAATCCTAGAAGGTCATCTTTTCTTCAGGACAAGATCAGGGAAAGCTAAGAGGCTCTGGGAAGCAGGGCAACTTCAGAGCATACATTTTCATTTTGTCTTCCCTCCTTCTGGTAGGCATTCCAGGAATCTCAGCAAGAAAAAAATAATCCCCTGGCAAAAGTATGAAGTGTTTGATTGGCAGATCTACTACAATTCTATTTAATGCAGAGATGTGGTTCCATAAATGAAATCAGAGTGTTTGGTTTATATATTTGTTTTAGCCAGAAAAATGAGCTAATGGACAATGCCATGAAATCACAATAGTTTATTCCACCTTGGATTTATTTGACATATATCACCAATAACCCCAAAACACACCACATTTCAAGTATTAAATGTGACATTAATTGTATTTGCTATAAATGTTGAGTCAATTAAAAATTTTATTTTCATGACTTCAAATCCTCTATAGCCAAATGAAAGTATATATATATATATATATATATATATATATATATATATATACACAAACACATATACAGACACACATACACATTTGTGTGTGTGTGTGTGTGTGTGTGTGTGTGTGTATGTATATTGCATTTGGAATTGGAGAATTGAACTTATTTATAAGGTGCTTAAAATTTTGTATAAGGCCATTCTCATTATCTTACCTTCTTACTTAGGTTTTACCAAAGGGGCAAAACTTGGGAGGATTATCATTTGTGAAATGTAAGCTGACAGGTGCAATAGTTTTAGTAGTTGTCTAGAGGAAATTGTTATAATGATAGCATCATCTATTTTAATGATTTCCATGGCCTAGAAAAAAATAACATACCTGTTTTCCCAAGGGTACCATGAGTTGAAGAAGCCTTTATTTTCACATCTGTTATTCAGATTATTTTCAGCCTGAAACTAACAAGCAGTTTGGAGATTGTTAAAATACTTGGAACATAGTAATTTTTGCCATAACCAAATTTTGGTAGATATAATGCCAAGTAACCAATTTACTACAGCTTATTTCTATCCTTGAGTCCAATTAACTGGAGAATGGTTCATGTCAAGTGACTTAAAAATAAAATTTTATTTTCTCAGCATCTATTTTAAGGCCAAGAAAGACACATTCATGCAATCAACAATATGGCAAGATAGATATACTAATGATTCTAACAGGTTAAGAGGTAGTGTTTGGCCCCCTTTTTTCTTTAAAATGGTAACATAAAAGGAAGAAGAAAAATGACAGAGTTGAAAATAGTTTATACACGAGGAGTGACTAGGTCAACATACTACCAATATAAAAACTATTGTATATTTAATTAAAATCCAAAGTGATTGTTCTTTGTATTTAAAATACTTCACTTCTAAAATAAATCTCTGAATAATTAATTATGTCTTTCATTTACATAGGCCATTGTAAAAGAACTACTAACACAATGGAAAGTCTGAATACAATAGAGCTTTAGCAAGCAAGCATATAGTCCACCTGATTACATTTGAATAACAGGTAAATACTTATAATGAAAAGGTATGACCTTCGTCTTAGAAAGAAAATTTTAACTGGACATTTTATAGCATATTTGACAAGCCTACACATTATGGTACCAAGGACCAAAAGTAAGAAAAAATGGCCTGAGAGCTCCTTAAGAAAGGACAAATTACTGTGCAGAATGTAGAGATAAGAAGGCAAAGATAGAGGCTGAAGGAGACAGGTTTATTACATAATAGGATTATATAAAACTTTGAAGGATGTATTGCTTATATTTATGTGCACGACTTCTCCCTTATGTAAATAGTTAAACCTATAGCAGATTATTTTTAATTTTACAAATTTATAAAAGAACATCCTGACTGAAACTTATCAATAATCAAAATCCAAAATAACACCACATTCTTCTATGACTCTGTTGATTATTAGTTAATCTTGGAGAAAATTGCAGTGTTTTATGACTTTGTTTAAGAGGTAAGATGAGGTGTTTTTATTGTTTCATTTCTTGTTCTTTGTTTGCCGTGGCATCCAGAATGAACCCAGGCCTTAGCCAAACTACACATGTAGATAATAACTTTGATACTGAGTCCCTCCCAAGTGCCTGAATTTCTCTTGTTATGTTTAGGAACATTCTAGGGCTTTTAGAATTTATCAGGACAAATCTATCTTTGATGCCGTAGTTTGAACAAACTTTACACTTATGGCTTTAATAACAAAATGCATTTGGGGATTGCTGCTGGTCATCTCAATGATTAATCAGTATAGTAGTATGTTTTAGGTAAACATAAACTGAAACATAATAATAATGAATTTTTTCTAGAATCAATCAAGCACACAGTGTACAAGGGCTTTATGAGTGTTAGGACTTCTGTTAAACTTTCAAGTTAGTGTTGTTAAGTCCTTAACTGAGATGTTTGAAAAAAAAAAAAAAAAAAAAGGCCAAAGGGATTATTGTTTGTCAGTTTGTCAGAGTATCTCCGTTCAGTACCTGTTTAGAAAGGCTTGTAATGATGAATCAAAAGAATTCCATTTCAAGAAAGTAAAACTATTATATTACCTCTCTCTCTCTCTCTGTCCCTCTTTCTCTCTTTCTCTCTCTCTCTCTGTCTCTCTCTCTCTCTCTCTCAGAAGAAGAAGGAGGAGGAGGAAGAGGAGGAAGAGGAGGAGGAGGAGGAAGAGGAGAAGGAGAAGGAGAAGGAGAAGGAGAAGGAGAAGGAGAAGGAGAAGGAGAAGGAGAAGGAGAAGGAGAAGGAGAAGGAGAAGGAGAAGGAGAAGGAGAAGGAGGAGAAGAAAGAGAAAGAAGGAGGAGGAGGAGAAGGAGAAGGAGGAGGAGAAGGAAGAGGAGGAGGAGAAGGAAGAGGAGGAGGAGAAGGAGGAGGAGGAGGAGGAGGAGGAGGAGGAGGAGGAGGAGGAGGAGGAGGAGGAGGAGGATAATGAGAAGGAAAATTTAGAAGAACTTAAAGGTACTATGTTTTATTTTATTGTTGTAAACACTGATGCCTACACTTCCAATGTGCCAATGATACTTGAATAAGCTATCCTGTACCATGCCTTTTGTGCAATAAGAAATATCTAAAGTTCTTCTTTACATATGTTATTTTTAATCAGTCTGATGGTTCCTATGAGTGATGAAATAAACAGCTGCAACTCAATGATAACTCCATATAGTAATTCTTTCCTTTTTTACAGTTTCTTTGAAGTAAATAGTGAGAAAAGATAAAGGAAATGAGCAAATCAGGGTAGAGATTTACATAATAATTTTAAATAGAAAGGAAATCATAGTTAATCCTGGTTTTTTAAGAAAAGGACCTTGGTAGCCCAGGCTGGTTACATAATGAAGCTCAGTATGTTCTAGAATTCCTGGTCCTCTTGCCTCCACCACTAAGTTCTTGATTAATAGGCATTTGTCACCACGAAGAATTTAAATGTCCCTGGGGATTGAACTCAAAACCGTGTACATGCTAGACAAGGAATCCACTATTTGAACTTATGTCCCCTACTCTTACGCATTTCTTCATTCAAATATATATACTGAACAATGTGTTTATCATCTCAGACAGTTGTCTCAACTGAGATTTGCTTCCTGGACTGAAAGTCTACAGTAGAGCTACCTCACTAATATTTATGATCAGCTTATGATTATTATTGTATAAAAGCCACTTAAAATATCCCCAAAGTAAAGCAAAGTCAACAGATTCAAATATCAAATGAAAAATAACAAAACATACTTGAGATTAAAGCATGTTTATATAGTGCGAACCTAGTCTGTTGTTCAAATCATGAGGGGTAGTTACCAATGAGCAGCCTTTGACCCCTGGGACAAATAACATCAATTTAGCATCAACTGAATAGATGAAATGACTGTCTCCAATATTTCTTTTTCTAAAGATTATTATGTACTAAATAAAACACTTTATTTAATATATAAAGAAAAACATTTACCTTGGTAAATAGGATTTAGAATACATGCACCTATTTAAGTCATAAGAATATTCTATTTTATAGCCAGGCATATAGTACATGCTTTTGATTCCAGCTCTTGGAGGAGAGACAGAGATCTCTGTGATTTCAAGGCAAGTCTAGTGTACAAAGTGACTTTGATGTCAGCCAGAACTACAGAGTGAGAACCTTAACATAGTTTCTTAGACATAGACAAATACATCTTTTGTATATTAGAAGTCAAAATGAATAGGGAAAAATATATAAGATACTCAGGAGATTAAAATTACATTTTAATCAGGACAGATCACAGAGATATTTGGCATCTGCTGAAATACATTTCATGTTGTATTTAGGATGATTCAGTAATCTTGGGCTTATTGCTCTGAATATCATTTTTAGTAGAATTGAATATTATTAGTAATTGTGTAGAGAAGACTTCATAGAATCTGAAATAGGAAAGAATATCTGTAATCATACTATTTTATTTGTGTATATGTATGTTTTGTTATTGATACCAACTTATTTCTTACTTGTGTTTAATGCTTTGGTAAAAGCAGACTGTCAAATGTCAACTTTTCTGTCAAATGCACAGTCTATTTAGTTTTCCATATCTCAGCTTTTACTGGATTTCAGCAATAAATGAAAACCTGAATTCACTTTAAAATGTGTGTTTTCTTTTTAGGTGCACAACGTTTGCAATTCTATCATTCAGTAAAGAGGGACCAGTCTTTTATTCCTTATACAAAGTCACTAGAATTAACTAATACAACAGACAAAGTTATTAGTATTCAGAAGACTTCAAGTATCTTGAAAAGTATTGAACACCTCTCTAAAGGTGCACAGAACTGAATCCTAAACAAAGTACTTAGAATTCTAGATACAAAAAAATCTGGCTTTACAAAACCCCATAAAAACAAAACATGAACATTTTAAATAATGCAAAGCTCCAAAAATATTGCCACTTTGAAATGACTTTGCAAAGTCTTAATAAAGTCAAACAATGAATAAACAGAACGAGGGAACATAAAGACTACTGGGCTTGCTATTGATCACACTGTCTCTAGGGCATTATGCCTAGTCTCAAAGCCCCCTTACAAATGTTGTTACTCAAGCAAAATGCTTAGAAAAAGAGAGACATTGAGTTAAAGCATAAAGTCTATTCCTCCTAAGAATTGAGGTGCTTGCTAGCTAAAGATTCCCTAATCTGAGCAATAGACATATTTTTATGTAAAGTAAGAAATTTGGTTAAATAATGACCTAATGTTGTTCAGTTAGCCTTAAAATAATTTGTTGCCATGGCAATTTTGTATTCTAAGCTGATTCATTGATTCAGTGTTATAGAGATCATTTTTTAATACTGAAAAATGACTGAAGGCCCTAAGGCCCTTGACAGGTCTCTATTCACCAGTTACTTCTGTCCTCTCTACTATTCTAAAAACATTTTTCAGTGGCCATGCTTCCACAATAGTAAATCATCCCGTCATTACAAGATGTTTTGTCTTGCTCAGTATGTCATACAGCTGTATGAATCCAGAAACTAATTTGAAGGCAGAGAGAGAGAGAGAGAAAGAGAGAGAGAGAGAGAGAGAGAGAGAAAGAGAGAGAGAGAAAGGAGAGAGGGGAGAGATAAGGAACAGAGAGAAGAGAGGAGAGAGAGGAGAAAGAGAGGAGAGAGAGAGAGAGAGAGAGAGAGAGAGAGAGAGAGAGAGAGAGAGAGAGAGAGAACACAGTATGGACCCTGGAGCTTAGTTATTAAACCGGAGATAGTGCCAATATACTCAAAGAGAAAAAGGTAGAAATTAGGAGCTAGCTGCTACTTATCTTCTTGTTCAGAACTCTCTAAGCCCAGACTAAAGAAAAATATCTTTGGCACAAACAGCCCTCTTCATAAAAACCTAGTCAGATATTAATTTTTTCATTTTAAATGTTAGTTTTGATTATCATATACAACTGTCATGTATAAGGAATCTTATACATATGATTAAATTGCAACATTTATATTTTATCCTGGTTCATTATAGGCTATGTATACTCAGCAGAAAAATATACTATTAATTAGAGCACCACTTTGAGGGCAGAAATAAGCAAAAAGACTGTACGGTTAGATACTTAATATTATTTGGAAAGATGGCCATTTTAAGGTACTACTATCAGCTGTTTCTTCTGCATGTAAGCAGTCTCTTGAGTCATGTTGATATTGCAAAAGAAAAGGGGAAGTCACATAAATATCTGCATGATTTTAATATCTACGGATGGCTCTGGCAATGTGGGAATTTCTAATTTTCATTGTTGTTCATCCTTTGCTCATAGCAGTGAAACAGATAATAGAATGTACCCACTTCCCACATGTTGGATATAACTCACAAAAATAATAATAAAACAAGTCAATAAAAAGTAATACAGCACAGAGAAGTAGAAATGAGGATTGCACATATATTTGCAAGGAAGATGTGGGGAGAAGCAATTCTAAAAATGGAAATATGAAAATGGCTTCCTTTGGGAAAAGGGCCTAACACCTTCTGTAAAATCTAACTAATTCTTCAAGTTTTTAATCACAAGAGTTCTCCCTTTAGCTGACAAATCAAAGCGAGTAGTACTATTTCCAGTTCCAACCAAAGCAGGTTGAACTTAATGAGCCTCATTCCTATGGTAATGTGTTATTTTTTACCCTTTCTGCTTCTGAGATAGACGAAAAAATCTAGGTGTTATCAGATCATCAAATCAGCTTTGCAAGAAGCTAGGTGTTTGCTAGAGATCTGCAACAACAGGGAAATAAACCCTGCCAGATAAAGTGGATTTTAGGGTAAAGTAGTCCATCCTAGGATAGAGATGAATATGCTGATGGCATCCTGCAGTTAGGTATTTGGTGGACATGACTGCTACATATGTTATGTACAGAAGCTGTGATTACATGCACAAGAGTTGTACAAGACATAACAAGACAAAAATGCCAGTATCCATCATGAAAGAGCTCGCGAAGTTTTGTTCCTAGATGAAGAACGATTACCAATAGACAGTTGCTGGTGAAGGCAAACCAGAATTCTTCAGGGTTGTTGTCACAGAGAAACTACCCATGTACACATAGGCAGCAATCAGTATTAAGTGGACTAAGTATGTTTTTTTTTTTTTTAAAGAGTATATTAAAGTGGGAAGAAATAGGAGACAAATTGGGAGGAGGATTTGATTAATGCATATTATACAAATGTATGAAATTTTCAATAAGCAGTTTACTGATTTAAGAATATTTAAGTTAAATTAGAAAGAAAAAATGGGATTGCTGGTTTAGGGGAAAGGAAAGGTGTTCTTCTTACTGGATTGAGAAAAGTCTCACATTTCTGATTTCTGGCTTTACATGTTATTTGTAAATGCACCCATTGTCAACAATGGTTATTATTCGACAACAACAGCAAAAAAGAAGAAAAGAAAAAAATAGCTAAAGAAAATGAAAATGAAAAAGAAGCAAAGGTATGGTACACAGAAAAGTAGAACCCGCATTATTGTTTTGGCTTCTGCAATGTAAAGTGTGATCTTATCTATCCCTTGAATACGCTCTGGTCTTGTGGTTTGATTTAAACAACAACATTTGATACATTGCTATGTAGCAGCTTCCAGAACCTAAGCTTCAAGGTGTTTCTAGTAGGATTTGTCTTCATCTGACCTGAGGTAACATGAGCCACTGAGGTGGTAAAATGAAAAAAAAAAAAATTGAAGGCTTACATTCAACCTCAAACTAGTACATAACAGTATACGCATAAAAGAAATGGCTCTTTTGAAGTTAGAAGTGATTTGTCAGTCTTTTTACAGTTAAGTGCATTATTGATATTTATAAGAATACCAATTATAGGGTTTTGGTAAATGTACATTTTATTACTTGCAGACTAGCTATTATGTTGTTTTCTGAACATACTCAAATGTTCTACATTGATTATGATAAAAAAACTAATGTTAACAACAACTATTCAATTTCATTTGCCTGCTTTTATTTTAGAAATCACAAATAATTTTATAAATAACATTTCTTAGAAGTTGCTACAGTGAAACTTTGTATTTTTAGGATACAATTTTAAACACTGTTAAAACATGTACAAGAAATACAAACCTTACCATAGTGAGAATACAGAACAGGCTCATTTCCATTAAAATATAATTTATATTACCTATTTTTCTTTAAATAAATCTGTCTCATAAATAATCAATTTATTTTAAACCATTACAATATTCAGTTCTCATATATGAAAGATTAAATCACAAAATAGAACATAAGTTGACACAGAGAATTGAATAACATGATATTTTTTAAATTCAGTCTCTGTTCAAGTAATCTTATCCAATAAACCAATTTTATAATTCGGGCTCTTACATTTTTACTTTTTTTTAGTGTGTGTGTGTGTGTGTGTGTGTGTGTGTGTGTGTTCACATATTACTGCAGTGTCTCATGAAGGCTAGAAGAGCAGTTTGGATTTCCTGTATCTAAAATTACAGGCTTTGATATGGATACTACAAACTAAACTTGACCTCTGCAAGAACAGAATGAAGCTTAACCACAAAACCATTTCTCCAGTCCGAATTCAGCCACTGATAATGCAGAGTTATAAAAAAGACTGAAGCAATAACTTCAGGTTGATTTTTACCAGAGATTAAGAAATACATTTTACAAGTAGAAGATATGAAGTATTTTATCATATGTAGGTTACAGGCTGTCTACGCTGTCTACTAGTACATAGATAGAAATAGATAGATAGATAGATAGATAGATAGATAGATAGATAGATAGATAGATAGATAGATAGAACATAGAGAGAGACAGATCATAGGTAGATTGATAAATAGACAGATAGATGATAGATGGATAGATTGAGTTCTGATAGGCAAATAGATGTACATTGTAGATATTTTACCAATATAAAAGCAATTGTTTGGTTGTTTGCTTAGAAATTAAGAAAACTGACTCCAGGTAGGATACATCCTGTAAGTTTCCTTCACAGTTCCCTGAAACCTGAACTTGCTGAAGGTTCTATGCTCATGTTAAAAGTTGTTTGGCTCTTTTTGGTTACAGTGTTTCAGAAGCAGGGGCTCTACCCAGCTGCTTTTGGGTGTTGTTACTTCTATATTTCTCATGATTTCATGACTACTGTTCAAGAGGAAAGTATTGATATTTCGTTTATGCTTATTTATTTTTCTCTTTCTTCTTTTTGTCAGGTTGTCTTTGATATATTCCAAACATATGCTATCACATAACATCATCATTGAAAATATGAGCCAGGGGAGCACAGTTCCTTCCAGTCTGGGCCCAAGCACTGAGCAGATCCTGGGCGGCAGCTCTGCCCCCAATCTCACAGAACCCAGAGGAAGCAGGCCTCTGAGGAGCTCTAACCTGGGCAGTATATTAGGTAAGGAGACAACAACATCCACCCCAAACAGGGAGTAACTGAGACCCACTAGGACCCAGGAAGTCACTCCTGGCCTGGAGCACTGGTTACATTCTGTCTGCAACTGAGCAACGAACAGATCTTGGGCCCCAGCACTATTCCCAGTAGTATCACCCACCCCACACAGTTCTGATACAACCAAGATAATAGGGAAAGCAGGCTCCAGTCAGATACAGGGCAGGTAGCACTAAGGAGATCCGGATGGGGAAAGGAAAGCACAAGAACATAAACATCAGCAACCCAGGGTACTTTGCATCATTAGAACATAGTTTTCCCACACAAAAAAGTCCTGAATTCCCCATATCACTAGGAAAGCAAGATTTAAATTGAAAATCACTTCTAATGATGATGATAGAGGACTTTCAGAGGGACACAAATAACACTCTCAAAGAATTTTAGGAGAAGACAGGTAAAAAGGTAGAAGCCCTGAAAAAGGAAGCACAAAAATCCCTTAAAGAATTATAAGACAACACAACCAAACAAGTGAAGGAATTGAATAAAACCATACAGGACATAAAAATGGAAGTAGAAACAGTCAAGAAATCACAAAGGTATATCAACTATCTTTGACTGGTGGAGACATGTGAACATCTGCCTCCATGTCTCCCCCCTCTCTTTCTCTCTCTCTCATCACCTAGCTTCTCCTCTCCTTCTTCTCCTCCTCTCCTTACACCTTCTCTTTCTCTCAGTACTCCTCCCACCTTAGCTCCTCCTACATATCACCCTTCCTTCTAAAATAAAACATTTCTCTCAAAATACAAATAGAGCATAATTATGCCAATTTGTACCAGTGAGGTACAAGATAGTCCTAATACCCAGTCCATCATTTTGTTGACTAATCAGAACCTCTGTCATCTCTCCTAACTAAAACACTTAGTTCTGAACCTGGCTTTTTTCTTGGCTTTAGAATGAATGATTGGGTATTGGGCTACACTTCTGATTGAGCATTACCAAACTTATAAAGCCTTTGATTAATATTTTTAAAAAAGTGTATAAAAGCCAAAAGGAAAAGGGGAGATGGGATAGGGGTTTTCTAGGGAGGGGAAATGGGAAAAGGGGATGGTGTCTGAAATGTAAATAAAATATCCAATAAAAAAAAAAAAAGGAAAGAAAAGAAATCACAAAGGGAGACTACTCTGGAGATAGAAAACCTAGGAAAGAAATCAAGAGTTGTTGGGCCTTGGATGAGGTATCTCCATTTAACCTGTTACCTTCAGTCATGTAGGACACAGGTAGAGGGTGTGATTAACAAGTTTCCACCTCCAGAGATTTAAATATTAATGAATTATCAAAAGGCCAGGGGCGTAGCTAATTAAGCTATTCCCTCCCCTTTCTCCCTTCCCTATAAGATTGGTCTCCCCTGGCTTTTGGCGGGGGAAGCGCGTACCACCCACGTCCACTTACCATGCCAAGAATAATAAAAGCTTTGGAAAACTGGACTCCACGTGTCACCTGATCTGCCACCGCCAGGTTCCCAGCCTTTGGAAAGTTGAGCCGCCCACCACCAGCCCGCAGCGGCTGTATGATTGTGGGATCCTCCGCTGGCGGCGTGGGAAGCCCGCCCAGGACCCTGATGCCAGACCGACTGCCATGGAACCTGGACTCCCTCTTCTCCCCACCCGTGAGATTTCTTCCCCACAAAGAGTCATAGATGCAGGCATCACCAACAAAATACAAGAGATAGAATAGAGAATCTTGGGTGCAGAAGATACCATAGAAAATATTGACACAACTGTCAAAGAAAACACAAAATGCAAAACATTCTTAACACAAAAAATCCAGGAAATCAAGGACACAATGAGAAGACCAAACCTAAAGATAATAGGTGTATATGAGAGTGAAGATTCCCAACTTAAAGGGCCAATAAATATTTTCAACAAAATTATGAAATAAAACTTCCCTAATCTACAGAACAAGATGCCCATAAACATACAAGAGGCCTATAGAATGCCAAATAGACTAGACCAAAATTGAAATACTTCCTGTCACATAATAATGAAAACACCAAGTGCTCAAAACAAAAAAAGAATATTAAATGTAGTAAGGGAAAATAGTCAAGTAACATATAAAGGCTGACCTATCAGAATTACTCCAGACTTCTCACCAGATACTATAAAAGCTAGAAGATGCTGGACAGATGTCATACAGACCCTAATAGAACACAAATGCCAGGCCATGCATATACGTAGCAAAACTCTCAATTACCATAGATGGAGAAACCAAGATATTCCACAACAAAACCAAACTTACACAATATCTTTCCATAAACCCAGCATTACAAAAGATAATTACGGGAAAGCTCCAATACAAGGAGGGAAATTATATCCTAGAACGAGCAAGAAAATAATCCTCTTCCAACAAATCTAAAAGAAGATAGCCACACAAAGATAACTTCACCTCTAATAATAAAAATAACAAGAAGCAACAATCACTGTTCCTTAATATCTCTTTACATCAATGGACTCAATTCCCCAATTAAAAGACATAGACTAATTGACTGGATACGTATACAAGATCCAGCATTTTGCTGCATACAGGAAAACCACGTCAGTGACAAAGACAGATTTTACGTTAGAGTAAAAGGCTGGAAAACAATTTTTCAAGCAAATGGTCCTAAGAAACAGGCTAGAGTAGCCATTCTAAAATCTCCAGCCCAAGAAAACAAAGGGAGGGACTCATGGCTCCACCTGTATAGTTAGTTGAGAGTGGCCTTGCCAGGCATCAGTGGAAGTAGAAGGCCTTGGTGCCTGAAAGTTTGGATTCCCTAGTTTTAGGGAATTTCGAGACCAGGAAGGTGGGAATGGGAGGATGGTGGGAGCACACCCTCATAGTAATTGGAAGAGGGGGATGGTGTAAGGGTTTAGGCATCAGTTGAAGTGGACAGCCTTGGTGCCTAAAAGTTTGAATTCCCTAGTGTTGGGGAATTCCAGAGCAGGGAGGCGGGAATAAGAGGACGGAGGGAGCACAAACGCATAGAAACTTCCAGAATTATATGGATTAGGCATGACAGAGGCAGGTCACCAGAAGACTAGATTCCATAATTCAAAGAAAAAATCATCTTGATACTAATATTTGTTTTGAGATTTGTATAGTGCACAATACACAGCTTTGGAGTATCTACTCATCAAGCAAGCTGAGCAGACCTGCTCAAACCTCTGATTTCCTGGAATCCTAGAATTCCAGCTGGATACAGTGAAGACACAGCTTCAGAGGCTTATCAATTTGCTCTTCCCTATGCTTCTCTTCTAATATCTCAATGCCCATAATCAGCTTGAAGAAGTTAATGAAGAGTCGGTGCCCCAATTCCCTGGGCTTGAGGACTGAGGTGGTTAATATTTGGACTGTCTTTCTAGGGAAAAGTAGTGGTTTTGTTGAAACAGGGATAATTAGCCAGGATTTATTGCATAGCCATAACCTATTGGTAGAAATATGTATAATTGTTATTAAGATGAAGTTATAATTTCTTAAATGGTACAAAATTTACTTTGATTTCAAATTTAAGATTTTCATTGATATGAGCTTCTTATTAATATAAAAGTGAGATTAATATTGTTACTCTCATTGGCATTGTGCCTATATAACACATTTAAGAATACAAGGCTTAGACCCAGTTCTTCTTTAACTTTTTAAACTGATTTGAGATGGCCAGCCTGTGATTTAAGGGCCTATAGCAAATTCATGGCTCTGAGTTTATTGTTAAGGTATTTTCTATATTTTATTTAGAAATAGCTGAAAGGAGTTAAAAGACAACAGTCCAGATTGCCTTACATGGATATTTGGTTTTCAAAATGTCAGAAGTCCACAGAATTGACATTACAAACATTTCTGTATAAATGTTCATTTTGATTAGAGACCTGTCTGCTCCTGACAGCTTCCTGTCTTGAATTCTAAGAAGAAATTGAGCATCTTTGGAGTTATTCCAGTTGTGGTGAGATAGCCACCAGGCAAGAATTGCCTCTTTTCATCTACAGACAAATTACTGTCCAGAAAGGGACACACTTGTGGAATAGTAGACTGATTATATCTGCCAAGACAGAGTAATCAGCCCTTAATAATTCTACATCACTAGGTCTGTCAGATGATCCTGGGCCAGAAGGCTAAATATTGGATGCTCCAACGTTTTGTAGTACAGGGACTGTTCAGGTGTTCAACGATCTCTATAAATTGGCTAAGTTTTAGAAGCTATGCTTTGTGCTTCCTATAATTTCATTTAACTCAGTTGTTCTGGATCTCTGACCAGGTTGAAGACTTATAGTCTCATAGCCAATCCTGGCTATTTACTTAGAGAGAAAAGATTTGAGAGGATGATTTTCAGCTGACATTCATTCAAAAGCCAAGAAAAAAAGCCAGTTTCAGAACTAATTCATTTAGTTAGGAGAGATGACAGAGGTTCTGGTTAGTCAACAAAATGATGGAATGGGTATTATGTCTATCTTGTACCTTACTGACCCAAATTGATATAGTTATGCTCTAATTGTATTTTGAGAGAAAAGTTTTATTTTAACAGGAAGGGTGGAAATATAGGCGGAGCTAAGGTAGGAGGAGTAAGGAGAAGAAGAGGAGGAGTAAGAAGAGGAGGAGGAGGAGGAGAGGAGGAGCTAGGTGACAGGGGAGGTGGGGAACACGGAGGTGAATATTTGCATGTCTCCACCAGTCAAAGATAGTTGATATATCTAGGTTGGGTATTGGGTTACACTTCTGATTGTATGAACATCTTATTATTGAGCATTACCAAACTCATAAAGCCTTTGATTAACATTAAAAAATTGTATAAAAGAAAAAAGAAGAAGGAGGATGGAATAGGGGTTTTCTAGGGAGGGGAAATGGGGATGGTGGATGGCATCTGAAATGTAAATAAAATTTTCAATAAAAAATAAATTTTGAAAAAAATAAAAAAATTAAAAAAAGCCAAGCATATTTCTTTCACTAGTATGCAAATTTGCTTTTGTTTTTAATGAATGATAAAATTGTTTGCATGCAAGGAATTGTTTGAAAATAAATTTCTTTATGAATTATTACCAGTATAAAAAATATGAGCCAGGAGGGTCTTTCTGGTGAACTAACCCTTTAATCGTAATATTGTTCGTCTTCTGTTGGTTTGCTTATTAGAGGCAGGATTTTATTCTGCAGCCCAAAATTATTGCTACTATTTTGGCAATGATTTGTCACAATGATTTTGATCTTCATAACCACTTTACTCTCAAGTTTTCTCATTAGAGAAAAATGAAATGTTATGTAGCCCAAACTAGCCAGAGCATTACAGCCATCTTCCTACTGCAGCCTCTAGACTCTAGTCTAGAGTACTGGGATTATAGATATGAACTACCAAGCATGGATTTATATACATTAGCTTTAAAATTATGCTATGAAAGTAATCTCAATAAACATCTACATAAGCAGAAATAGTCTACAAGAGCAAAAATTTCAAAACTTCCCCATGTTCTTTGTCTCTACTTACGTATACCCAGTCTTGTTAAAGATCCTTCTCCAGAAAAATAAATTTGTCATTGTCCCAGAGCCTCAATTGACATCAGGAGTGAATGTTCATTCCTAGTTTACATTAGATTCATTACAAATTGGCATAATTTTAAGCATGACCAGAGATTGTACTGTATGTACACTATATTAACATCATCCACATGAATCTTTTCACAAAATAATTTTTTGTGGTATCTTCATTCATCCCTTTTTACCTCTGAACCCTTATCCAACAGTCCCTCCACTCCCTCCAGTGATTCATATAATATGTCACCTTTCAGATTATCTAATGACACACATTTAAGTTTTCTCTGTGCTTTACATGTCACTAGAACATATTTATTTTTACCATAAGATATATCACGTTTCATAGGCATACCACATTGTATTTATTCTTTCACTTACCTAAGAATTTCTTAGATGCTTGTATCATGGAGACTTCACAGAACTATAAACTTCTCAGGGCAAATTTTCATGTGAATCTCAGTTTTTATCTCAGTTTGACTTGTTTAGTAACTATTAGGCATCTTCCTTTTCCGTTTTTTCTTTAATTATTGAGAGTTGGTTTTACTGTTCTATTTGATACTTCTGTTTTCTTGCGTGGTTTTTTATACCTTTCTAAGTGCCTTCTCTAGGGATTAAAATATCCATATTAGCTCGATAGTATGTAGGGTTTAAATATTACTATTTCTGATCTTCTGTGAAAAATTGTAGAGAATGTTTTTTCAGAATATTTTTACTCCTTAATCTAATAATATTCTTGTAAAATAACATCTACATACTTTTAAAAAGGCCAATCAGTTAGCCTCAAATTCTAGAAGTGGGAAGGAATGGCAACTCCCTCCATGCCACTTCATAAAATGCTGTATTTCAGAATTATACAGGCATCCACACTTCTGAATGATTGGCTACATGTTTGAAATGCTACCATCTTCTTAGAGTGATTCATAGCAATCAGAATAGTTTTCTACACATAAGTTAACTCTGCAGCATATAAATCAGAGTAAATATATAAAAGACACATTAATAAGGTCTAAGATAGAATTTTGATAGTTTCTCCCCATGCAAGCAAGACAAATCATCACCAGTTCCCAAGTTCCACTGTGGTTCAGCATACAATATTATTGAAAATCTGTTTCATTAGGCATGCTTGATTGAATTGATAATCATATGACTAATTTCAACATTTAAGAGTATTCCCCAACCTGTGGTGAGGGCAGCTCAAGGATAATCTTTTATAACAAAATGATCTTTCTGGTATTGCCTATTATAATTCTGAAACTATCTAGGGATCTGTGATGTGTTCTTTTGTTGGTGGTAATAAATACCTAAGACACTTCTAATACACAAGAAATTATAGTGGGAGTTTTGGAACTGAATTTGAGAGAAAAGGACAATGACCAGGCAAATGACATATCAATATTTTTCATTTTGTTTCCACTATTAAATGCATTATAAAATTACCAGGAAAATAAAAATAATATATGTTTAACCAACAGTCTCCATTTTGTGTATTTTTTGGCTTTGTTTTTTGCTTTTGATATCCTGAGGTTTTTGATTATTCATTTTAGATACGATTTCATTCATATGTGAATACTGTCCTCCAGTGCAGTAGTGTAGCACTTTCATTGGAAAAAAATTAATTGTTTTTCTTGAGCTAGGAGGTCTTCATTTTACTGTAAGTTGTTAAAGATATCTTTAACTAGTTCTTTCTAGTTCTACCTAGCTCTGTACTACTCATGTATTAGTATGCTCCCAGCTTGACACTGGGTGTTAGAATATATGACACTTGAATTCTTATTCTCTCTAATACTCTGAATAGTATCAGTCCATATACATCCAGTTTGGAGTGAGTACAGAATGTCATCGAGATATAACATGAGTATATTGTCAAGTACCTACCTTTCTTTTTATGTTGTTTCTCTTTCCTTTTAAAGAAATTATTCTTTAATCGTTTTTTACACTCCAGACTTTATCCCCCTCCCAGTCCACTCTCCAACTTCTTTACATCCAAAATTTCATTCTCCAATCTGGGTTTCCAAGAGGATTCCCAGGCCACGACACCCACCCCACAAGACCTCCCCTCTCCCTGAGGCCCCAAATCTCATGAGAGTCAGGTGCATCTTCTCTGAGTCCAGACCCAGCAGTCCTCTGCTGTACATGTGTTGGAATCTTCATATCAGCTTGTGTATGATGCCTGGTTGGTGGCTCAATGTCTGAAAGATCCTGGGTACCAGATTAGTTGAGACTGCTGTCTTCCTATGGTGTTGCCCTGCTCTTCAGTTTCTTCCAGGTTTTCACTAATTCCACCACAGGGGTCACCAGCTTCTATTCATTGGTTGGGTGAAAATATCTGCATCTGACTCTTTCAGCTGCTTGTTGGGCAATCATAATAGGCCCCTGTTTGTAAGCACACCATGCTTCAGAAATAGTGTCAGGACTTGGGGTTTCCCCATGAGCTGGATCCCAATTTGGGCCTGTCACAGGACCTCCTTTTTCTCTGCCTCTTCTTCATTTTTGTTCCTGCAGTTCTTTCTGACAGGGAAAATTCTAGGTCAAAATTTCTGACTATGAGATGGCATCTCCATCCCTTCATTTGATTCCCTGTCTTTCTACTAATGGTGGTCTCTACAAGTTCCCTCTCCTCACTATAGGGAATTTCATCTATGATCCCTTCATTTGAGTTCTTGGAGTCGCTCACCTCCCAGGTCTCTGGTACAGTCTAGAGGGTCCTCCTAACTCCTACCTTCTGAGGTTGCTTGTTTTGATTCTTTCTGCTGGCCCTCGGGGCTTCAGACCTGTTGCTTCCCCAATACTTGATCATGTTCCCCCTTCCCCTCCCTGTTGTCTCTCCCCACCTCCAGTGATTGCTTTCTTCTTCCTCTCAAGGAGGATTGAAGCATCCTCACTTGGACCCTTCAGCTTATTAGCCTTCTTGAGTTCTGTGAATTGTATCCTGGAATTTCTGTACTTTTTTTTTTTTTTTTTTTACTAATATCCACTTATCATGAGTACATACATGCATATCCTTTGGGATCTGAGTTACCTCACTCAGAATAATATTTTCTAGTTCTAACCATTTGCCGGCAAACTCATAATGTCTTCATTCTTAGTGGCTGAGTAGTATTCCATTGCATAAATGAACCACATTCTCTGTATTCATTCTTCTGCAGTCATTTCCATTTCCTTAAATATGCTATATAGGCTTTTATTCCCTTGACAGAAAACAAAGATTCCATCCATCTTGTTTTTCCAAATAATTTGCCAAGTAATGTCACATCTTTGACTAAAGAGTAGAGGACAAAGAGTAAAATCATCAATGGCCAAACTCTGTCATTGGATTCAGAGCAGAACCTGCCCCTCCCACAAATTCTGAGCTTTGTGTGGACACCTGATATCTGCAGTTGTTACCTAAAGCACATACTCATATGAAGCCTAGATTTTGGGGAAGCAGAATAGACAGGAATAAGATAATACGTTTCTACATTCTTTACGAGTGCTAGGGGATTCTTTCTTAACACTGACTGAGCTGGAGATGGAGAATTTACCTGTACCTTTCTCTCCTCCTACTTCATAGTGCCACACTCTAGTGCACTTACTTAAGCCAAAAGATTACAATTGAGGAGACGATACCAATTGAAATCCCTATAGGGTCCATGGTCATTGGCAGGATATGTTTATCCTACCTGCCTGATTTTCCTTCCTGGATCCTCAGATGAGTATTCTATACCTTCTGTTCACAGCTATATTCAATCAGATATGAAATGTAGTATAGCTTATTCTATTTCATTCAGATCCTGAGCCTGAACTGGAAAACAGAGATTTCATGTGGTCGGCCCTACCCTAAGTGATTTTTAAAGAGGATCTCTTTATCTTTGATAACAGACATCTGGGGTTGGTGCCGTTATATAATTGAAGACACTGAGTATTCAAGAGGTTAAATATCACTCTCATAGTGAAGCTGCTACTGAAAAGTCTCCATGCTCAAGTGCTTAGGATAGTTGGGTGGTAGAGCATAAAGTACATTCTTGAGAGGGCCTCAGCTTGAAAACTGAGAGTAGGAAGGGAAATGGGTATGAAAGCTCCTTGCAGCAAAACTTCAATTATGTAATAATGCTGAAACCAATTTTCTTTTTGCATCATTTTGTTTGACTCTGGTCCTCCTGCCAAAGTCTTCTCAAGGTCAGAGCTAGCATTTCTTTGCCATCAGAAATGTACTTATAAAGCTTGTTAAAGCTCTAGGAATCTAAGGGGTTAGAGAACAAACCTTTGGTACAAACTTCAAAAAATTCACAGTAGAATGTAGAAAAACAACAGACTTTTTGGTAATCCTCTGGCTTTATCTAGTGATAGCTTAGCTTTTGGTAATGGCTGCATAACAATCTTCAGGAAAGGTTACTGGCATTTTTAGCAAATTAGGATTTTACACCAGCATTTTCTTTTCATAGTACACATACAACATTTAAAAACAGATGTATTCTTTTACTGTTAACAAAAAATTATCCTCCAAATTTTATTAAATTGTATGAGATGCCTTCAGACAAATTTTGCATTATGCAAAAGCCTGACAAAAGGCTTCAGTCCCATATCAATGATTAACATAAATTATAAGATAAGTACATCTTGACTTGGGACCTATTTTTAGCATTGATTTACTTTAAAAATATGAAGTTTCGTGCAGTGTTTGTGGTGTTGTCTTTATAATTTTGGAGCCAATACAAGATGCGTGTGTTGGCAGAGAAACTACTTCTTGTCATGCCTCTTCATCAAATATGTACAGCTGACTCTCACTGGATTTTCACCCAATCCTTTGTATGTCATCCTGTCCCCCATTTTACTTTAGTTTTTAAAATTAATTTTTATGAGTGTGTTTTTTTGGGTGTGTGTGTGTGTATGTCATTTATTGTCATTAAGTAAAAAAATCTGAATTTTCTCTTTTTTATTGGAGATTTTATTTATTCACATTTCAGATGTCATCCCGTTTTCCCATTTCCCCTCCCCAGAAAACCCCTATCCCATCTCTATCCCATCTCCTTGCTGGTCCTTGCTGGGTTTTTTTTTTTTTTTTTTTTTTTTTTTTTTTTTTTTTTTTTTTTGCTTTTATACCATTTTAATTACATGCAAGTATTAAGGTCAGTTCTAGGTTGAGAAATGAGCAATGCAAATAGTCAAGGAACAAGCAACACAATAACCACAAATAGTCAAAGGATAAACAAGGCAATAAACCAAGTTCCATGAACACTCCCATGATCACTGTTCCTAAGGGCTTATCAGGATGACCAAAATATCTGAGCCTAGTTCCCTGTCTTATCATTTTTTATGTCCGAAGCCTACTTCTTTGTTCTAGCCTAAGATACAGATTCCTGCCTGAAATTACTTCTTTGTTCTAACCTAATACTTAGATTTTTACCTAAAATTACTTTTTTGTTCTAGCCTAAAATTTAGATTCCTGTCTGAAATTACTTCTTTGTTCTAGCCTAAGATTTAGATTTACTATAATATGTTTTTTGATTGGATATTTTATTTATTTACAGTTGAGATGCCATCCCCCTTTCCTATCCTAGAAACCCCCTATCCTATCCCCCTTCTCTTTTTTGCTTTTATACTATTTTAGTTATATACAAGTATTAAGGTCCGTTCTAGGTTGAGGAACTATCAATACAATAGATGCAAATAGTCAAGGAACAAGCAAGACAATAAACACAAATAGTCAAAGAACAAGCAAGGCAATAAACAAAATTCCAGGAACACTTCCATGATCACTGTTTCTAAGGGCTTATCAGGATGACCAAAATATCTGAGCCAACTTCCCTGTCCTAGCCCAAAGTCATTTTCATGCCTGAAGCCTACTTCTTTGTTCTAGCCCAAGATTTAGATTCCTGCTTGAAATTATTTTTTTTTTTTTTTGTTCTAGCCTAAGATTTAGATTTCTGTCTGAAATTACCTCTTTGTTCTAGCCTAATGTCATTTTCCTGCCTGAAGCCCACTTCCTTGTCCATGGCCAATGTCAGATTCTTGCCATGAAGCCCAAAAAGCTTTTTGCCTCTTTCCCTTTTTATTTCATAAACAAGAATGAGCCTGTCTTAGATCACTCTGCAAAGCATGCCTTTCTTACCTACCATGGAATATGCATTATCAAAAGCAATGCACTTAGGTCTTAGGGTGATAAAGCTCTATGTGGAATCTTACCTGTCCTTGGCTTGCCAGCCTGATAATTTAATAACTCTGTCTGGGGGTCCATTTTCAGGTTCAAGCCATGTACTTTGGCTGCCAACATGTTGATGTTAAAGACAAGCTTTAACACAATGGGCAGGAATAAAAGTATTTCCAGGACAAAAAGGGCTAGCATGATCAAGATATATATGCCATTATTGAAGCTTAACCAACATAGAAATACTGATCTAAAGCCACAGGTAATTTTATCAGCAGTATCTGCCAAATCAGTGCTCAGCAGAGCAGCAGACTTTAAATTCATAATCTCACTATGCAAAGTTAAAACATCCAGAGAAGTGTCAGTATTATGCCAAATACCCTGCAAGTTTCTTTAAGCTTTTTTCTAATTATAATGACTATCATAGTAAATTTTAGAAGTAGCACTATTCCATTAGTATTTGGCATGACAGTGGAGATGGCTCCTTACTCTTAAACTCTGAACCTCTTTCCAATAATTTGAATAGGATAGAAAGCATCAATCTGTTGTTCCAAATGCCTATCTAAATCCTTTTGTACATTCAATACATTAGTAACATTTTTTTTTTTTGCTAAATGATTAACAAAAATAGCTGTCTTAGCTTCTTGTGTCAAAGCAACTGCAGAAGCAGTGGTGCTAGAAATTAATATAATTAAAGCTGTTACACCAGCAATAATCAAGCCCACTACCTTTTTGCTTCTGCTTAAAGCCTGACTCACTTCTTCTAGTACTTGAAAGCTTTTTCCAGAATACCAAGTTTCTGTAATACTCAGGGCAATAAAATAAAAGCTCATTGATAGGCCCCCATAACAGACATGCCAGGCTTCAACACACTAACACAACTAGCAAGTGTACAATCAAGTGAAAACTGTTACTTTCAATATTGGATTGATTTCTAGACCAGTCCATGATTGAGTACAAATAACTGGTCACATTTAAGAAAAATACAAGAGTCATTGTAACTTCTCCTTTTGATTTTCTGTTCCACAAGACTAAAAACTTGAGGCAAGGCAGCTTGTCCCATCTGTGATATAGGTATGCAAAGGTTAATCAGTAACCTATGCCCAGTACAGCTTCTTACTCACCATTGTCAGGATACTCAGCAAGCTCACAGGAGAGCATCATTCTTTGTCACAGCATCAGTATGTCTCACTTGTTGCTCTGGCAGCCACCATGCTCCTTCAGCATCCTGCAGATAAAACACAAACATGCTCTCTTACCCATATTAAATACTTGATCCGGATCATACCATATGCTAGTAAGTAGATTCTTCCCTTTCACCTAGGCATAAGTATGCCTATTTGTAGAGTGCTTTAGATACTCAGCAGAAAGTTCCTTGACATTCAAATTTTTTAAAAAACTTAAAATGAAAAGAGCATGATTTAAATAAATTTCTGGTGTGTTGCGATATACCTCCCCCTTTTTTTATTTTATGAAGATATTGTTTTAAAGTTCCATGGGCCCCTTCCACAGTCCCTTCCTTGTCCTTGAGAATTATAAGGGATCCCAGTAATACGGGTAATAGTAAATTGCTGCCAAAAAGTCTCAAATGCTCTGCTGCAAAAGCCAGTTCCATTATCTGTTTATTATTGTTATTATTGGATAATTTATTTATCTACTGTTAAAATGTTATCCTCTTCCCCCATCTCCCTCCCAAGAAAACCCTTATCCCATCCTTCCTCCTCTTACCTCTATGAGGGTGTGGCCTCACCCTTCTACCAACTTCCACCTCCCCCATCCTTGAATTCCCCCACACTGGGGCATCCAGCCTTCATGGGACCAAGGCCCTCCTCTCCCGACAAGGCCATCCTCCACTAAGTATACAGCTGGAGCTATGGGTCCCTCCTGTGTGTTCCCAGGATAGCTGTTTAGACCCTGGAAGCTTGTTGGTTGATATTGTCACTCCCCTCATGGGGCCACAAGCTTTTCAACACCTTCAGTCTTCTAACTCCTCCATTGTGGACTCCCACTAATCAGTTCAATGGTTAGCTGTGAGCATCTGCCTCTGTATATGTCAGGCTCTAGCAAAGCCTCTCAGGAGACAGGTATATCTAGCTCCTGTCAGCATATACTACCTGACAACCATAACAGTGTTTGCACTTGGTGATTGCACATGGGATGGATCCCCAGATAAGGCAGTCTCTGGACAGTCCCACCTCCAGTCTCTGCTCCACACATTGTCTCCATATTTGCTCCTGTGAGTATTTTGTTAGTCATTCGAAGAAGGACCAAAGCATCCACACTTTGGTCTTTCTTGAGCTTCATGTGGTCTATGAGTTATATTTTGGGTATTGTATGCACCTCATGGTACCTTCTCCAAAATTGACCATATAATTGGTCACAAAACAGGCCTCAAAAGATCAGGATTTTCACACCATGGAAAATGAATACTTATCACTACTGAAAATCATGCAACATGGTGAAACTGTGGGATATACTATATTCATTTTAAGAAGTCACAGATTTTGATAATCCTAGTGCTTCTCATTATAAATTTTTGTTTCTCTTTATTTTTATTAAAGAAAAATTAGTACATAATAATACATTACTACCGATTCCTGGAGGTAAACTATTATTCAAAATTATTAAATTAGTTGCATAGTTTCAAGTACTCTTGATCCCAAATCAATTTTAGCATTGATAGTCTGTAGAGAGTTGACTTAGTCTTTCGGCTATTCTACAATGTTGGAGAAACTTGTAAACATAGTGTTCCATGATTTCCCCTCAACAAGATTATTTAAGTTGGTGTGTGTGGCTTAGCAGTAGTGGCTGGGGTGCTGATCCTATCAGGAGCTGGTTCTCGCACTGCCTCCCAGATGCTCATTTACTCATCTCACAGCTAATAAGCCATCCTTCCTGGATATGCTGGGCTAACTTCATTTATTACATGGAAGAGTTTGTTACAGAAACCAATTTTGAGTTTTACCTTGTAGGCAAATCTCACGAATGTCAAACAATTGCAGCAGAGTTTTAAAGACATCTGTTCACTGGTAATATCTGAGGACATCAAGCCATCGATGGAATCAACAGGGAGGACCACAGCTGGTAGCTGATCCCAAGAAATGCTCACTCATGGAATTGCCCCAGAAGTTCTTACTCCTTGCTCTACTCATAACCCATTGTTTTGAGCACCAGCACTCCAGCCATAAAGGTTATGCTTGTGGAACTGTTGCTCCTTGGAACAGTGACACTTATGCTTACAAGACTCTTAGTACTCTATCAGCTGCCTCAAGATACCCAAGCAAATTCTATTTTTTTTTTATAATGAGAGTATCAAATAGTATACTAAATTCTTTTTCTTTAATATCAGAAGCTCCTGCTAATAATAATGTTTTATAAATGCTTAAACTGCATTTATAAGACACAAGGTTTGGAAAGACAATTATAAATCGATCGTTAACGTTTTTCTGTTAGCTATTGTATGTGTGATTCCAGCAGTTGTGGCATTTAGAGAAGTCAAACTAGCCTCTGGCTCTGCTGTGCCCATGGACATGTCATCCCTTGATCAGGACAGTCCCCACCTGAATTACTGGGATATTTAGTTCCTGATCTGGCCTTTGGATATGGGAATTTATAACAAATATTCTGAGAATTTAGGGGTCATGGAAATAACAACAAATGGATTGAATATATGTTCTCTCTCCCTGGAAAAAAAGATTTTTTTATTTCTTGTCTAATATTAGAAGCTTTTGAGGGGCATGGGTTAGTTAAAACATGCAGGGTAGTATCAGATAAAATAATTCAATATCCTTGAAGTTCATTTTTCTTTCCTGTGAATATACCTTCAGAAATCAGAACTGTCAGTTTTTGACATGGTTAACACAAGATGAGAATGGTATCCTGTCATTCAGGAGCCAAGGAATACAACATCATACTGCATAACAAACATCATCACACAAGAGATTTATTGGGAAGTTAAAACCCAGGAGGGTGGTTGCCTCTGCTTAGGAGAGAAGCATCAGAGAACTGGATAAAATGAGTTTATATAGGGTTTTGGGGAGGGCAGTTATCCAAGAAGCTTGAGAATGGGGAGATTGGAAAAAGCTTAGGGGTCAGTGGGATTTTTTTCTTGGGGGTTCTGCCTGACCAGTTTTTTACCTTGGGCCTTGTAAAACTACTATAGCCATTAAAAAAAACAGTCCTTATGGCTGTTAGGAAAGTCTAGGGAATAAACACTAGTGGCTGAAACTCCTCCACTTGCATGGAAGGTTTTGGCTAATTTACAAATATACAAAGCTTACAAAAGAAATATCTGAAAAAAATTTTTTTCCTGCCACTTGAGCTTGTATGAATAGGCAACAGTTACATTAGTTTAACTGTCAATTAAAACCAGGTAAATTAAAAATAAACAATTTTCAACCAATGCTATGATGTTTATAATTTACATTATTTGATAGAATTGTCTATTTTATTCTTTTGTTTTTATAATAAATTGACTTTAGCTATATGTGGGACTAGTTATTCTTTTAGAAAAAATACCAATAAACATGTTTAAACTTGTCTGCAATATAATTTTTCAAATTCTATTTAGATGACTGGTCCCCTACACACACTTACACACACACACACACACACACACACACACACACACATACACACACTCCTTTCACTGAATTGATTCACTGGGATGAACATGGCTATAGATAATGATGCAATATACATTCTATGAAAGCTAAAAGGGTAAAACTATGTGAAGACTTAGGAATGGGAGCAGATTGCCACAGATAATTTCAAAGTTATAACATATCCCAGAAATAATCAAGAATAAATACATCATACTAATCTCATAAAACACTATGTGTCTGATACTGTGGGACTCTAGATTTGATATGTCTTAAATTAATTCCACAGGGACAAACTTTATTCTTCCAAAATAGGTTCTATTCTCATATCAGAATAGAACATTTCAAGTTTCTTCATGTAATGAATTGGTTTTTTTTTCAAGCAGTTAAATAAAACATGCATAGTCATTGTGATCTAAAAGTTAATGAGAAATAAATATGCTAACTGCAGTACTGTCTTTCTTACATTTTTTTGTTCTCATTTTCATTAATATTACCAATATTACTTTATGATAATCACCTTTCAAAAACACTAGTTTTCCAATTGCCACCTATTGTCTGTGCCACTGTGACTTGTACTTCTGCATATTGCAACCCATGTAAGGTTTGTATTTTGACAGAAATCAATAGGAGAAAATCCATTGGATAATCCATCTATGTCCTTTAGTCAGGCCCAGGACCTTTACCAGCATTCACCAGTGTTTTGGATTTTGGAATTGGAATTTCTTTTCTCTCTCTAGATTTGCAGATTGGTTGTGGGAACTGAGATACAGTCGGGGAGGAAGCCAAGTAAAGACTTTGATCAAGGATTCTTGTGGTTCAAGTTGTACCTTGGGTGTAGTGGGCAGTAGCCATATATATATATATATGAATATATATATATATATATGAATATGAATATATTCATATATATATATGAATATGAATATATATATATATTCATATTAAAGGGTCCTCCTGATTTAAAGCTTTAGACCTTGCACAGCATCTTACTGTATTATTATTGCCTTTGTACACACATTTCATCTTGGCGCTTTGTTTTTTAGTGTCACTGAATAAGAAGCTCTACAAAGCAACAGTGACTGACTAAAGCCTGAGGACAATGGTAGTGGGAAATGGGTCAAAGAGTTAGAAACAGCCTTGGGTTGAAAGAAAGCACTTCTTAATGATGCTGACACAGGCCCAGGGGCTCTGGGAAAGAACAGAAGTGTGACCTTCATGATTCACTGGGCATGCTGGCACCTGTCTTGACATATTCTGAATAGATGCCCTGGAGTACTATGAACCCGAAGCCTTTCTTGCAACAGTAGCAAGAAATGGAACTGCTCCACCTTGGGAACCTCTGCTGGGTGACCATTTCTTTGTAGCTTTATTGGTTAAATGGCACCCAACTTAATTGCTAACTTGCTGATTGCAATTGTACTTATTGCTGTCTGTTGTTTATTTTTCCTTCCAATTCTCCCACATTACTAGCTTCTGCACTGGCTGGGTTTCTCCCTGACAGTGTGTGTGTGTGTGTGTGTGTGTGTGTGTGTGTGTGTGTGACAGAGAGGGACAGAAACAGAAAGACAGAGAAAAAGAAAGAGAGAGAAAGCTAGTGTGCAATGAAATGTGATCTTGTAGAAAAAAGACAAACTTCTTGATAGTCTTCACAGCACTCCTCGTCAGTTCTTCAGGTTGATTCAAGGTGACTGCTTTTTGTGTTACATTTCTTATCTTGACATTCTGTTTCAGGAGCTGCCAGAACATTCATTTTATTTTCAATATGAATGCAAAAATCTCCCAAGCTTCTGCAGGACCATTGAAGCTTACTAATTAGATTCGTTAACCAATACTCAAAAGCAAAAAGAATTTGTCCTTTATTGTTTTTTTTTCTTCTATGACTTCCTTTCCACATCACTTTATTAAAATTTTGCTGTCTTTAATAACTCTTCTTGTTAAAACATTGGATTAAAAAGTGTAAGTTAAATGAATTTTCTTTCATTACGACATTATTAATGTCAATTCTTGCCCTGCTAGTACTCTGGGTTTGGGGGTTTCACGGAGTAGTCAAAACTAAGATTGACACAATGTCTAATTTTGGAGCTGTAAATGTGCTAGGAAAAATAGCATAGAAAAAATTGAAGGTTTTATGAGATTATTTTAAACAAGACAAAATTATCTCTATTGCTATATAGCAGTTTAATAAATGGAATGGGTAAGACTCATTTTTTTCTTAAAATGAACATTTCTGAGTATTAACACATACATGGATTTGGGCACCAACACACTCAGGGGGCAGGTGTGCAGAGCTATGTTAGGATCACACAGAAGTCCTTCTTTTCTTCTCTTATTAATAAAAGTCAACTTCAGCTTATGACATTAAGTCAACTGTACTTAATGTCAGTGTAGATTCCCCACCCTCTCTCTCCATGTCTTTATCTTTCCATATCTATTCCTCTATCTGTTATATCTATCATGTGCCATTTAATACTGGCTTCTTTCAATTAGGTCTTGATTCCTTTGGAACTTAGTCATTATGTTGGATACACTTATGCTCTTTTTATTATTGAGAAACATTCTGGAAAAATAGAATGAGAATTTACCTGTTTACTCACTAAAGATCATATGTGTTCTTTCTAGGCTGTAATCACTATGAACAAAGTATGCAACATTCATGTTGAGGTTTGTGGATGTGAAAAGAAGCACCCAAGTGCTACCAATTCTCTAAGGCCAATAAACTGATAAGAACTTCCTGACTCCTGGGACCGAGAAGGTTATATGTAATTCTGGAGGCTAAATTTAGCTTCTTCAGTGAACATTCATTGCCCCCTTTATTTTTGACCTAACATGTGTGTCAGTTACAATGTAAATCCTATGAGGTAGAACCATCACCAACTTAAACTACCAATTCAAACATCACTTACCAACTAAAGGCTAAAAATACCATCAGACAACATGTGAGACACAGGAAGCGATTTCTGTGCTTTGCTGCAAGCTGATAACATAGTATCATTTGAAAGAGTTTTTATTTGTGACTACCTTTTTTTTCTATTCCTATAAAGACATCCTAAAACTGTTATGTTGAACACGTTTGTGTGTGTGTGTGTGTGTGTGTGTGTGTGTGTGTGTGACCTGAATGAATGAGCTCTGGCTATGATCCCTCATGTTTATCACTAGAATTAGTTTCCCCTTACTGCCTTTGAGAAGAGAACTATTTTTGCATCAAAAGTGATAATGGGTCACAAGTTTCCAATAAGTCTAATCTTACAAGAATTGACTGGACATCTAATTCTCATAAGGTTTTTGGAAATTTCCACTCGGTCCTAACAAGTGAAAACATGAAGAAGCAGAAAAAAATCAAAAACTCTTCTCCGATCTGTCAGAAAAGTGAGGTCATGAGACAAACAAGCTCAAATTGAAAATATGAACAAATAGGAATCAGAAATGAATTGAACATTGATTCTGGAGACTTCAAGAAAGCTAGCAAGACAGGAACATTAAATGTGATTCAGCTGATGAAAACTTAGTGGAGAGGATCTAAGAGAAAACTGCAGGGAATCAGTCATAGGGATACCCCACACCTGGTGAGTATCCCTCACTGCCATGTTTTTACAGTAATTGCCAGAACCCCCCTCATATTCTGGCAGAGAAGGGGTTAGAAGGGTAAGAGAGAGTTCTGAATTTAACTACATTTATTCTCAAGGAGAAGCCAGTTACTCATAGTTGGGCCTGCTGCAATATAATCAGAGACTAACTGCTCTGGAAGATGATAACTCCACTCCCCTGTAACAGCCCTTTATCACTAATAGAAATATGAACATTGACAGTGGGGACATTGATAGTTCATGGACATTAACAAATAGGTTTTTCTCCATCTGACAACTTTACATCTTCATCACAATCCTGAGATACTGCGCCTGTTCATTTGACTCTTGAGATCACATTCACCTTTCAACAAAGAATGTATAGGCCATAAAGATAAAAAAAAATTTTAAAGATAAAAAAAAAATTTTCAAGAAATTTAACAAATTATCAGAATTATTACAAGTGGGAAAAACATTAGAATTATACATTCAGATTTTAAAAACAATCTATGATTCATATTCCATGAACTTCTGGGGAAAAGCAGACAACATCCAAGAAAAAATGGAATGTAGGAAAAAATATGGAAATACTAACAGAGTTAAATAAAATGATAGTGATAAAATGGTGCTATGAAGAAAAAATGCCATTACTACACTAGATATACTAAGGATATCATTGTCTTGGCTAATTTTATGTTTACTTGACACGAGCTAGACTGTCAAACCCAAATGAGAAAATACAACCCTAAAACCGGGCTGTAGGTAACTCCTTAGTGATTGATGTAGGGTAGGCCTATCCCATTGTGGGTAAGGCCATCTCTGTACAGGTGGCCCTGGGTTCTATAAGAAAGCAGGTCAGGAAAGGAATAAGGAACAAGCCAGGAAGCAGCAGTCTCCAGGGATTCTGCATCAATTCCAGCCTCCAATTTCCTCATTGTCTGAAGTCTCGCTCTAAATTTCTTCTAAGATGAAATGTGGTACAGAATTGTAGACAAAATAGAACCTTTCCTGTAGGCTTAATTTTTTTCCAAAGCCTACTTTTAATATGTGTTCTTAAATGCTTTAACTTTCCTTCTAGCCCACCACCTACCAGAGGTAATGGAAAAGAGGTTATTTGGATATGACGGAAGTGGACCTGTTTAGAAGTCGTTCTTTGGAGCAAATCCAGTCTGCGTTGTCAGGAAATCAGGAGTTCAGTTTACAGAAGTCAGCAGCGGGTGCTTGATCCATTAGCAAACAACTCAGGAATTTGCCAGCGGTCGAGTTCAGTAGTGTAAGGATAACAAACATAAATCAGCAGTGGTGGCACAACCTAGCAAACACAGACAGAACTTGGCCAGATCAGCATAAGTCAGTGGGAGTGACCAGTACCATCAAGAATGCCAGGAGAAGTTCTTTACTGTGCCCGTCTCAATGAAAAGAAGATCAGCAAAGCCGCAAGACCAAAAACATTGTAAAACTAGCTATGCAAGCCCCATCACTGTCCCACTGTCCATTAGGTCCAATTTATACTCCTTCCAAACAGCATGTGTCTTTCACTGGTCTTGTCTCACCATGTGTCTTGCCTCATGACATGAGTCAATCTTGGCAAAACTCCATGTAAGTCTATATCAGCTGACATCATTCTGCCAATCAACCCCAGTCTTCAAAAGCAGCAAGAAGCTGCTAGAACACCACCAGAAGTTTCTCTCTGTGGAGTAATGACAAATGGAACTCAGCGATGCAATGTAGGGCGAATTAATACATGTGTATCATTAGTGAAGAATCTTTCATCATGCATCTCTTTGCATGATTGCTTTAGCAAAACATCTTTTCCCCTGTGTCTGCTTAGGAAAACACTCCTTCAAGTGCCTGCCCCAGAAAACCATCATCCTACATAACTGAGTTTCCAAAGAACCCACAAGTTACTACCTCACTTTCCTCTCCAAGTTGCTGTTGATCCTTATTACAATATAATTCCTAAGATAATCATCACAGTAAATCAAAACAGAAAACCAAGAAGAAAAGGGACTAGAAAAAAAATCACAATAAAATGTGCAAGATCTGTAAGATTCCTGGAAAGATGAGTGTATTCATAGAAACATTAAGATCAAGGGAAGAAGAGATATTTGAAGCAAATTTTGATAATTTCCTCCAAATTAATGTCACATCAAACTAAAAATCCCAACTGATCAGTGAACATGTTCTTGAGTCATGTAAGGGCTTCATAAACATATTTCAATTCACATGTATAAAAGAACCCAGATTATAAAAGCGAGCATTACAAACAAGAATAAGAAAATAAAGATGCCAATAAAATAAAAGCAAATGATTTCAACATCCATTTTCTAAAGAAGCTGGATGGAAGACAGTGATGTCTGTGCAGCATCACTAGTGAGTAATGAAATGCAAATGAAATCCACAAGGCCAAGATAACATATACACCTATCATTGTGCCTGTAATGAAAAACATAGACAATAGCAAATACTGGCTTCAGGGGAAGTGGTTGAAAATCTCCTGTTGGGAAAGCAGAGCAGTTTCATCCCTCAGGAATTCCAAAATTTACTATTTGTCACCTCTGTCCTTTTGTTTGAATGTTTTGTGAGAAGTTGGATGTAATTTCTATCTTCATTTCACTGTAGACTTGGTGTTTTTTTCAAGGTTTTGTCTTTTTTATTATTTAAAATTATGTATACGAAGAGCTTTGTGTTTCTTTACCTTTCCTTCCTTCATTCCCCTCCCTGCCACTTTATTTCTTTTGTTCTTTTTTAGGACTTTAAGAACTTGTCTCTAGATAGGTCATGGCTCTAAAAAAGAAAATAATACTATTATTTTACTGAAGAAAGATAACATTTAGATGATTCCTAATGGCTTACTACTATATCCATAAATCATCGAATCACACAACTCATTAGGGAAGTAGATGGCAATTTACATTGAAATAATCAGCTGAGCAACCCACAGAGAATAAGAGACTATGTTATAGTCAAGCCTTCAGGTTACATGCACGTTATATGTCCCTATATGACTCTGTTGTCTCCCTACAAGAGGTGGGAGAAAGATTTTAAATTCTGTATAAGTGTTGTGTAGCTTCAGAAAACAGTGTTCTTCAAACATAATAGGGCAGTAGCACTTATGAACTTAAAATTGTGATGGTATGCACAAGACATACACAAACTCAAGCCAAACAAAATCTCAGCATGGAGGCAGGAAGACATGTATAAGAAGTTGTATTAGGATATGGATGGACATATAGTTTTGTGATCTTATACTATAAATGGTTCACAGTACTTCTTAAATCAGAAAATGTTTGTTATACAATAAATTGTAGGGGATTTCAGGCAATATTTCTTCATTGTAAGGAAAGAGAAATCTAAATATTGTCCTATCATTATGAGACTACAAGATAACAGGCCTTTAGTGTAATTCTGTACATTTCTATCAAATACTTTGTTTCTTTCATTTTCTTTTTTCATTACTTTTTATTTACTTCATATACTGATCACAACTCCCTTCTTCTGCCCTCCCAGTCTCATTCTTACAATCACTACCCTTCCACCATTGCACTTTTTCCTCAGAGAAGTGGAAGCCCACCTTGGGTACTACTCTACCCTGGGACAACTAGTTCCAGCAGGACTAGGCACATCATCTTTCACGAGACCCAAACTAGAAGTCCTTGAAGGGGAAAGGGATACAATGGCAGAGAACAGAGAACAGAGTCCAAGACAGCCTCTGGTCCACTATTTGTGAGAACTACATGAGGACCAAGCTGCACATTTGCAACATAAATGTAGAAACCCTAGGTCCACTCCTTGCATGCTTCCTGGTTATTGGCTCAGTTTCTGTGATTCCCCCATAGTCTGAGGTTACTAGATTGTGTAGTTCTTCTTGTGGTATTCTTGACTCCATCCAGCCTTCTTAATTCTATCCCCTACTCTATCACAAGACTCCCCAAGTTCTGTCTGATCTTTGGCTGCAGTTCACTGCATCTGCCTTCATCTGCTTCTGGATGAAGCCTCTCTCATTCAGTAGTTATGCTAGTTTCCTCTCTGCAAGCTAGCAAAGTGTCATTAACAGCCTCAGGTGTTGGCTTTCTCACATGGGATGGGTATCAAATTGGGACAGTCATTGGTTGGCTGTTTCTTTAGTTTCTGCTCTATCTTAATTCCTGCACGTTTCATAGGCAAGACTTATTTTGGGTTGATGGTTTTATGGGTGGACTGATACCTTCTTTCTACTCTGGAAGTCAAATAGGATCACCCCCTTTCCTAAGTATCATCTTGAGTGAGGTAATCCAGAGACAGAAAGACATGTTTGGTGTGTACTCACAAGTAGGCAGTAGCCATAAAGAGCAGTATAACCTCACTACAATCCACAGATCCAAATTGACTGAGTAATAAGAATGTCCCAAGGGAGAGGGCACGAATCTCACTCAGAAGTGAAAACAAATTTGTCATAGGAGGTGGATTGAGAGAGGAAACCGGGTAGGAGAGGAGTAAGGAACTGGTATGATGATCAGGTGTAGGGAGAAGAGAGTGGAAGTGCTGGGAGTAAGAACGGAAATCAGTGGGTGGACATCTCTAATACTAGATACCTCATTTCTATAAATAGTGTTCTGTCATATCTCTCTGAATGATGTTTATATTAATTTACATTTATGTTTCTATAATATTCCTCTACACGTTTCATCATGATATACAGTCTGTTTAGTAAGTATTTATTTATTGGTTATTGTATGTTCTACTTTTAAATGTTCACTTCATAGATAACTTTATTAGCATATATGTCAATCTTTTCATTCATTTCAAGAATTCTCATTATTTAATGATGCATGATTTCCATTGTTAGCTGCATGAAAATCTGTACTTCACCATTCTAACCTCTTACTTGTGAAAGGTGGGACTGGCAATTCTCTTTTTCCTTAGAAATTGGTAACGTTTTACCTGTTTCCTTCATAGATTAACTAAGTTCTGCTGTTTCTAGCAAATTTTGAAATAAAAATTCTCTTTCTCAAGTTCCTTTTAAAAACATTTGGGATAATTTGTTAATGGATAATTACCATTATATGGTTAGCCTTCAAATTCTGGTATAATTTAACAGGGATATGGTTTCAGTGTCTATTCTGTTTGTTGATGTTTGTTTGTTTACTTTTGGGAAGCATCTTTGTGGAAGTTTGGTCTCAAACTCAAGCTCCCCCAGCATGCTCACTCTTTACTATGGCTTAGTGGCAGTCAAGCGCACTAGTGAAAGGCTAAATACCACCATCCTGTACGTTAAATATAACAAAAGCTTGATCTTTTTCTGGCCTTACCAGATACTTGGTTGAACTCCTTTCTTGGGAAGTCCTTGCTGTGGGATGCAATGATCATCTTCTGGTATCTATGAGTATGCTTCCTTTTTCATTTCTCATGTTTAAGTGTCACTTATCTATTCTGATTTTTAATGCTATGCCTTTTCTGATTTGGATCCATCTATCTCAAATGAAACCTCTACCCCCGTTGACACTTGAAAGATTGCCTACATATATGCCAATCATCAAAGCTTTGGTAAGAGTATCTTTTATCATGACTTCTACAGACTTTTCTTTCTGATCGTTTTATCAGACTCTCTGTTATATATAACCTCTACAATCCCACTGCCTTTAGAGTCTTAATTGCTAGATTCTAAAAATCACAGCAATGGGTATCTTCTGACCTTGTATCCCTTTTCAGACAAATCAATAAACCTGAACATTACTATTAACTCCATCCCCCAGGACTGAGATGTGACAAATTTTAACCTCCACGGCAAGCAGAGTTGGGAGAGAAGAATAATTTAAAAGATACACACCTCTGTTTCTGCTCCTCCAAATGTCAGCTTCCAAGTCCTCTGACCACAAAGACAGGTTTCCATGACAACACTTTTTTTGTATTTTTTTGTTGTTTGTTTGTTTTGTTTTTTGTGTTGTTGCCCCATTAGACTTCTCTTAGTACAAGAAAGATGAGGAGAAGTGGAATCGGGTACAAAGAAAGTGGAGTGGGGTTCAAATTTTGGTTTTAATCCTGAATTGGAAGAAACATTTACTATTTTCCCATGACCCTGAATGTTGTTTTATGGAACCAGCTGAGTGTTTTCAGGGTAGTAAGTAGTAGAGTCAGGATATTGACCCATGTTTTCCAAATCAAAGCCCTGATTTACTGCTTCTTGAGAAAAGAATATTTATTATTTTTTTTCTTTTCCTCAAAATGTAAATCTGAACTGAGTCTCTAGGTGAAGACAGTGATGTTGCCTCTATTACCAATATCCATGTAGTGTCAAGTTGAGTTCATTGCTGTCTGTGATCTTTTTCTTATATCATATTTGATGCTTTATCTAAATGAAATGAAAACTCACTAGTATTAGCTGCAAACAAAAAGCTAATATGTTACAACTTGAATTTCAAAGTTATTTTTTTTTCATCTCATAAGTGTGATGGTGTTTGGCAAAGCCACCTTGGTTCCGGCAGGTCCCAGGCTTCCAACCACCTCTCAAAGGAACTCTTTGGATCTGTACCCAAAAGATATACACACATTAGCTTATATTTGAAATGCCATGGCTAGCTCATAGACTGGACAGTTTTAACCTTCCTATCAGCTATCATAGATTTCCCTCTGGTACTCCTGACTAACACCTTCTAAATCTATAATCAATCTTTCCTGCCCTGTTCCTTCTGGGAGGCCTAGTATTCTTTGCTGCCTGGGATGTTTCTGGTACCCCTTCCAGGAGCCACATTTCTTCTTACCTACACTTTGGATGATTTTTCCTTCTACAACTCTGTCTCCTTCTAAAACTTGGTCACTCTCCTTCTCTCTCTCCATTCCTACACCATGCAAATCTCAAGGTCCTGCCCTGTCTACCTTTGTCAAGCCTTTGGCCTCTAGCATCTGTATTTAGAGACCAAAAACCATTTGGGGACAAGGACCTTCAGTGTTTGGACACAGTTTTCTGGTTAATTCAAAGCATTAGAACCAATCCCTACATATAAGCATTGTTATTCTTGCCTCCCAAGAGAACAAAGTCTCAGATAAAGGGTGAAATAGTCCAATGGGGCATTTCATTGTTGGATTACAAAAAGTAGGGAGCTGATTCTATTATTTCTAAACACAAAATGTCATCCTCATATGCAGAAATTTTCTTGGTCTTAATTTTACCCACTCATCTTTTCTTTATGCATCTTCCAGAGATAGAGAAGTGTTGCCAGTTTTCAACTCAGAGAACAATTCCTGATAGTTTTAAATTTGAGGGACCTGCAGGAGGCTGGTGTCACTGTAGAGTTTTATTAAGGACAGAGCATATGTAAATTGTTATGCAGCAGATGCGTGTATATATATGAGGGTATATATAAGGATCAATTCTCCAGAACATTTCTACAATTTCTTCCAAGAAATAAAAAAAAAAGTGAATTAAAATCAAAATCACAAAATCTAAATTATTATAGCATGCTTCCAAAACAGGCAGCCTACTTTACTCTTTCAACATTCCAGGGTGCCTATAGTTGAAAAATTTAACCGATAAACATTTTCTTGACTGTTGCTTTTTTTCTCCAGTACAGTTTGGTATCAGGTCTATCTACTTTTAACTGTTCAAGGTTTAAAAACAAAGAAACACTTTTTGTTGTGGCTTTACATATGACTAAGAAGCTAAAAATGTTTAGGACCATAACACATACTCAAACTCATATTCAATCCCCACACATATAAACTCAATCTACCTACATATTTTCATTTATGTGTGACTTGCTACTACTGAGGACTCTTTGGCCATGACTACAAGAATCCTTGGTTGTCATAATTGGAGTAGAGGGGAAAGATGTCCCTATTATCTTGCTGATAATACTCCAGGAATGTTGCTAACTACATACATTATAGTTTGAATACCCCTTTCTCACAATGGATAATAAAACCTAAAACATACACAATTCTGTACCCATATACAATATTTAAATTCCTCATTATAATATACTAGAATTATTATTCCAACCTCATGATAGTAGATTTGAATTCTCTCCATAGTTTAAGTTTTTTTATTTGAATAATCTGTTTATTTCAAGGTCAAATAACTGTTCTATAGTTAATGGGGAGTTCTTATTTTTATTCTCTATTGTGTCCAGATTTTGAAATATCTGCTTTTTGTTTGCAATTTGCTTCACAGGCAAGTCCACATAAAATTATAGTTATTACAATCTGATTGTCTTCAAAGTGATTTTGACCACCTGAAAAGAAATAAGAATTTGTTTTCCTAAGAAGAAATATGTATGACCATGCCAGAAAAATTCTGTATGCAGTTTAGGGTTCACGGGCTGACTATCCTTGGATGAACCATAGCAAATTGGAATTTGATTGATTCTTTGTGGAATGCAAATTGTAAGATTGGAGTTTGAGCAACTATTGAAGAACTTGTTCACCCAGTGTACAATTTACGTTTAAATGTATTTTATAACCTATGCTTTTCAGCAAAGAATTGAAATGGACATCAAATTTTAAAAGGAAAATTAATTTATTGGACCTGATATCCTTTTTTATTTGAAACTGCTGTTGTGAATGCTATTTCTCTTTGGAGTTAAAACTGAATAAGTCATCCAGACTGATGGCTCCCACGTGTAAATCTCAGCATGAAAATACTAATAGAGAGTCACTGCAAGTTGAAGCTCTCTCTTCTGGGCTATGGAGTACACCCTGCCTCAATACCTTAACTGAATGAATAAATACCACATTTGTTTACCCAAATATAAAGTACTTTATAGCCTAAGTAAAAACCAAATTTATGGATATACAGAATTCTACAAATTCAAAAGTTATATGTTTTTTTTTTCTCTTTTCCCCTATTTTATTGGATATCCCCTATCCCATCTCCTCTCCTCCTTTTTCCTTTTGTACCATTTTTAATTACATGCCAGTATTAAGGTCAGTTCTAGATTGAGGGACTAGCAATATATTAGATGCAAATAGTCAAGGAACAAGCAAGACAATAAACACAAATAGTCAAAGAACAAGCAAGGCAGTAAACAAAGTTCCTTGATCACTCCCATGGTCACTATTTCTAAGGGCTTATCAGGGTGACCAAAATATCTGAGCCTACTTCCCTGTCCTATCCCAAATTCATTTTCATGTCTGAAGCCTCCTTCTTTGTTCTAGCCTAAGATTTAGATTCCCGCCTGAGCTTAAATGTACAGTCCTTTGTTGAGGACCACTCTGGCCAAAAATGTTGCAGCCAGAGCTACCTTACATTTGGGGGCCAAAATGTCACGGGCCACTCTGTCAGTGTTGGAACCTGCACTGCCAAAAGCCTTTGGGGCTAAACTGTTAGAGTCAGCACTGCCTCAAGCTGCTCCAGTGTCAGGGTTCAGCAAGAGAGAGAGTGAGGACGAACACAAAGAATGGAGACCAGACAGAGTGTGATTCAATCCCATTTATTCTTCAGTCTCTCTTCTTCTCTCCAAGTTCCACGTCTTGAGTTCCTAGTCCCTAGTCCTTAGTGCCTCTAAGTTCCAAGTTACTTCTTCTAAGTGCTAAGTGCCTAATACCTAATAATCCTTCTTCCAAGTTCTCTAGTCCAAGTATCTTCTTCCTCAATGCCTAATTCCTACTCCAAGCTGTACTGAACTCTTCTGTCTGCCTCTTGCCTTTTATATGCCTCACTTCTAAGCCTTTAAGTCATGTCCTTAGGCCTTATCTCTAAATCTGATCTCTAAGTCAAGCCCTTAAGTCACACACCTTTAAGTCTCACACATCCAAGGGAAGATCCTGGGTATCTAAAAGAAGATGTTATCAGAATATGCTCAGCTGTTGTAGGCTATTATAATCAAGTCTTTTGTCAGGGTATATGGCTCAAAATGGCTGCAAGAATGATAGCTGCCGTATGTCGGCTCCCCACAGTCCTTCCTTACTATCCTGGGAATTCAAAGGAGGAAAAAATAGAGACTGCCTTTGAGTGCTGGATGGTTTCTATTTCCACAGGTATTAGATGTATAAAATATTGGAGTTAGGGAGGAAGTATGGTCATTTGAGTTCCTGATATCACCAACCATAATAGCAGTCTATTCTTAATCCTGGTGATACATTACCTTCAACAAGGCCTACCTCCTAATCCTTCACAAATGATTCTACTAGCAGTGGACCAAATACTGATATATATGATGTTGTGACTGCCATTTCTATTCAATCTACCACAGTTACAAAAATGTACAAATAATCTGCATATTTTTTGAAACACAAATTACTTGCTATTATTTAGGTACTTATTGTCAGGCACTAGTCAATTTAAATTATATCACAATTTAAACATGTTAATCAGAGTATGGGTATATTATTTTATTCCATAATTTTAAGTTTCTCTCTTGCCAAACTTCACTCAAGATAGTTTATACTCAAGTTTTACAGTTGTTGGCACAAGGTTCTCTGAATATATGTTATGGCCGTTTGCTTGGTGTTCCTGTGAGATTCATAACTGTTGGAATGGGTGTATCTCTGACTGTTTTACCTGCTCTTGAGACTCTTTTATTTTACTGAGTTGGCTTGACCAACTTTGATTTTGGGGCTTTAGCCTTGTCCTATTGTATCTTGTTTTATTTTTCCTGTTATATTGTTGTCATGTCTTGAAGATCTACTCTTTTCTGAAGAGGAAATGTAGTGTAAGGGTCCAGGATTCACTGAAGAATGCTACTCCAGCCTCAAATATGATTCAAAAGCAAAAATCATTTTATTCTGCAGAAGTTCAGCATGCTGGGTGGTGGGGGGAAGGGCTCAGTCTACCAAGCTGGAAGTTGAGCTCATAGTTCCAATTTAAAGTACATTAGAGGGATTCCCAGGAGGGGAAGGTTACCTTTGTCTTAATTGGTTAAATGTCTGGGGGTCTTTGGTGTGGCTAGGGCTCTAGGGATGTTCCAGAAACATTTCTGGGGTTTGAGGCCTGGAAACTGCTGCTGACTCATTCATTGCCTTTCCCTGAGACCAGGTGGCAGAGCAGTTTCTGACTGGCTGTCCAAGGCCTGGGGTTCTCCCAGGATTGACTTACCTGAACTTGTCCAGCTCTGAGAAATAGATATCTGGGCCTAGTCTACTGAAATAACACTTTGAAGCCTGTCATGGTGTCAACTTGTCTCAGCCCTCTCAGGAGAGAAAATAAAGAGAAAAAAACTTGGAAGATTTAGGAGGAGTGAAGTGAGTAAAGGGAGAGGAAAATTTTGTTGTGATGTATTATATGAGAGAATATTCTATTCTCAATAATAATAAAAAAGAGATTTTTACATTTGCTCCTATGTATTTGTGCAAAAATTCAAACCAGACTCAATCCAGTAAATTATACACTGGAGGCGGGAGAGATGACTTAGGACTTAAGAGCACACTCTATTCTTCCACTGAGACTAATTCCTAGCACCCATATCAAGCTGCTGACCAAGGTCTATAACTCCAGCTCCAGTAGATCTCAAACCCTCCTCTAGTCTCCAAGGAAAACCATAAGCTATGCCTCAGGGGCTCCAGTTGACAGGTAACCAGATTATACAAATAAAACACACATAATAGTGTGTGTTCATATATGACGTTAAAATAGCATAAGGTTGCAAAGACCAAATATTAGTTACTAATTTTGTAAAACTTTTTTTTAATGATCGAGTTAAAGAACTCTGCAATTTCTATTTGCCAAGCAGGACTTGCTACCTGGAATAGAATAATCTGGAGAAATAGTTTTAAACATCCAGTCATTCCTATATCAACCTGCCAATTGACACAGATACTTCGGTAAATTCCAAATGCTTGTTACCAACCATGTGATTTTTTTTTACTTTAAAATAAAAATGCAAACACTACATGAAACCACTGAGTTCCACATGGCCTTAGTGTTGGTATCAGGCTCTGAACCCAGTGATATCACATCTAGGCGACCCCCACATCATTGCCAAGGCAACTGCCCATACATTCCCAGAATCAACCTGGCTACCTTTGACCCTTACCTGCAAGAGGCTACATCACCGCCCATATAAATAGGCAGAACCCCCTCACCTCTCTCTCTTCTTTCTCTTCTTTTACTTCCCCCATCTTCTTGCCCTCACCTTTGCCCTCACCTTATCTCTAGAATAAACCTCACTTGGAACTGCTTAGTGTGGAGTGGTCTGTTCCAAGCCTCTCACAAATGAACATCACTTAGTAGGGGTGAAATGACCTGGTTCCTGCTCGAGGAACAGGGCCAAGAAGGCATGGGCCTCACTCCAAGAGTATCCATGGCTGTAGTGGTGTAAGGCTTGTTTGTATATAAATACATGAATTTTCACATTCCTCAGAGAAATTTCCTCCCTGTTAATAGTAATGACTCCATGATAATTTGAAACAGCAGGAGGTCCAGGAGTCAAGGGTATGTCTATGTCTAACAAAATGATAAACTCTGGCACCTTCAGAACACCCTTTCAGGATGTGGAAAGAACTCTAAAAGCATGACTTCAAAAATATACAATTTCTCAACTATGCAAAAATATAAGGATGCAATATGAAGCGTGTAAGAAGCTTCACAGACCTAAAGAAAAAATGACAGCTGTACTATGAGCCAGTTTGTCAGAAAGAGTCAAAGACAGGCAGATCCAAATGCATGCAGATTCCTGAGTTCAAGGCCAGCCTGGGACAGAGCTAATTAGGTCCAGGTGTGGTCATCAGAATACTAATCTCAGGACAAGGTCTTTCTGAGCAAAGTTTACAAAGGCAGGCAGATCTCTGAATTCTTTCAAAATGTTAAAGAAAAAGAAAAAGTGCTTGCTCTTCTTTTCCTAAGAGTCCAGGGGTCAAGGAATACTGATTCATAGGGAACCTGAATAAATAACTGTAATTGATATGTAAATTTTAAAACTGGGCTTTTGGTCTTTAGGAGACAAGTTTGCAGAAAGAGATAGCACTTCCATTTTTTAGAATTGTGGTTTTATTTTAATTTAATCTTTTTTTTTTGCAGTCTAGATTTTATCCCACTCCCAGTGATCTTCCCTCTGACTGTTCCACATTTCTTTCTTTCTTTTTTTTTTTTTTTTTTTTTTTTTTTGGTTTTTCGAGACAGGGTTTCTCTGTGTAGCCCTGGCTGTCCTGGAACTCAGTCTGTAGACCAGGCTGGCCTCGAACTCAGAAATCTGCCTGCCTCTGCCTCCCAAGTGCTGGGATTAAAGGCTTGCGCCACCACTGCCCAGCCCTGTTCCACATTTCATACCTCCTCCTCCCATCTCCAGAAGGATGTCCCCACACCACAAGACCTCCTCACTCCCTGGGGCCTCCAGTCTCTTGAGAGTTCGATGCCTCATGTCTGAGTCCAAACCTGTCAATCCTCTGCTGTATACATATTGGGGGCCTCATATCAGCTGGTGCATGCTGCTTGGTTGGTGGCCCAGTGACTGAGAGATCTTGGGGGTCCAGGTTAGTGGAGTCCGCTGGTCTCCCTTTTCCTCAGCTTCTTTCAGCTTTTCCCCAATTCAACCACAGAGGTCAGCTACTTCTATTCATTGGTTGGGTGTGAATATCTTCATCTGACTCTTTCAGTTGCTTGTTTTGTCTTTTTGGAGGGCAGTCATGAAAGTGCCGTTTTTTGAGCACACCGTAGCCTCAGTAATAGTGTCAGGCCTTGGGACCTCACCTTGAGTTGGATCCCACTTTGGGCCTGTTGCTGGACCCCCTTTTCTCAGGCTCTTCTCCATTTTTGTCCCTGCAGTTCTTTCTTTTCTAGCAAGAACTGAATTGTCTGGAGATCTCTGGAGATCGAACACAGCTCTTCAAGAATTTTTTCTGACAGGATTTATGATTTTTAGTTGGAAAATCCATGAAGATGGAACACAGGTCTTTTAAATGTTTTCATAGCTCTTTTAAAAAATTTTTCCTAATAGTATTTCTGAGAGAGCAAACACAGCTCTTTTAGAATGTTTTCTAGCACCTATCCAGAGAAGGCTGTCTGAAGAGTGAACACAGTTCTTTTTGATTCTTTTCTTTTTAGTTCTTTTTAGTTTCTTTTTAGTTCTTTTCTACCTTTGTGATTTTGATCAGAAAACCCAAGAATTACTTTATTAACAAAATTTCTAAGAATTTTTCTAACAGAATTTCTGACTTGGTCAGAACATCCAAGAATTTTTTTAAACAGCTTTTCTGACTTTGGTCAGAAAACCCACGAGCTATATAAAGACCATTTAGAATATTTACTAGTAGGAAGAGCTGTCTCAACCAGTGAGTTTACACAGGAAGAGCTGTCTCAACCAGTGAGTTTACACACACACACACACAGAGAGAGAGAGAGAGAGAGAGAGAGAGAGAGAGAGAGAGAGAGAGAGAGAGAGAGATCAGTCTGAAAAGCTGTCTCCAGCAGAGCCAAAGGATATCTACAGAGAACTGTCTAGGGAGCCATCTTGAACAGAACATAGGCTACCCAGCTTGGACATACAATTTGATGTAGTGTCAAAATTGTTTTCACTGCTCCCAGACACCCATTCTCTCAGGAACCCTGACCTAGCTGAGGTTGGTCCTTGGCATGAAACCCTTCAAGGATATCTTGGCATTGTTCTAGTGGTGACATATTTATTCTTGCACTTTCATTGGTGCCACAGGGCTTATTCCAGAAAGATTTCTGTAACATATTTAGAGGGGACCCCCAGCCAGATAGATCTCCACCATCACAACCCAAGAGCAACTGCAGCTCCAGGGCCTCTTAGGCTATCAGAGGTCTCTGGTACAGAGAAGAAAGGATTCTTAGAAACTTCCAGCAGTCAAGGAGACTGGCAGGCTCAGAATCAGAGTCCCATGATAGAAGAAGATGAAAGTAGGCTAAATAATGAGACTAGGCAAATATCCCTGTAGTATTTGCAGGGAGATCTGGTGAAGGCTTCATCATTGTGCAGGGAATTGCATCTCACATCGTCTTGGTGGAATACCGAGGTGGCAATAATTTCCAGTGAAAAGCATTAAACTGATACTGAGTATTTACATGAGTCTTCAGAGTTATAGACAGACTAGGCATTTAAAACAGAAATGTGTGAGTTCTGAATGGATAGTGAATGAATCTATGAATGCTTTGAAAGATGCACAGGACCTAGTGAAGAAGGGATGATTCTGAGTATGTGGGAATTCTTGCCCTAACACAAGTCCTACCACATAATGTTCGGTAACATTTACCAATTTAATGCACAATATCTCACCCATGTATTAGAAACACACACACACACACACACACACACACACACACACAGAGAGAGAGAGAGAGAGAGAGAGAGAGAGAGAGAGAGAGAGAGAGAGAGAATAAATAGCCAAAGAGTTATAAATGAGTCACCAGAGATAAAACACAATAAAACTGTGTTAAGTTATAAATTAATAAGAATTTGTCTTTCACGATCTGAAATTTGAACTGAGTGTGAAGGTCAGGAGACATTACAGTGATCTTGTTATGTGGGTGAAATCATGTTACCCTGTTAGTTGTAGAGAATGTAGTGCTAACAACATTATCAAGGTAACAGCTTCTGTTTGTCAAGGTGATCTGAGAAACAAGTATACAAACAAAACTTGGAAATCAATGTGTTCATTTACATATTTGTGTCTGTCTATTTTACTTCTTGCATTTGCAAAACACTCTAGCTAGGTAACATAATTTTACTAATTTTACATGGGCATAAACTGCATTCTAAATATTCAGCTTTTTATACTCACAGATTAGGGGTGCTCTTCTTTCCCCTCAGAGAAGGTTATTTTTGCAGGGAACAGCAGCAGTTAATGAAGAAACTATTGGAAAGTACTGAAAAATAAGTGATGAATCAATGGTCATCCTTAAAAGAAACATCTATTATGTAGCAGTCACCCATCAATCACCTGTACACAATGATCAGTCTTAGGGAACATCACAGAAGAGGCAGACAGATGTCAAGATACAGGGCCTGGGGAGGTCTACTCTGCAGTAGTGTCTCCAGACCTGCCAGAGTGTATCACTCATGACTACAACAGCTGGGCTGCCTGCACATGACTTGGAGATAATCAAACCAATCAGAATTTCAGCATAATTTAATATGGATTATAGGCTCAGGAGGCCTAGCCTGTGGTTGAGGAGTCCTTTCTGCTGCTGATAGTTCCTGGAGTTTTCTTCAGAAATGTGACACAACTCCAGTAGAAGGTCCTGTGCCTGTGAACAATATAGGAAACATTAGTGAGATACATATATACATACATACATAATACATACATACATACATACATACATACATTTTGCATGTGTAAAAAGGCCACATTAAGTGTGCAAGTGTTTTTAAATATCAATATAAAATATTAAAAGCCTATATCATTGGTTTTATTTAGGCAATTTATATTAAAATCTCTTAGTCTTAGATAACCTAATAAAAAACAGTATGTGCTTATACGTGCCTATGTGCATGTGCACGCATGCGCGCACACACACACAATTTTTTTCTCACTCCCACTTCCACAAAACATCTAGCATCTAGTGCATATTTTGCAAATAGTAGATTCTTAATAAGTTTATGACTGTAGGAATAGGAGTCATGCCCATTTAATTTGTTCCCTTAGGAAAAAAATGCATTTGGGGCAAGGGAATGCCTTCCTCCCATCTTAGAAACTGTCACGGATTGTTTATTATCCAATACCTCCCTAATTTGAAGGGCATGTAAGTCTCAGTCCTGAGGGATGGACTGAGTTAAAAGGTCCTAGGAACATACATATTATCTTGTTTTTTTTGTCTCCTCACAATCATGTAGACTGCCCAGGAAAGGAACTTTTGAGTTATGAGAGAAATTAGCTCATTAATCACCATTACACTTTCTGTTAAACAGATATGTTGTCTTGGCATACTGCTTGAGCTGAACAGACCACAGCTACAGAGCACAGTATATAGCCCTGAGTTGCATCAGCCATAATGTGGGATAATGAAATGACTGCAGAGACAGGAGAAGTAAAGCCATGGTAGAATAGTCAAGGAGGAGAAGTTCACAACCAGAGATGAAGAACATCATCTATACTTGAGCATCTTTTGGTTCTTTGAGAAGCTTACAGCTTTAGCCTCTGTCATTTGGCTTTTGAGCCTTTTAATCATTCCCCCTAATGTACTCAGAAGCCTTTTGCTTTCAATCTGTACGAAGACATTTCCAAGCTTTGGCCATTTCAACACAACATTGCCATCTACAAAGTTCACATAGAGAGTCTTAGTAAAATGGTATAAAAGCAAAAAGGAGGAGGAGGAATGGGATAGGGGTTTTCTAGGGAGGGAGAATGGGGAAGGAGATGGTATCTGAAATGTAAATAAATAAAATATCCAATAAAAAAAAAGAATTACAAAAAAAAAAAAAAGGAAAAACCCCATAATGCTTAAGTAAGTTTAGAATTTTGGGTTGGATCTAAATCATCATAATAAGTTTGTGACTCTTGTGGTCCACACATCTCAGGCTGGATATACCTAGAGCTAAAAAGGAAGCATTTGTGTCTATTTTGCAAGCAATCCTAAAGGAAGTTTATGAAATTTGTTTGCCATTACACATTTAAATGGTGTCACAATTCTCCCTTGATTTCAGTTTCTGATCTTTCTACTTTGTTTACTCTTCCTAAATACATTCTTTCTAAATGCTATTAATGTGACAGCAGGTAGCCATACACATACACCATCTTCAAAGTTTTGATCTAGATACCTGAGCATTGCTAAATCTAAGCACCACGGCAGGAATTTAATACAAAGGTTTCAAGATGTGGCATCTTATAAGCCGCAAACATGGCCAGGAGAACTCAACTTCCTAATATGTGAGGCCAGTGAACATGACCTAAATATGACTCTGGAGAATAAAACCCTAAAATAACAGAAGGAAAGCAGTCCACAGAGACTGTGGGAGGTGTCATGGAAGAGACTACAGCAGGAATTTAAATTGGAGAGGAAGTAACACGGATGCTGGCTAAGGCACATTTCTAAAACATTTCAGTAGAGGCGACATTTCCTAGTTGAAAGGAAGCATAAACATGAATGTGTGCTTAGCAGATAAACATTTAAATTACTTTTGACATATAGCTAAAGGAGACAACAACAAAAACAAAGGAAGGTTCTGCTGTTATATCTATGGTTACTCCGAAAACTCTGCCAGAGTCATTTAGTCCTATGGAGAGGAAGGAAGCACATCTGCCTTTCCAGCATGAAGCCAAGGCTTGGGGCAAGGTGCATAGGAGTGAAAATGGGAGTGAAAGCCAGTGAGATCCAAAAGAGAGGGCTTGTTGATACCATGAGTAGGCTGTGCACCACTGAGAAGCTATTTTCACTATATAGCCAAAGCTATGCACACCACTTAATGTGCCTTTGTAGAAATTAGAAATTAGTGCTATTTTCTTCTCCAATGACCAAAAAACTGTGTCTTCTCCCAACTTATTCAAGCCTATAACATGCAACTTAACAGAATGAATACTGGGTTTCATCCCTAGTTTGAGAATACTTTGATTGGTCTGGGGATTTTAATTGCTCCTGAAATTGGACCATATGATTTTGGGCTGTGAGGCAAAGTGTACTGTGGTCTCAGGTTGACCTTTGCAGGCTCAATCCACATGTGAGTCAGTTGGACTTACGTACTTGATCCTCAATAAGAATCTGTATTCTATAGCATAGGTGAAGGGTGTCTTCTGGATATTTTACTGATAGTAGATTATGTTCATTGCTATTTGAATGCCACAGAGGCCACACTCTCCATGTATCCATAGTCAAGAGCAACTGGAAGCCTTATATTTGGGGTTTATTTGAACTCTGTTCTGTAGGCCCTCTTTTCTCCCATGTTCCAGATTTTGATAGTCACCCTTTAGCTGTGGTGAGTACTAACATAGTATCTACCCTGTAGCTTTGATGAGGGTGGATGTAACATATACGTATTAGCTCCCATAAATATTTAGCTGTGACTTTATCAGTCCTCAGCAACTCCAGATCTTTGTTCATCAGAACTTAATATTTGTTTTATAGACCCTTCCTAAAATTACAAATGATATTTAAAATAATTTTACTTTGTGTTTCCTGTAAGTTTCAGATGTTTTTCCTAGAACCTGGGATCACTATATATTGTATTTACTCTAATCCTGCTCTTTTTCACGTTGCCTAACACTCCATGTTGTAACCTATAAAAGTACATATGTTTTCTTTATGGGGAAAGGTTAATGTTATTTTCAATAATGTAGAAACGCATCAGAAATACAATGGCTCAAAAATAGCTAGTTAATTGCCACACCTTTAAATTTTTGCTTGCTCTAATCTGTTCATGCCCCTTAAGCTATTAGTAGCTAATAATGGTAAATGGTTTAACAATTATATGTGTCAGTTGGTGATTATCTTCTAATCTTATAGCACACATTGGTAATTCCCACATGTTTAAATCCTTAGAGTAGATATTCTTATAAAATAAGCAACCCACAGAAAGCATCTCTGGGGCTTCCACATCCAACAGGTCACCCTTAAAGGGATATCCTGAAGATCAGTACTTTAGCTAACCAAATATTCTCTTTGCTCTGTTTGAAGCTAGGACAATCTCTTCCGAGACCATAGCAACAAATAAAGTAGATTAAAAGCCTATTATGGAAAAAGCACTTTTGAAGAAATTTGCATGTAATTTTATTTAAGTTTCATAACAACGAAGTCATATAGATTTTTAGGTGTAATTTTTTTGATATGAGAATGGATTCCAGCCAAGGTGATTGAGCTCGAGAACCTAGTTGGCACACTGCATTTTCAAATTGCATTAGGTAGCCTATTCTACCTTATCTCCCTCCATGTTGTGTGACTTTCATTTTTCATTTGAAATGTGCAAGGCACATTCAACTGCCTCCGTAGCTCTCATCCCTGTGTTGTTGTTTTTCCCTCCTATATATTCTACATCCTTCCAATTCCCTTGCCTCAAGTGCCACCTGCTCTCCTGAAAAATGCAATGTGGCATTTGCCATTTATATTGCTATGCTCAGCGGTGTCCTGGAAAACAAATATAAAATGACAGCTCCAATCCACACTATCTCTGGGTTTCACACTTATGCTTCCCTTTGCAAATCTGGGGAAAATTCAGAATTCCGGTGAGAAAAGTTGTTGATAAAAAAAAAAAAAAATGTTGCTTCCATTTTCTGGCCTTTAGAAGAAGCTTGAAGGGCCTATCTTTATAATAACCAGAGAACTCCAAAAGCAAAATTAAGCAAGCACATATTCCCCCCGAGAGAAAGGGGAGTATTATTATGCCTACTCTATCATCATTATCATCACCAAATAGTGTTTGTTGAGTTTCCAGACATAAAAGGCAAGGGGCTGGATAAATTGGCATATTTTCTGTCTCCCAAGAGCTTATAGTTTAAATAGAAACAGAGTGTAAAAGACAAACATATACAAGGTCAGGCTGAAACCAACACTAACACATTAACATATTCATTAAAATAGATCTCATTACAATTCAACAATGGGAGGCAGCAATGTAATGTACTAAACTAGGAGTCAGGAGACTCTGCTGCATGCTGAGGGGCTGGGCTTTGGGGAGAGCATCTAAACATCCTTAAGGTTAAAAATGCTTGAGAAATCTTGAAGAAGGCAGTTTGGGAAGATGACCTAAATACACAATGTAGATGCAGGGAAACCATACAATTTCTGTAAATATAATCAAGTGAGCCATGGTCAATTCATTGCGTTTTGTAAACTAAAAGACTTTAAACTCCCTTCAAGATTGGAAAATTGAGGGCTTAGAAGATGCCTCAGTCATTAAGCACAGGCAAATAAGAAGTCTTGAGATCAGGTACCATGCCGAATCTGAGTGCTGAACAGGTACTGGACTGATTTTGATAATGTAAAAAACAAGCACGTGTTATGATGAGAAGGTGCATAGTTGGATGTGGATGAACCCGCCTGGGCTTACATGTAAAATGAGTGACTGTCTCACCAGTGTCTGAAGTTATGAATCTGCACTCATTTCACTTGTTTACTGAGCCAAGAACCAAAACCCCATAATGGATTTGCCCTATATTAACATGCATTTATATAGTGAATTGGTGATTAATCAAGGAAGTTCTAACGAGGAACTGAATGCACTGGAAGGATCAGGAAGCCCATAAAGAGGATTAAAGCTGCATTATGCTCATTCTGACAGTGAAAGGCTTTGCTTACTTTGCAACAAGAAATCAAAGCAATATTGCACCATGTGCTACAATTCTGAGTAGTCACCTTCCAGTTGGCATGGGAAAGTCAGCATCAGCAAGACTCTCCCTCCCACGAGCTTTGAGATAAGGGATTCTCTGATGAGAAGTAGAGAACACAAGTCCCCTGGGTTGGTGGCTACACCGAGTAACATTTCATCTTCCACGGGAGCCCATTAAGCTATGGTTTGCTGCATTCTCCATGAACACCTCTGGTCTTAGAAACTCTGTCTGCTGAGCTGTAGCTTGAGAGCTGTGCACTAATCTGTACTTCTTCTTCAACAGGAGACTCTTTTCCTTTGAAAATCAAGGGAGAAAAGTTTGTGCCAGTAGTCCTAGAAATTTACACAATCAGACTCCTTCCCTATGGTGATAGTTACGAGAGACATTAAAAACAATTCGAATGAGCGTCGACAAAAAGTATATCAAAATCAAGTTGGATATGGACTAGCAAGGGAGAATAGCATCCTGTGGTGAGAATAATCACCAAGATTCATTGGATGTTCACTTGTTAACCACTGAAATGGATATTTCTGAGCTACAATCTAATTCAACTCTCATTAAATAGATATTTCCACAGTTTAACAGGGGAGAAAAAAATGTTCATAGAGGTAGAAAGTTATAGGAATATTCCTGTTCCAAATCTAGGTGTACACAGAGCCATTCATTACATAAGATCTTGGTACAATTACATATTAAACTCGCCATGTTCTCTTCTGTTTCAGGAGCAAAGATTCTATTTCACTATTTCTCTCTTTGGGTGTCTTCAATGATAAAGAGACAAGATACAAGGATTAGAAAATATATCCTATTAAATTTTCTAAAATTATGATTTAATAGGTAGATATTACTGTTTCTACATACATATTTGATTAAAACATAAGAAAAGCCAAGACCAGAGCAGCCAGTACAAGTTTATGAAGAGTAAGAAATTTTCGATTAGATTCACAGTCCTTAGGGAGGATAGAAAAATTGTTTATAGAGGTAGGAAGTTATAGGGTGAATCCTGTGCCTATGAATCCTATTTCTGAGAGTGGAATCAGCCATTAAAGGCTGGCCTCACAACCAAAAATATAAATTCACAACCCTTTCTTCAGGAAGACCCAATCCCAGCACAGGTTTGTAATGATATCATTTAGATGTTATCAGGTATTTGACCATCAAAAGGAATTCAAGTTTCTTTAGCAGAACTTTATTAAGATGACAAAATGTTTTATGATGGCTTTTAGCCATAATTATTGAATGATATTTATAGTTCTAGCAACCATATAATCTAATTCTTATACTCCATTTACCAAGCATATAAGAATATTCATCTTACTTATGTAACTTGAATGACATATTTGTGACTACCATTGATTTACTCCATTAATGTGCATTAATAATTATAATTAATATGTTCTTTCTCTTTCTTTAAATAAAACTAGTTTTTGCTGTATGCACGTATGTACAGATATAAGTGTGTGTGTGTGGTAATTATCAGTTACTGCTTTAAAGGCCATCAGCCCTCACAGTAACTCCCACCCTAGTTCTTACTTATGTAAACTTGGGAAACATTATTTCAGCATTATGAAGTACAGCTTCCTACAACTCTCAACATTGATGGAAAAGACAGCATTAAAAAGCCCAGGAAGCATCAGGCAAAGCTAGCTCAGAATCTAGCAAAGCTTGGAGAGCTGTTACTAAGAAACACTCTTTCCTGAATCTAAGCTCATTCAACATGTTCATCTCATTTTTTATGAGCCTGGGAAGAATCTAGATTCTGAAGGTCTTCTTTGTCTCATTTCTGGAGTGCTTGCTCTTTGTATTTTTTAGCTGCATTATTTCCATCATTACTATCTCTAATATTTTTGTATTAAAATATATTTAATTAGATAAAAGTGTTCCTGTTTTATCTTTTTTTTTTCTGCTAAATTCTGGCACATTGGTTTCCATTTAGGTTTTGTTAGCTGTGGGGGAACTGGCATCACGATTTTTGTCAGTTCCCTGATGCCAGAAATGGAGATAGGAGGTCAATTCCTAGGGAGGATAAACAAGTCATCCAAGAGGGAGCTGTTTAATGCCAATGTGTAATCCATAGCAGGCACTTAGAGCCACCTGCCTACTAGGCTCTCACACTCAGTTATCATGCACCCATCCTAATCAGACTTGAGCCATCAAACCCTTGGGAATTCTACTTAGGAATCTGAATATTACCAATATTTTATCTACTTCCTTAGCTTACCTGATGCCGTTGGCATAAAAATCACTATTGAGGTACTTGCTAATATTCTTTAGGTACCCACATCTTGATTGATTTAAGGGCTCTTATGCATGACTTCTTATGATGTAGCATGTCCCCTTATCTGTGATATAGCAAGCTGTCATTTCAATGACTATTGTCTCTTTACTTTTTTATTTTTAAATTTGGGTAATTCCAGACCAGTAACTATATCTATGACTTCCATTTGACTGTACTATTTAAAAAAAGAAAGAAAAACAAAAAACAAAAAAAAACAGCAGCCATGTCCATACCACATGAAGTTTTGTAAGTTGGTTGAGATTGAACACATTTATTTTACATCTAAAATACACTGTTTTCCCCCCAGTGGTGGAAGAATCTCCATGTTAGTGGAAGTTAAAAGAATATGAAACTTAATATGTTCTCTAATGGAAATAAATTTGATAGTTTAAATATGTACACACATCTCAATTTAATAGACTAAGAGGAGAAAAACAAATATACAAACAAACACAAATAAGCAAACAAAACCCCTTAATAATTTTAGTGTCTCCAGCTGGGCTTACAAATTTAACTGAGATAAGATAGATGTAGAAATGGGGGTGGTGTTTACAGGCGTTATAGATCAATTAGCAGAATGTTTCTATAGACTGGATGAAGCCCTCGGTTTGAACCTTAATATCACATAAACCAAACAGTGCCTGCCTATCATCTCAGATGGCAGAATTGGAGTTAGAAGGTCATAATTTTAATACTATTATCATCAGCGTAACAAGATAGAGGCCCTTATGGGATACATGAGATCCTAGTGTGGCAGGTAGACATATGCAAAAGACACATGTATGTGACTCATTAGAATTTTATGTGAACATGCTACTTTTATTAGGGTTCCTATTGTTCTGAAGTGAGACCATTACCATGGCAATTCTTGTAAAGGAAAATATTTAATTTGGGCTGGTTTTCAGTTCATAGCTTTGATCTATTATTATCATAGCTAGAATCATGGCAGAATGCAGGCAGTCATACTGCTGAAAAAGGAGCTGAGAGTTGTACATCTTGATCTGAGACCTCAAAAGTACACCCCCACAGTGACACACTTCCTCCAGAAAGACCACATCTAGTCCAATAAACAAGGCTACACTTTCTAATTGTTCCATTCTCTATGGATTTATGGGGGCCATTTTTATTCAAATCATCATGCCAATCTTTACAAAATAGATAAAAACCATAAAATGTCAACAGACCAGAAAGTTTGTGCTCCTTTTAGATGAAGACATTATAAATTTGTGAAGAAAATATTAGCCTCCAGTATTCAGTCAAGGAGCAGCACACCTGAGAAAGTTACTCTGAGATACAGAGGGAAATACTGGTGGGAGACAGGTTAATTTGGTAAGCTTGTTTCTACATAGCTAGCCCAACATCATTCCAAACACTACTAATAACAGTGTTCTCCCTTCCTTTATTCAGGGGAGATTGTGTGGCTTATTTTCTGGGGGAAAATTATATGGAGAGAGAAAGAGATGGATAGATAGATAGATAGATAGATAGATAGATAGATAGATAGATAGATAGATAGAGCAAGAAACATACAAACACATAAACAAAGAAACAAACTTCTGATATTTCTCTTTCCCATGATCTTTCTATTCAAAATAATCACCAAAAGAAATATATTCAAAAATGGCATACCCTACATCCCTTCAACACCAACTGAAAAACATGTCTAAGAACAAAGATCCAAACAACGTTTGGAGAAATTAATTACATTATGGTTATATGTACACTCAACATTTCAGAGAAGGACAATTCAACCAGGTAGTTTATTCTTCCATGGTGATTATCTTAAAGTTTCTGTTTTTTCCTTTCACTATCATGTGGTTATTTTTCCTCTTAAAAATTTCAAGTAATTAGACAACTTCTTTAGCACACATTTGTGACATCGTTGGCTCAAGAAGACGCAAACACAGGGGAGAAGGTCTTATATTTAGGGAGTAGCAATTGGTTTAAAACTATCTTGTGCTTGTTTGGTTGATCTTACCATCAAGGTGGCATTAGAAACACTAAAGGATTAATCAATATGATTCTACTTTATTTAGCCTATTCTCTAAGCAACAGGAAAGTTCTTATGTAGTCTTACTTTTTCCCAGACTAATTCTCTTTTTGATGGAAAGTGCCTTTCTATTACTTTTATCTTTTCTGTACAACCTGTCCTCAGAAAATAATGTGTTCAAAATATGAATTTGTCATTAAGTGCAGTTCTTCTATAAAACTCAAGGAGACAAGAACTTTTATTCTTAAGGCACTGAAATGTTTCTAAAGAAGATAGATAATTAGAAGCTCTCACATGCACTTGAGCACAATTTAATAAAATGGTAAGCTTCATTTAATACAAAATTCTACTATAGAAAAACTTGTAAGAGCATTGGAAATGTATTAAAAAGATCACAGAGTGTGTTGTCTAGTACTCTCAGTGAGTTATGTTTGTGTTCCTCTCTGTCTTTGGGCTATTTCGCAACTTTGTTCATTTTAGGAAAATCAATTATTGTGTAGAAATTTGTTCATAATAATGTGAATTATGTTCACTGGCATTCATGTTGATTGTTACTCCATGGAGATAAAGAATTTTCAGATTTGTATCTATTAAAAAATATAAAATATTCCTGATGGGTGTCTGTGGTCATACTTTCTTTTCTTTTTTTTTTTTTTTTTTTTTTTTTAGATTTAAAGGGGGGTGTGACTCATTCCTTCATTGGCAAGTTCAATATTATTTTAACATGTGATTATTTTAAATGGTTGTGATTTTATTTTATTTCTAAAATCTCTTATATTTATTATTTTCCATGTAGGTATTTTGATTTTATGTACGTATGTGTACCACTTGCATTATCTACGAGGGAAGGAGATCAATTCCTCAGGAACTGAAGTTATAAGCAGTTATGAGCTGCTGTCTGGGTGCTGGGAACCAAAGCCATACCTCGTTAAGAGTAATAAATGCTTGTAACCACTGACCTACTTCTCCAACCCCATGAAAATGTATCATTTTATTATAGGGTTGTATTTTAAAAATGAATACAATCTGTAGTGGGTAGCTTTGACAAAATATCAAATTCTATAGTTCTCCTGAGTATCGGATTGGTTAACTGTATAAAGGCATAGACCTCTGAGGGCTCAACAGAAAATAATTTCTGATACTACATAGTGAAGATTCTTTTTCATTCTTCTAAGGGAAATTTATCATTTCTTCCTTGTGCTGGTTATGACTCTGGATCATAGCCCACCCCTGGTTTCTGTAGTTTTTCTATCTGACTGATTGAGCTTCTCCAGGCTTACCATGCATTGAGGTTATCCAACACACAACAGAAAGCACATTCCAAAAAAGGTGTTCTTATTGTTTGTTCACTTTGGATTCCACAACTTTGATACATTAAAGGGTAAAGCCAAAATTATTAAATTACTTCCCATGGTGTGCTAGTTTTGAGACATGAAAGGCAATATTTGTGTTTGCTTTTCTGGGTTATTTTAGCTGTGGTTATATTCCACAGCCATTCCCATGAGTAAAACTTATAATCATTAGTGCTTTCTCAGACAGGGCATTATTTATTCAATGAAATTTCCAGTCAATTTCAAATGACTTCAAACCAGTGTTGACTGGTGGGTACAATAATGACCAATAACCCTGTCTTTGACTAGTATTAAATAGATAACAAGTAAGACAAGTATTTCTGGGTTTCTCCACACATCTGTGCATACATGAGAAGACAACCAAGATTTGGGAAAAAATAAGTTTATAACAATCTCCATCAGAGAGCAATTTGTGCACTAAAAAAATCAATTCTATATGTCCTCATTCATGTGCATATCCTAGACTCTAACTATTAAATATGCCTATACAAGTGGGGAAGAAACTAGAAAGGGGATCATGCAAATAGGAAAACATGAAAGTTTGAGGGAATATGTGGTAAGATAACAAAACAAAGTTGAAGTGGAAAATAATAAGGGTGGAGTGGGCAAGAGGGGCAAAGATGACTGGAGAGTTAGAATATGGGAGGACTAAACCAGTTTTACATATATGTGTATATATACATATGTATACACAAATGTGTGCATATATGTGTATTTATACAAATATGTATACACACATTTGTGTGTATTCAGTCATTCCATTTTTAAACATCTCTTTGCTCTTCTTTCCCCCTTCTTTCATATATATATATTATATATATACTTTGTTAGCTAACAATATATTTTTTAGTGATTTAAACAAAGTCTCCTTTTTTTTTTTTAGTTCTTTTTTCATACAATACATTCTGACCACACTTTCCTCTCCCTCCACTCCACTCCTCCTGGCACCACTACTTCCCCTTTCCCCACATCCACTCTACTTCCATTTCCCTTCAGAAAACAGCAAGACTCTCATGTATAACCAAACATGACATTACAAGACACAATAAGGCAAATACCCTCCTACCAACCCAGTAGGAGGAAAGTGTCACAAGAGATGATGAAAGAGACATGGAGCCTGATAGCTTTTTAGGGAGAAGATATCAACAAGAGACTCATATGCAAAAGAGAAATACACCAAAAAAAAGAAGCCAGAAAGGATATCCAAGGTATGCTTATTTTCTGTATGAAAAACTTAAACAGGCAAAACTGAGTAATTATTAAACCAGGAGTTAGAGCTTCTTTTTGTGGTTAATAAATAAATTCTTTTGGCAAATGAACTGTGGTTATCATATCAGAGAGGGTTAATTTACTGTAAATCATAGTGTATGTATGTGTTTTCTAGTAATGGTCTCTTGTCAGTACACAAGAAGAATTTTAAATAGAGTGATAGCTAATGGGAAGTGTTTAAAAATATAATATTTTAAAGGAATCAGCAACCTGCCTCATAAGAAAAATTGATGGAATAATAGATCTTTAGTATGAAGAAAATATCTAAGATAATGTGATAGATATTTGTTAAATTCTGAAGTCTGTGATGAAAAATTGACTCTGCTCATACAATGATACTCTTAGAGTTACTTATGAAGCATGTATATTATTTATAAGGAGGTTGATTCAAAGAATAAACATCTACTACTGCAATAAGCCTTCCTGGAGCATACTAGTTCTCTTTGCATCAAAGAGACATACAAAGGTGGAAACAACACAAAAGGGAAAATCAAAGATAGATATTTAAAGTCACTCTCACCCACACTATTCTACATTGCTTAGTATAGCTGTGTTATAGTCTAGCAGAATTTCAGAAATCAAGGCTGGGTTTACGTTCATAAGAAAGATGTGAACCCTGTTTATGAGCATGCAGTTTCTTGTATCTATTACATAAAGCAACAAAATTATGAAGTTCAAAATAGTTTTCCTGCCACCTGCTTTCATCCTTGAACCAGCATCATAATACTGGAGAAAGTGTCTGTCACCACAGCGTTGCTTTAATTACACTGAAAATCTTTTATTTCACAGTTTTCCATTCTGAATATGGAAAAACTCACTTAGATATTTAAAAAAAAAAGTGAAGCTTTTCTCTATCCAGATGACAATTCTTTTCCTTTTAATTCATTTGTTTTTCCAGAACGAAATCACTCAGAATATCATTAACCTATCTTTTGTCCTGTCCGTATTTATATTTCTTTCTTTGTGCACCTTATAACCCAATCATAAATGTTTCTGAGCTGTAGTAACAATGAAAAACTATCAAACATTGATTCTTTGTAAATAACACAATTGACAGTTGACGAATTTGCTAACATTTGAAATCGAGCCCTGCCCGAACTGGGTGAGAACACTTAGTGTTGAGAATCTTCATTTTCTAAACTCCTTTCTCTCGGCCACATCACTGTCTCTGTCTTGTTGTCTTAATAGGCACATTGATTGTTAAGTGAGTGAACATATTTGTAAACCTTGTGGGAAAAGTAATTGTTACTGAAACAAATGGGATATGAGAAACTATGATGGCTTAAAGTACCAAAGAAGTTTATATATATATGACATGTAGTGTTAATTGACTATAATTTAACATTATAAAAGTTTAATAGCTTTGTTACATCTTTTAATTCAGGCATTTTTGTTTGTTTGTTTGTTTGTTTTTTTTTTTGTTTGTTTTTTTTTTTTTTTTGTTTTGTTTTTTACCTTAGGGAAAATGCCCTCAACCTCAGCCTGGCTTCTCTACAATGCAGGCAAATCCTTTAACCTTCACGAATCTCAATTGTCTTACCTTTGCTGGGATGATATAGATGTGTGTGTGTGTGTGTGTGTGTGTGTGTGTGTGTGTGTGTGTGTGTGTATGTGTGAATGTTGAACGAGTCAGTAATGCAATAGTATTGACTACAGGGCCTGGCAACTGACTAATAGTCTTAAGATGCTTGTCAAACATCAGTCCAAAGATTTAGAAATAGATTAGATTCTTAACTTTATATTTTTATAATTCCTTCACAAATTCAATTTTCACTTAAGTGGAGGCAGGATAAATTGGTAGTTCTTTAACTACTTCCATGAAGTCCCAGGAGCCTGACATTTCTGCTGCTACAATTTCACCTCGCTGGATAAATGATGCACTTGCCCATTGGAAGCACATTACTCCCGCAGGCAGCTTATTGTGTAATATTCAGAGGCCAGACTGCTGTCTCTTCCTTGACTCTTCATTTTTGACATCAAAAATTCTGCTACTTCTCCTCTCCACCCCTATGTCTCAATACACGTTAGTTGCCGGCAAGGTTCTGGCAGGCATCAGGTTCAAGGAAGTAATAATACAGAACAAAGCCTTCAAAACGATGGCAGAAAGAAAACAACCCACCTATGGATAGAGTGGCTGAAGGCTGGCTACTACACATGAGCTGTTCAAAAACTTTCAAAAGTTGAATTTCAGTGCTAATCATAGTTATATTAATATTCCCTTAAGAGGTTTAGGCCCCTTAGATATCTTCTTTATCATTTATGAGGCCATTAGCTAAAACAATATGCCTATTCATTTCTTTCCTTTGTTGCATTATCATTTTGGGCTTTAATAGAAATATACAGATTGGGAGAAGTATACTTTGTATCGAATGGCTGTATGAATTAATTGTCTGACAATAGTTGGTTCAAGAGCAAATGCATCAAGAAACAGAACTGCTTTTTCAAATGAGCCCTGATAGTTTCTTCTGTTTACAGCAGGTTCAATCCTGGCAGAATTTTCTATCAAATGAAGCTACCGGAAAAAAAAAGGGGGGGGGTCCCGTGAAGATATCTATGAAAACCCACAGAAAAAACAGTCAGAGTGAATCTCTCTCTCTCTCTCTCTCTCTCTCTCTCTCTCTCTCTCTCACACACACACACACACACACACACAGAGAGAGAGAGAGAGAGAGAGAGAGAGAGAGAGAGAGAGAGAGAGAGAGAAAGAGTTAATAGAAACAGGAAAAGTCGAGGTGGCCTGATCTGTGAATTGAAAGTAAGCCTATATGAAGTGACTGAGATCTAAAGTAAGAAAACTGTTTTGGGTGAATATATTACCAGATTAAAAACCAGAACAAAGAAAATCAAACAAATGTAAAGATGAAAATAAGGTATCAGTAATAAAAATATAACCAAAACAAATTAGAACACAATTTGTTTTTATTTATTTAAATTATCATCCCTATGCAAAATCAAGGGATTTTTTTTTAAAAAAAAAATAATACTATGGATAGAGAAATCAAAAACTCCTATATCTGTAATAAATACCTCATGTTGGAAAGGATCAAACACAGAGAGATGATATCTGAAAAATAAATGCAAAGTCTTCAGAGTCATTATACAGCTGAATTGCTTATTTTGTCTTGCTGACAATGTTCCATGAAGCCTCTTTGTCAGTTTTAAAAACCAAAGTCATCTCTAGCTGCAAGCATTTCAACTTTGGAGGAGAATGGAGCACAAAGCCTTATGCCAATGTTGATCTTAAACCATCTTCATCAACATTTTCAGAAGTGTACACTTAGATAGTTAGCACACTACCCCAGAGCCATACAGTAAGGGTTCTATTTTACATCTTCATTTTCAGGTTTGGTGTTGTACTCACTGATTCCACCATCCCCAAAGGAAAGCATTGAATGGCTGTTGGCTTTAACCAATTGACACAGCCTGTTTTGAAGGGAATTATAAAGACATTGCCATTATTGTGAGAGACACTTCTTTACTGTGATAAGATGAAAGTGGTTTTTTTTCCTAATACCACATTTCACTTTATGCATTTACACATTGTAGCATTCTCTATCACTGTGAGACTAAGTATCTTTCTGTTTGTAGAGACTCTTGTAAAGTACAAGTACCAGGCACTGGGCTTGATCACAGTAGATGAAGAAAAGCAGTCTAGAAACTTCTTCAAGTGTTTGGTATTCAGGACAACACTCTTCTAGGCGACAGAGTTTCTGATTTCAATCTCTCTTCATTGTGTAAAGAGATTTCTCATTGTTTCGAGAGCTAAATAAATTTCGGGAGGTACATTAATTTCAGAATCCTGGGAGAAGCAATTACTGCTAGGCTTCTGGCTTTAGAATTGCTTTTTGGAAAAAAGGAGAAAGGTGGTGGAGACAAAAAGAAGATAAATTAGTGTTGGAAAAATAATGAAAAACCCTATTTGTGAAGATACATATATGTGTATGTATTAGGTACAATAATATACAAATATGTGTGATTTATGACCACACTATGGTTCTCCAGAATGTCATATGAATATTTTTCGAAGACTTTTTTTTCCAAAGCTAAAATGTATGATTTATAATGTGGCTGGGTTTTTTTTGTAAATAGTTGAATATTTTGATATATATCTCACCCTTGAATCAAGATTTAACTTAGTTCTTATTAAGAAAGCATATATTTATGATATGTAACATATTTATGTGCATAGACTAGGAAACAGATAAATTGAACTAATGAACAATAGTTAATGAACAAATTTAATGAACAATATTTTACTCACATAATCCCCATTTCTTTTTTTTATATTTTTGGGCATGCTGGTATATGCCTTCCACTCTAGCAGAGTGGAAGAGTTCAAGGCAAGCCTGGTCTATGTAATGAGTTCCAGGTTTCTATGGTTGCATACTCAGACACTTTTTTTAACAAATAAAAAAAAAAAAAAACCTTGAAATCTACTCTAATAAAAATCTTGAAGGATAAAATGTTGTATAATAGAAAATATTGAATTAATTCATGCTCTTTTATTAAAAAATGCTTAATTTGAATTTGTATTTTCTCCAAAGTATTCCTGGCCACCATCACTCTAATGTCTCTCTCTTTGTTCACTTCACATAAAAGTGAGATTATGCTGTTTGGTATATACCTTTACCCAGGAAGAGTATATTCTAAGACACTAGGGAATGTTTAAAACTGGATAATACTAAAGTGTAAATGTGCTTTGTGTTTGGTAATTATAAATACCTGCTGTAACAGTTCACCTAAAAATGACATGCAGTAAGAGAATAACTGTCACAACTAATTATTAATAGAGTTGGTAGTAAAATTGAACAATTGCAATAATATACTAAAATCAATTTTATGTGACCATGGTTTCCCTTGCATGCTTTTAAAAAAATGGATATTTTCCTATTTTGCCTTTACCTCTTACTTCAAAGAATTTTAAGATTCTCCTTTGGCATATTTAGATTGCTAGACAACACTATTCTTATGCTTTATGGGTGATAATAAGTAAAAGAAGGATGCATAAAATGCAATTCGATGCAAGTATGCAATGCATTGATAGTCAGTGTGATAACCAAGACAGTTCCTAAGTAACTAATGGACAGATTTCATAAACAGCACATGTTCCATGTGAGACAGTGTGGAGTAATATGAGACATTGTCCTATGATTCAGAATGACTCAGACTTAAAAACAATATTTATTTCTATAACTATCCACAGATAGTTGGGGACTATAGGTAAGTGATACTGCAGAAAATGAAACTCTTGGGAAAGGAAAAACCCCTTATTTTCTTTCTGTATGATTGGCCTTTTCTATTAACATTGTGTTTCCTAGATTATTCATATCATAAATGACTTGATTGTATTTTAAAGCTGGGTAGTATTACATAGTAGGTGCATATATTAATTATATTTTATTATTCATTCATCCATTGTTATACTCAAGTTAATTCCAAATATCAGCTCCTGTGAATGCTGCTTTAATAAACATGGGGATGCAGACATATCTTCATAATACTGATTTCATTTAATTAGGTATATACTCAATAAAGTGGTCAAAGAGTCATATAGCATTTCCATGTTTAATCTTTAGAGGGACCTCTATATTCTTCACTGAAAACAGGGGTTTTACTTAAGTCTGACAAAAAAAATTGGCAGAACAAAATACAATTAACAAAGACAGTAAATTATAACTACATTTTGCTTCATGTATTTAATGCTGTTAGCTTTAAAGGGGCCATGAGAATTTTTGTAAGTTTCTTATAAATTAAGTTATCACTTTCCAATTATGTTTCCTCACATCTGCTAAATTTAATTGAATTGCACAATACAGAGTTTCTGAGAAAATGATGTTGACATCCTTCAACCTTGTAGTGCACGGTCAGGGGAGTTTAACAAAAGGTTATCATGATGTTCTTAGGGAGTTAACCTATTCTTTCCTCCATATAGACAAACTATAACCATCTCTTAACATTCATACCAAGTTCTTCTTCCTTTAGAAAGCCATTTCTTACTTTCCCATCCCATAGACACTTCCACATTCTCTTGTGCAGATGTTAGGATGATATAATTTAGCAATCTACTTAGCTCCCATTATCCCTTTATCCTCAATTTTAACTCAATCTCAAAGACTTTTCAGTTGTCTAATTGGGCAAGCAACTTTATCTGCATAATGTCTCATTTCCTTTTCTGGCTGTTCTTATCTATCCACACCCCCATGAAATATACACATTTGCATTTATATATTGCATCAATCCCAGTACTTGCTCCAAAAAGTGTTGAATTTCTACTCTTTTCCCAGCTTTTCCTTTTTCTTTCCATGACCTTGAATAAATAAAGATATTAATTCATATACTTCAGTGCTGCGTGAATTGGGTTCTTAACAGATGCCTAAAATATATTTCCAAATTGAAAGCTGACTGAGTATAAAAGAGGAATGACATTTTCTTTAGAACTCTCAATTTTTAAAAAGAAACAGGAAAAGGTAATTATCCTATTTTCATAATAGTTTTATTAAGATAGAAAGGGAGAAATGAATGGCTATGTTTAATTAATATCTTTTCTGTTGTATCAGGAATAGAATTTTATAAAACTATGGTACCTATTGCTGACTATGCCAAACCAATATAACATACTAAAGTTACCAACGTAATTTAAACACTTGTCATGGGAAATCGTCAGGGTCAGCAGTACATGTTTAAATGTAAAGAATTAAAGTACCTTTATAACATTTGATCTTACCTCTTCACTTAATCACATTTTCAGACACATATAGAAACCTAAAATAAAAGCTTCTCTTGGTATTAGAATCTTTCTTCTCCATCGAACATCTTGTTTTTAGAAAGCAAATTATTTACTTAACTGCTGTGAGTGAGAAGAAACGCCCTAAGGAGACTTGCTGAAGTAATGATGGATGGTCAGCAAATTCTGTTTTACAGAGACTGACAAACTAGAGGGTCAGAGCTCTGATGAATACTGGCTACCATCAGGGAACAGAGTAAGCTTGCCTGAAGCAATAAAGGAAGTTTGTTTGTTATATGGAAATGGACCAGTAAGGAGAGTGAAAACAGCAAAGGACAAAAGGAGAAACATAAAGTGAACCAAGACATCAGATCTGTATTCTTCTAAAGTCATACTCCTGCCCTATCACTATATTAGGCAATCAACATGTTAACAAGACAAGGGTTCATCTGTACCATGAAGATTTGATGCTTATATCCAGCTGCTAGCTAATATAAAGAAACATTGTGGCTTTTGTAGGTCTTCAGGCCATTTGTGTTTTGGAGAGGTAACAAAATAGCAATACAAGTTCAAAGTAATTAGGACAAAAGTAGAAGAGGAAAGGTCAGTGGTTACAGTGGTTTTGTAAAAAATAAAGAAAAACCACAGCATAAAATGTGACTGCATGAGCTTTTGCTAAATACCCACCTTCTGTATCCATGCCTGATTTTTTCCTTTGTGGGTGGTGTGCTCTTCTCCCACAATCTACTACAATGATTATTATAAAGTCATTACTATTAACAATTTATATTTCATAAGAATTGTCTTTGGAATACCTACAGATATTAAATTCTGAAAATATAAGTCATAATGAAAAATAACCAAAATAATTGTATGTGACCTATACACAGATTTCTATATATAATGAATGATCTATTGATTGCTTTAGATACTTAATACACATTCCCTTAAACTAACCACTCTCTAGGCTACATTTTTATAAGAACACTGAAACAAAGACATGTCTATACTGTATTTGGAACTAACACAACAGTGTTGGAATGTTTTTGGTCTTTGGGTCATTATATCAATAGATAACTAAATCAAAGCTATGAATATCATAACATTATACCTGCACTGCTTGGCTTTACTTCTCAAATATTGTTTGAGAATAGTACCTATCAATACTTTTATCTGCACTACATCTGTTGTTTTCAATGTACTCCATATATATCAAATATCCATTCTGTGCTATTCTCCATACAGTATTGAGAATTTGCTTTTGTTTCATTTTATACTAGTCATATACTATACATGGGTTTACCACATCAACAAGAACCCCGTGAAACACAGAGCTCATTCTTTCCTAGGGACAGGTATCTATTCTTAAACAATTCATAGTAATATCTATTAGAAATTTCTCAGCCAGCTTCCATGCCTCAGGTTCTGTAGATAGACTGAGCTTCTAAGAAAACTGGCAACTTTTCATTAGTGCTAGTCAGAAACTGAATTGCTTGGAAGTTAGTGCTTCAGATGAAATATTAAAGAAAATACAGAATGAGACTCTTATTTTGAGGTACAGTAGCTATAACAATTACAAGTCTTCATACAACAACACATATTCAAGATTTTTTAAAAAAATGTATCAAAAATTTCCCATCTTCAAAGACTTCCAAATACTTGTTTATCAAAGATTTTCTAAAAGTGTATAATACATCTTCCCCAAAATAACAAATTGAAAGTATTTTAGTGCAAAATGAAAGCTAATAGGCCCTGACTCTAATTTAATCTACTGACTTTTGTACTGGGTAGTGAACAATGTACAAAGAAAATCAGTGTCTTAAGATAGGCGTTACTTATTTCATTGCAATACAAAAAATACAATGATACAATGTTTAAACTACATGTCCGATACTTAAATGATCTCTGCTGCTTATAGTTCTTAATACACTGAAAATAGTAGATGGCTAGGTGATGTATGTGTTGTTTATATCATTATACATAAAAATAGAAAAGAATCAAAAACTGCAATTTACAGTATTTTTATTTATTATATACTAAATACAATACACTAGAATTAACTTAAATTTTAGAATGAAACTAAGTCCTCAATAATAGTCATGGGAAATGCTGGACATTTTTTTCTTGCTACAGCCAGTATAACCTTTCCAAGTCAGTTCATATGGTTAGGCTTGCCTGGAACCAAAATGGGAGCACAGTCCTATGTTCCTTTTAAATTTGTTACTGGTGATCTCACATGGCGACACATACCTTGAAATTCCACTAAAAACAGGCAGATGAAGATTAAGCTTTGAATCTCAGCATTATCCAAAAGAAAATTGCTCCTGGATCTCGGCCAAATTTGTTGCTGTCTCTTGTTCTTCAAACACTTTGTATCTTTTAAAGTACTTGACTTTAGCCCTCAAATATTGTTTGTGAATATTGCTATCTATCAATACTTCTACTGCACTGAATCTGATTTAGAAGGGTAAAAACTTTTCCACTTGGCTAGTTGTATGTTTAGTGAGATCTATGGTATATTTTGCTAAAAGATAACAAAATTTACTCAGCTCATAAATTCGTATTACTGATGAGTAGGTCAGCTGAGTGCAGTAAAGCTTTGGAGAAATAAAAATATATGAAAAAATATCACCCTTTACTGACATAGACACAGAATGAGAAAGTGACAGAGAGAAGAGAAAAAGAGAGAGACAGAGAGACACAGAATGCACACATTGATGTAAAATTTTCCCCTTGATATTTTTGATAAAGAATATCATAGGCAGCACAATTTGAAATTTTGAGATATAATAAACTGTTTGCATCTACTTTTTTACCCTTGACTAGGAGTTACACTGGACTTACATGTTTCTTCATGATCTAAAGTTTCTCTTTAATCTCTTCCTGTTTCACATCCTATAATATTGTCCCCAAAAGCCCAGTTTCTTGGGGGATAGTTTGCCCTGTTTAGAGAGTGAGAAATAAAGGGAATGGGACATGGAAAGTGAAGGAGGAGATGGTAAGAAGAGGGGGAAAGGAAGACAGATTATTTATTCTTCCACCTACTGTGGTTTCTCCTTGGCCTGGCTACATCTCTCACTGGTAAGTGTGGGTTCCTCCAGGGGGAAGTTAGGCATTGCTGCTGTGGCTCCAAGCTCCTCATGGTGCAGCCCCAATGACACTAGAAAGTCCATGGGTTTTTTACAGGCTTTAATATCATGGTGGATGGTGGATGGATCTGGATGGATCTGGATGCACACCCCCCCAATCCCAGGGTAGACCTGAGTTAAATAGGGAGGGAGTGAGGGGGGAGGGGCTGGGGAAGAATGGCTTATTGGCTCCACCCTCTGGCCTTCAGATATCTCATTAGTATGTAAATTTATCTAGGGCCTGAGGCCTGTTCCTTGAGCCTGATGGCCATAGACCTCTCTGTGGGAGTGGTTGTTGGAGGGCTGAAGCTAAATGAAAAGAACCAGGGCCTGGGAGCAGAGCTGAACTCCTGCTGTCCAATAAGATTCCAGGGTTCCAAGCTAGTGCCCATGCTCCTGCTCATGCTCAACCAAACACCCAGCTGCTTCTCACAGCCCACCGCCCCACAAGTAAGGTTATCACTCCTCATGGCCATATACAAATGACTCTCTTTAAGAATTTCTACAATTGATGTGCCCACTCACTCTTTCTGGGTTGCAAAGAGTATCAAAGTTCACCCTGCCACATCTTTGTAAATAGTTCTTTTATTAAACTCCTTAGAGTTATTCTAATTTGAATGTGCCATCTGTTTCCCGCTGGCACCCTGACTAATACACCCATGATCGGATCTCAAAAATTAGTAACACCACATAACTTCTAATGACTTGAATAGTCTGAGAAATGAATTGCAAGATATTCTTCTACTTCAAAAATAACAGCTAGTTCGTCAAAAATACACCAGGCTTCTTAGTGTTGTCTAATTCTGTCCTTACACCTTTCTGGTTTGATGGACTGTCTAAAACCAGTCAGGTGGACTCCATTGGGAATTATCATTGTCCCTCAGCTCAAATGGCTTCTTATAGTTATTCACAAACTTGATAAAAAGATATGAGGATGAAAAGGAGGAGATAGGACAAACGAGTCATTAAAGAACAAAAAGATTTATGAGCAGCTTTAATCCATAAAAAAGCCTTAAACTACTGATAAAAACTAATTAAATATCAGAAAATAGTCTTCTCAGATGAGAAACTCTCTTTGGATTTAGAATAAGATAGTAGTCATGTTCATGCTTTTTATATCTCTGCAGACTTCATCCTTCACAAATTTTATGCCATCTTCCTTTTTCAGAATTTAGTTTCTACCCTTCCAAAATAATGTTTTGTGTTAGTGTGTTAGTCCATAACCATCATGGCAGGACACAGACAGGCCAGTGTTACTTGAGAGTAGCTGGCAGCTTTACATCCTGGCCCACAGGCAGTAGGGCAGAGACAGACACTTGGCCTTATGTAGACTTTTGAAGTCAACTGCCAATGGTACACCTTCTTCAACAAGGGTGCATGCCATAATCCTCCCTAAACTGATCACCAGCTGGGAACAAAGCATGTGATGTATGAGCCTAGGTGGGAAATATCATTCAAATCACCCCATGCAGTCTACTTTTGGTATATGCAAGGAGTGATATACTCAAGACAGAGTTTCTATTTCTGTTTTTTTTTTTCCCCCCGGAACCTTCCATGCTGACATCCAGAGTGGCTGAACTATGTGACATTACTGCGAACAGTTTGTAAGAGTTATATTTATTTGTATCCCCAATGATGACCATTCTGACCTGGGTGAAATGGAATATTAAAACAGTTTTAATTTGCATTGTCCTGGTGGCTAGGGATGCAGGGTATTTTAAAACTCTTTCTTAAGCATTTATATTTCTTTTGAGTTTTTTGTTTGTTTGCTTGTTTGTTTGTTTAGGCCCATAGTCTTTCTTATAACTCTGTTGTTTATTTTCAGATTGTTTAGCATTCAATTTGTTTGTTTCTAGCTCTGTATATTCTATAAACTAATTCTCTGACAGCCATACAGCTGGCGATGATTTTCTTTCATTCTGTAAGCTGCTTATCGATTCACTTCACAGGTCCCTTTGCTGTACAGAAGCTCTTAAGTTTCATGAGAGTCCACTTGGTGACTTCGGTTTTGTTTCTTATGCTACTGGAGTCTTACTTAGAAGGCCCTTACCTACATCAATATGATGAAGTGTGAACCTGGCTGTTTTTAATCTAACAGGATATCAGCTCTCATGTTAAGGTCCTTGATCCATTTGGACTCAAGATTTGTGTATATAAACGCCAGTCTGATTTCACTTTTCTGCATGTTGAAACCGAGTGGTCCCAGCACCATTTGTAGAAGATGCACATTTTATAATAGGGTATATACTTTGTTCAAGTGTATAATTTTGAAAAATCCAAGTATAAGTTGGGATAGCTGATCTCCTAGCTCCACCCCTTACTGACAGCAGATAGTTGCCTGCAGAGACGGAATCATTGTTTGGTGTGTTGGTGGGTGTGACTACTTGTAGAATTTGCAACTCATGCTCCAGAGGATGAGCCCATACTTGTAAATACTCAGGCAATACTAACTAGACTTAGTAGATTATGAAATTGGAAGGCAGGGTTTGGGGGTTGGCTTGGAAGAGCTGAGGGAGTTGGAGGAAGAAATATAGGTAGATATGATCACATTCTATTATATAAATGCATCCAATCCCAAAACTTGCAGTAAAATAAATACAATTGGAATGTTTAATATTAAATAGGCCATACAACCTCAGAGGGAAAAGAGATATTCTCCCTCATATGTGGAATATAGTAAATAATAAAAATACATATATGTAAACAAATGCACATGTTGGCACAGTGTAACATATATGAAAGAGGAAAAATGTCAACTATTAGAGAAAAGAAAGGACTGAAGACAAGTAACAGACATGAGTTATGATAAAATATATGAGGCTAACTGGTTTTCTAGTTTTTTTTTTTTGTTGTTTTTTGTTTTGTTTGTTTTCTTTCTTTTTTTTTTTTTTTTTTTTTGTTTTTTTTGAGACAGAGTTTCTCTGTGTAGCCCTGGCTGTCCTGGAACTCACTCTGTAGACCAGGCTGGCCTCGAACACAGAAATCCACCTTCCTCTGCCTACCAAGTGCTGGGATTAAGCGCGTGTGCCACCACCGCCCAGTTTGGTTTTCTAGTTCTAACTCTGACCTGGATTTCTTTTATTTTTGGTGACAGAAAGGTATTTTAACTGCATAGAAGCTCACTGAGCTCTGTAAATTTGAGTCTGGGTAAAGTAGCTGTGTAATTTTATTTGCATGTTTTTAACAATAATATTTATTTTTAAATTTATTATTGAACTTATTATTAAAAATAAAATAACCACTGAAAATATTTTTTAAGGAAGGGTTACTGGATGGTTCAATATGCTCCTGTCAGAAACCATGGGTTACAAAATGAACATCCCAGTTCCAGATGTGGCAAATATGGGGTGCTTGCAAGGAAGTCCCAGAGGCTCCCAAAACAATGTAAGTTGTTTTCACTGCTATTGGCAAATATATTAGGCTATATAGTAAGATATTAGACTACATAGAAATTCTGGGTATTGCTAACATGGTCAAACAGATTTTTGCTACAGGGGTCTGTGTCAAGCTACCTTCAAGGCACTTGTTTTCATGGACTACTGTTCTGTCACTCTTGGTTGGAAATATTTACTTATGCAGCAAACTATGGTTAAAATTTACAATTGGTCAATGTGATTTATAATAGGTCAATGTGCTGTGAGTCTAAGGTGTGTGTGTGTGCGCGCGTGTGCGTGTGCACGCTCACAAGTGTGTGCATGTGTATGTGTGTATACTCGTGTGTTCAGTCCTTTATTGGACATATATATGAAGCACTTACACAGCACCAGGAACATTAATGTGTTATTTTTGTTTTTGTTTTTTTTTTATAAAATATGATAATGGAAGCAACTTAAGGGAAAAAAGTGACTTTGGCTCACATTTTCAAGATGTAGTCTACCATGGTGTGGAAGACGTGACAGAAAAAGATGATTCAGCAACAGAAAATTGAAGAGGCACTTTCTCATATTGTATTAGCAGTCAAAAACCAGGGATTTATGTATATTAGTGCTCAGCTTCTTTTCTAGTCAATCTCTCTCTCTCTCTCTCTCTCTCTCTCTCTCTCTCTCTCTGTGTGTGTGTGTGTGTGTGTGTGTGTGTCTCTCTCTTTCAACATTTCTGACCCTAGAATGGTTTTCTACAATTAATGGTGATGAGGTTGAGTTGTTCTTTCTTCAATTAACCTAATCTTGACAGTGCCTTAAAGACATGCCAAGAGTTTGCTTCTAGATCTTGTCAAATTGTCATTATAAGTACAATTTCAGCCATTATCAATTCGATAACTAGAGTTGTTTGAATAGAAATGACCCCATAGGCTCATATGCTTGTGTGCTTGATAATAACGGAATATTACTGTTTTACAAGGATTAGGAAGTGTGGCCTTGTTGGAGTATTTGTGACATTGTAAGAGAAAGTGTGTCACTAGGTGTGGGCCTTGGGTTTTCAAGTGCTGAAGCCAAGCACAGTGTCTCCTTCTTTCTGCTGCCTGTTGATCAAATTATAGAACTCTCAGCTTCCTTCTAGAGCAACATATCTGACTTCACAATGCCATGCTTCTACCCATGATACTAATCAACTAAACCTCTGATATCAGAAGTTAGCTCCCATTAAATGTTTTCCATTATAAAGGCTGCTGTGTTCATAGTGACTCCACATAGCAGTAGTGCATAGACAATAACCCAACTCATCAATTAAAATCATAAGCTTTCATTCCTTTCAATAGGTTTTTTTAGTCACTTAAAATTATAAAAATGCACTTAGTTTAACTTTAAAAGTGCCAGTGATCTTAAACAACCCTAATAATTTTTAAGAGTTAAAGTCTCATCCGAGACTTATAACAGTCACTTAATTGTAAAACCCTATTGAATGAAATATGAAGTGTATGTTTGTAATATACCACTTCACAGAAAAAAATGATTCCAAAAGTGAATAGCAAGAATTGATCAGATTAAATCAAGACTGACGCCCAGCTGGCCAAGAACCAAACCCCACAGGTCCAGTGTTGTAGCAGAAGCATGATGCCACACATTTATGAAGGCACCATGAAGAAAACCATTACTTCTTAATCTAAAGTTCAAAAAGAAAAAGAAACTTTGGCATGTTCTACTGCTAGTATAAGAGTAGAACTAAACTACCTATTTACAGAAATAGAAATAGTGAAAATTTTAATCTCTCCTTTTTTCTAATTCATTGATTAACATTTCTCACACTTGTTGACTAGAAAAAGGAGAACTGTGGTGTTGTTAAAGTGTCTACCATGAAACATTAGAAGTGGACTGGCTACCAAAATCTCTTATTCTAAAAGCACACAAACAGATTGCAGTGTCTCTGTCCATCAGACCCATGTGTCTCGACTGCATATTGGTCCTCAGAAAGTCCAGTATCTTCTCATCCATAGAGTTTCTAGTTCTTTGCATGTCATAAGAAGCCTCAGCTGTAGTGGCCATTGCCATTTGCATACTGCATGATGAGAACTGCTAATTCTGGATAGGTAGGAAACACTCTTATATCCACAGTGATGACAAATGAACTCACTGGTTTTAATGCTTAGTTAAATCTTGTGATTTTTTTTTCGATGCAACTTGGGTTATTTCTAAGCAATAGGATGCTCATTCCCAGCATTTCAGAAGGAGATCTGGTATGCCGTCCATTTAAAAGATGTAAATGGAAATACTTCTAAAAAATAGATACTTGTCAATGTCTTAAAACTTATCTTTCCTCATGTATTCTAACACTCACAGTTATCTAGGATTTGAATCTGAACACTGTCTTGTTCAACAGAAAACCACTCTTTGATCTTTAATACGTGTCAGTTATAGCAAATCATTTTTTCACATCCTCAGAAACTTCAATATTAAACAAACAAACAAAATAACAGTGTCACTAGCTAGATTCTAGCTGTCACAGACATTTACAGAATTATGCACAGAAAGCCCCCTTTGACTAAGTCAAATTGTCATTTGACTAAGTTCTACCCAGATTCATTTGTCACTTGCTTATGAATGAAATGTTAATTCACTTTTAGAATTTATTGAAATCTGCTTCATGGTTCTTAATTACATACTCTTGGGAAAAGGACGACCACACTGAGTCACTCTAATTTCTAGAAAATACATTAAAGCAAAAAGAAGAATCTGATGATTTCTGAGAGTGCAATTTGCATGAGCCAAAAATTTTATATTAAAAAAATCTCAGGAAGCAACATTATTTCACACATTTAGTCTATATTTTACTGGTTTCATATTCTGAGTCTTTTGCATTAAAATGTACCCTCTGATGGCATATGTTCTTATCTGCAGAAAGAAACGAAGATAAGATCCTCCAGCAAATGTAATTTGATACTCCATAATTTAATAAGTCGTTTTTACATTTACAAAAAATTTGTAAAGCTGGTAAAAGGCAACATACAGGTTTTGCATTAGTGTGACCTTAGTTTCTCCTGTCAAGACCTTACATTGGTATAGTGTATTTGTTACAATTAAGGAGACAAGACTTATGTGGGATGTGTGTCTGCCTTGCCGCTGGGGGTGCCTTAGTGCCACTGTCAAGCTACTCAGAGGAGGTAGAACACAGTCCATAATAGAAGACCCAGCCATGTTTTCCAGTGTGAGAAACACTAGCATTTGGGATGGTGCTATGTTTTCCTGTCTCTAATGTACCCAGACATCACAGAGGTACCATTGGAATTTCAGAATGGGGTCTGAGAGTCCATGCTTCCCTTTGGGGCATTTATCTCTCAGGCACGAAGGTAAAGGCAGAGCCCAGGACAGGGACAAAATCTGGTTTTGTTGCAAGTGGATGCCAAGGATATGGAGGGGCTTAAAGAGAGAAGACTGTCTCCTGGAAATTTAGATGTGGCTGTTTAAGATGAAGGCCTCTCCCCTTTGAGACCCTTGCTTATCAAACTATCTTATTTGATGGTGAATATAAATCCATATACATTATTCTCAGTGAAGCAGGGATTCACTCTTTTGCAGGATGGAGTGCCCAGGAAAAGAAGCTCATTGGCCAAGCACTCAGGGTCTATCTATAACTCTTTAGCATGGAGAATTCCAGGTTTTTACCCTACTTGACCAATTGTCATGGTTATATGTGACACCAGTGAGGTGTCATGGTTATATGTTCCAGATCAGATATTTTGACAGTGACCTGGCCCCAAACGCATCTTTCTTAATTCTGAAATTCCCTGGGGATTGGGCCTGCTCAATCTGCTCTTCTGTCCTATAGCATGGTTCAATTGCCCCACAGACTTACATAGCAGACATAATTAATTTATATAATCACTTTTACCTAATATACTCAATCAGAGTGCTTCTCCAGAGGACACACTGTCAATGGTAGAAACATCCCTTTAGGCACCTCCCATGTGTGACAGATTCTCAGAATCTTCTGGTTTTGATGACCCTAATAATTCTGGAGGGAGCAAGTCAAATATTTTCTAGACAATATCTTTATTGGTTAATAATTATTTCTCATAACCATGTTTGGATTATAAATTTTATCACAAAACTCACATTGTTAATGTCAGTTTCCTCAGGGTGTCATCAGTATTTCTTGTGACTACTGATGTTTGCCTCAGTAAGTTGGTCCACGTCATCATATTGTTCATTCTGCACTGTGAAAAATAAGGGGAACACACCTTATCTTTACATCTACGTATCGAGAAGATTTGAGAGCTTCCAGGTTGGGGCAATTATAGGAAAACAAATTTCCTAGGTGTTCTATACGTGTTTTCATGTGATAAAATTTTTAAAGAGGTTGGGTAAATATTTCTAAGAATAACTGTTATATTTTCTTATTTACAGAAATATTGTATTCATGTTAATTTTTAAAATTTTCTACATATGCTACTATATGTTGTATAAACAAAAATTATCTTGTTTTTATTATCAATATGCATATCATTTCTTTTCTCCATTTTTCCCTTAACTAGGATGTCCTCTACAATTTTGAATTGAAGTCATAAGAGTGGAGATCCTTGTTAATTGGTTGTTATTGAATGGTTTTGTTCTCACTGATTTTAAAGAGCAAGCACATACAGGTTGAGTATAACTCAGCTTACATTCTTGGAGCTAAGAATGATTCTATTCAGGTTTTTGTAATGTAGGTATATGAGTAATGAGATATCTTTAAGATGATACCTAAATTTGAACAAAGTAAAAGTTTATAGTTTAGGACACATGTGTGCACATATTCAGAAAATTACTCTATAGGTGCAGTTCTCAGACTATGGACCGTGACCCTTTTGGGAGTTGAACATCTTTTTTATAAGAGTCGGTTAAGACCATCAGGAAGTATAGATATTTATATTATGACTGCTGTATTTAGACTGCTATGTCAAACATGATATCAGAAATAGGATATTAGATATAATGCCATGTAAACCCTCAGATTTTTGAGACATTTTGTTTTAGAATTTTCATTAAGAACACCCAATTTGTAGTTTTTCTATTGTTAAGTACAATCCTATATATTTTAAACAGACATTCTTTATTTGAATATATACTTTAGGTTACTTCTAGTTTAAAATTTACATTATGGTTTTTGAATAAAAAATTCAGTACATGTTAACATAATCATAGAGTTGTATTACTTTATCCTGTTAACTCCATAAATGTTAGTAGATATTTCTTTATCAAATTATTTTAAAATTTATTTTTAATATTTTATTAATGTGTATGCATATCTCTGTGTGTGTATGTGCACATAAATTCAGGTTCATAGAGGCAATATTATGCTAGAGTTGATGGTAAGCCACCTAATGTGAGAGCTGAGAATCAAACTTAGTACCTTGGGAAGTGCAGGCAATACCTTCTCCTAGTCACTGCACAATCCCTTCAGCCCCAAGAGTAGATTTTAAAGCAGAACTAACATATCTGAGATAAATCTTACTTCATTGTAGTGCACATTTCTTCTTGTCAATTTTTTTGAGAGAGTGAAAAAAAGCATTTTATCATTTATTTTAGAGTTGTTCACAGATGTTATGTCCCTCCCAGCCAAACTCTGCAATTAAGTTATCACTGTCTTGAAGAGGCAGTTCAGTGAATGCATTATTGCTCAAGTGAGCCACTCTAGGGACTTTCCATACTCCACTGGTTCCTAAAAAGATCTCCCAAAACCAAATTGCTTCATGAGAAACATAAGGCAGTGGGTTCTAATGTTATGAAAATACTCTCAGATAAAACATACATATAGCAATACATTAAAGGAGGTTATCCAAGATAACTTAAGTAGCTTTAAGAGATATTTTTCTCTGTGGGAATTTTCTTGGACCACATATTTTAATTAGGAGCATTTGTGTGCATTTGTGTAAGGAGTCCAATAAGCAAAGTAAGGGAAGAAGCCATTGGATTTTGAAACAAACATTGACATTTTTTTGTTTTTTGTGTGATATACATTTATTCTGACTCTTTCTCCCCATTCTAACAAAAAGTAATGTACAAATAAAATATTTGGTTTATTTCTAATTCTCCTGTTTTTCTCTTTTTATTCTTCTACCAACAAGCCAACATCAGCCTCTCATTGCCCATCACATTCTATTTATACTCCCTCCAAACATCATGTGTCCTCCATAGGTCTTGCCTCACCACATGTCTTGCCTCAACAGGTGTCTTGCTCAGCTGACACCACTCTGTCATTCAGCCCAAGTCTGTGAAAGTGGGAAAAAAAAACCCTCAAACTCATTGGCACAGGGGGAAACTTCCTGAATAGAGCATCAGTGGCCTGGGCTCTAAGATCAACAATGGTAAATAGAACCTCATGAAACTTAAAAGCTTCTGAAGGCAAAAGACCTCATCAGTAAGAAAAATCATCAACCTATGTATAGGGAAATATCTTTACTAACCCTACATCTGATAAAAAGCTAATCTCCAAAACTCGAGCAGTTAACAGTAAAAAAAAAAAAAAAAAAAAAAACTCAATTAGAAATAGGGTACAAAGCTAAAGAAAGAATTCACAATGGAAGAATCTAGAATGGCCAACAAACACTCAAAGAAATGTTCAAAGTCCTTAGCTATCAGAGAACTACAAATCAAAATGTCTCTGAGATTCCACCTCATACCAATCAGAATGGCTAAGATCAAAATACTGGCTTCACATACTGGCTAGGATGTGAAGAACGAGCAACACTCCCCCATTGCTGGTGGGATTGCAAACTGGTACATCTACTCTGGAAATCAATCTGGTAGTTCTTCAGAGAATTGAAAATAGTTCTACCTGAAGATGCAATCATACCACAAGAATATGTGCTTCACTATATGCATAGCAGCCTTATTTGTAATGTCCAGAAACTGGAAACAACACAGATGTCCCTCTGCCAAAGATTGGATACAGAAAATTTGATTCATTTACACAACGGGATGCTATTCAGCTATTAACAATGAGAATATCATGAAATTTGCAGGCGAATGGACAGAACTAGAAAATAATCATCCTGAGTGACATAACCCAAACCCAAAAGTACATACATGATATGTACTCAGTGACCAGTGGATATTAGACTAAAATTTGAGAGTAATTGACTAATTCAGATAAAGTTACTGTACTGGCTGGTTTTATGTCAACTTGACATAAACTAGCATCATCAGAGAGGAGGGAGTCTCAGTTGAAAAAAACTGCCTTTATATTGTTAGACTTTAAAGGTATTTTCTTTATGGGTGATCAATGGGAGAGGACCAGCTCATTGTGGGTGGTACTATTCCTAGACTGGTGGTTCTGGGTTGTATGAGAAAGCAGACTGAGAAAGTCACAAGGAGCAAGTCAGTAAGCAACACCCCTGGGTGGCTTCTCCATCAGCTTCTGCCTCCAGGTTCCTGCCCTGTATGTGTTCCAACTTTTAGTATTTTTTATAATGAACTGTTATACAAAACAGTGAGCAAATAAACTTTTTCCCCGCAATTTTCTTTTTGTCATGGTGTCTCATCACAGTAATAGTAACCCTAACTAAGACAGATACTCTTATCCACCTTTACCTGACTCAGGAGCTTCATACTTTGGGGCAAAGAACTAATCATTTTATTCAATATCTTGAGTATGACAGACTGTTCTTCTGACACATGAGGTCTTCTCTTTTGTTTTTCTTCTGAGTAGATTTTATCTGTGGAAGTGCTTTATGTTTAGAGAGTATCAAAACCAAGGTCTCATTTTATCCTAGGACCTAAACATGAAATGATTCATGTTTATATTATGTCATCTCTGCCCCTAGATCCACAGTTCTGGTTCATTTTGCCTGTTTTTGTTGGTGGTGGTGGTGGTGGTGGTGGTTTTTTTGTTTGTTTGTTTTGTTTTTTTCTTTTATGTAGACTGTAAGGAACAGAGAACTTTGTACTTTACCAATTTTTAACTCACAAGTCTGGTATAACATAGTTCAAGATGTGTAAATACTGTTTTAGTTTTTAGTTTTGTTTTGTCTTTCTAGCTCTTGTTCATCATAAAATGCTTCTTAGGTTCCTGTGAAGAACTGAAAAAACTTGGCTATTGATACTTCAAATCGAGGGTGTACAAAGAGGAAAAGAAGATGATAGATAGATAGATAGATAGATAGATAGATAGATAGATAGATACATACATACATACACACATACATACACACACACACATATATATATACACATACATACATACATACATACATACATACATACATACATACATACATTGTTTTATTGATTCAGCAAGCTTAACAGGTGTCACTCACAAAATTTGTATATTAGGAAGCTATGTCATGTGCTTAAAACAAAGGAAGGATGAAAGACTTGTAATCCAGATAATTATCTTTATCTGAAAAGGAACATATTTCTGCTTTCACATGTGTCTGGGAGTAGCTCTGCCTTTCTGATAAGGGTTGTTTAGATATTTCTGGAAGCTTTACTCGATTTCCTTCCTTAGAATATAGAAACAATGAATTAACTGTTTGAGACATTAATGTTTTGTTTTTTTCTCTATGTTGGTGTCTAGGCTTTTCCAGAAGTTATACTGTGGATCACTCATAAATAGTCCACACATTCTGTCCCCTGCCACTAAGTCCCAGAATCTTCTTCAGGTCAAACTAATTTTTAGATATTTGCACCTTTGATCTTTGAACACAGAGACATTGTCAGCCCATAATTTTCCTTTTCTCTGTATTTCCTTGATTATTTCTCCCCAAGGCCACATTTTCTTTGATTACTTTGATTACAGAGAGAAGGGCAACGTTGAAAGTGACAACAGACCTGGCTCTGAATCTCAGGCTCACAGATAAGTCTTTGGGAAAGTTGCATACTCATACAATGCAAGGGTGTACTGAAAAAGGTTTTAATTTGGAGACAAATAAATTCTGAGATTTTAGGTCCTTTTGAGTATTTTTCATAATCTTTATATCTGGTCTACCCATGGTGACATTTTTGTTTCTAAGAATCAATCAGATTAGAGAAAATGCATCTCTTTGGATTTTACAGACATATGTATTGAATATAATATGTTAAAACTAAAACATTTAGTACAAAGGGGAAGTTTATTTAAGATGGGTCAATCTCACACAAATTCATAGAACATGGGCAGAAGGTAGCTAGATTCTTTTCCAGATTGTTGTAAGAACTGCCTCCAGGCCAGTTTCCAGCACAGTCAAGAGCCAAAGTCTCACTATCCATATTTTTCAGCATCCTGATCTTTACATTTACTATTGTAATATACTATTACTCTCTTATTTCAGCATTCTAGTATTTCTATGTTCAAAACTCATCAACATTCCTCTTAAATTGGTCTAATATCATTTAGCTCTAATCATTTTAAGGAAGATTCCTGCTATTTATATAATTTTTCTGTTAATACACACACACACACACACACACACACACACACATATACACACACATACACACAGACACGATCAGTAGGTATTAGATCACCATTTTGAGCAAATTTCTGCAGAAGAATGAAGTTGTAGTGTCTTGTAGTAATGCTATATAGACAAATAGATGATTTCACAATTCTTAATAATGATCCTATAAGAATTCCTAAAATTATATTAGTAATGATTAAGCTCTTTATAGTGGGACTGTTATTAATGTCATTTCTGATATCAAAAATGCATTGAGAATTCTGCCAGTGTTCAAGTGACATGAGTTAATTGCTTCTGAGATAGCAATAAGGCATCTGCAACTTAGAGCACATTCCAAGACGTGTATGACAATTAACCAAAGGTCATAAAATGGGAACTGAGGATTTAGTATAGGTGCTGGGACAGGCGATAAAATATTGATTGGGTTTATTTATATGAAACCTCACTAATTTCTTAGTCACAAAAATGTACTGTTTTAAACCCTCCATGAACCTGTAGAGCTAGTGACAGATGATGAATGTTTGGCCAGATAAATACTCCTAATAGATATGCATGCAAATATTCTCTGTTGTAAACTTATTTAATTTATTATTTGAATGTATGTGTAAACTTGTGATGAAGTTTGTATCATGTGATTATGTATTCTGAAAGATGAATAAATGCTGAGGACAAAGAGGAGAAAAAAATTATTAGACAGAACTGAAATCAAGAAGAACTTAGAAGTAAAGGCATTGGTAGTAAGATCATTGGCATACAAGAGCAGAAGGAGAGAGCAAGATTAGAAGGACTAACTTAGAAACTATAAGGCAACTTTAAAAATTAAGAAAGCAACATGCAGAATGCAGAGAGAAAGAGGAACAGGAAAGAAGCTGCCGAGATAGTAGATGAAAAGGCAGGCTTCTCCTTACCATGGGACAGAACAGGACTTTTCTCAATAGCAAAGCAGGCTTAGTCTACAGGAAGCAAAGCTTTCTTCTTACAGATTTGGTTTTAATTCATTTAGTAACAAAATGGTAGAATCTTTTCCTTTATCTATGCAATAAAGATTGGAGGTCATTTCTAATCCAGAATGAGTGAGTTCTTTCTGCACTAGTACTTGGTTCTTTGCTCCATATACATATGTAAATATGGACGTATGTCTGCATGTTATCATGAGATATTACAAAAGCCGGGCCTAATTGCTTCAAATAGAGATTTATGAATGTGTATACATGAATTTATATATGAATATATATGAGTTTAATCCACATTTGCTCGTGTAAAAGTTTTTCCTTCTGTGAGTGTGACTATTCTCCTGGTTCAGTAGAAGTTTATTGCTCCAAACTTCTCCCTAGCCTGACAAAGTGACAGGCATGTGGACAAGAAGGAAAACGGTCCAGCAATTAATCCTGTACTTAATTCCCTGAGCCCCATTTTCTTACAGAACTTTCATAGAAAATCGTTTAGATAGAACTTAGAAATAAAGACTAAAATTACTTTTCACTGTGTCCCTTTTTCTTCCTGTGACTTCAACTATCAGGCTAGGAGTTTGATCTGAGAAGTTCCTGTAGTGATAGAATGAATGACTCTACTTAATCCCTTGCTGTTTTAAGATGAGGCGCTAATGTTAGTGAAGACAGTTTCTGGCCTGAAAGGAACTCAGGCAGGTCAGCTGCAGCAGCAAAGTGACATTGACATAAGATAGGTAAATGTTTTATTATTAAATGCCAACCAAAAATATCTCTAAGGCCAAGTCTTACCCCCACCAAAGCTCTTCCCTCTCTGCTGCCTCAAAAGTAATCACCAAGAAAGACCGGCCTGGGTTGGCCCCCGGGGCATTCTAGTAACATTCTGTTGTCTCTGGCATAATTTATGGTTTGATGGTGGTAATTGTTTGTTTGTAAGGCAAAAGCTAGATAAAGGCATTCCTCACAATTTGTACAAAGATATGTGCCAATGAGGCTATCAAGGTGATATAAGGTGCTTTAAAAATAGCACATCAATGTTATTCTTCAGAAATGTCAACAGTACAAAAGGTAAGAAAGGATACAGGAGGTGTTCAAATTATAAGACCAAAGAAAAATTCGAGCTAAATATGTGCCAATAATATAATCTGTACTGGAAGAAATAGAATGTCATTATCTGTTTTCTGAATGATTTAAAATTCATCTGTTATACTACAGTTCTGAATAAACTGTCAATAAAAATAACTTGATAATTATGACATGGATAAAATCATATTTTAATGATATCCTCTTAACTAATGTAAGGAATAAAAGTCATGCCATATTCATTTTATACAAACATATAAAGAATATATGATATACATATTAAAGTCAGAGCTCTGTTCCTAGCTTCCATGTTTGCCAGCTCATAACCACCTGTAACTCCAACTGAAAAACCTATACCTACTTCTAGCTTCTGCAGGCACCCTCCCATGCATGCCCTGACCTGGAGATTGACATATAAGTAGAAACACATAAATTAATCTAGAACAAATCAGAGACAAAAATCAACCAACCAAAAAACAAAAAATATCCAAAGAACACAAATCTCGAATTATGTATTTATACTTAGAAATTGCACAGATTATATATGCATTTGTATTCACATTTATATGTCAATATTTTTAAGTGTCATATCTTTAACCTGCTGCATAGATTTTCTGTGACTTTTCATTTAAAACTCCCCATAAATCAGTAGTTACTATTTTTCTTGTTTCTGATGTTTTATTATCTCGTTTGAATGCAATGATGACATTCACATTGTCATCACAAAGGATTGTGAAGGGTTGTCACAAAAGATTTTCTGAATTAGCCATACATTCAAAAAGAAAAAAAGATTAATTAGAGATTCTACTCCATAGATTCTCTAATTAATTCACAGGAAGAAAATTATATAGAGAAAAAATTTAATATAATAATAAAAAAAAAGAAATATTTACTTTTCTCTTTGCCACTACAGGCATGAAATAGCCACTCAGGTTTATAAGTAGTACCCCAATGCACTTTTAGTCATTAGCAGAACCCTGTCTATACACAGTGAGGTAAAAACCTATGATGTATTACACTTTCCAAGGCTAAATCACGATCTTTTAAAGATATCTCTATTGCTAGTGCTTGATTTTGTTTTGCCCAAAGGTTCATGTTTTAAATACTTGTCTTCCAATGTGTTGTTTATGGAAGTTGAGTCAACAGAACAGAGTTACATACTTTGGACCCTCAGTCAGACTTACAAACTCTTTGGCTCTGTCTACCCCTTAATACCAGACCCGTGTGTGTGTGTGTGTGTGTGTGTGTGTGTGTGTGTGTGTGTGAATCTGGACCCAGAAGACATTAAAACTTAGAGTTATTATTTGAGGCAGAAGGAAAAAATCAACCTCTGGATACCTAGTGTATGCTATTAGCTAGATATGACCTGAAAGCTTTCTTTCTGTGTGCTACCTTCTATGGTTCCTGAAAGTTCTATGCAAGGTGCCAAAGGAGAGAAACAAACAGTGTAACCCAGATGCAACATCTATGAATCATGGCAGTTAGCATCATGCCAGAATATGCATAAAGATGTAATAAGTGGTACTCTTATGCTGGTGGCAACTAACAATTGTCTAATTGGACTTCATGTCCACTCAACAGTAGGGAAATCACTCCTGATACTGGAAACATAGTCAGGTTTCTGGGTATAGTGATGTCATAGACATGAGAAAAAAATCTACTAGTAACTTTTTGTTATAACAGCATAATTTCTCACTACATTCTATATATGTCTTTATACACAGCAATGGAGCAGATAAAGAACATCACAAGAAAGGAAGGAAGAAAGGAAGGAAGGAAGGAACTAAAGAAGAAAGGAAGGAAGGAAGGAAGGAAGGAAGGAAGGAAGGAAGGAAGGAAGGAAGGAAGGAAGAGAAAGAGCTATAACTATACTTAGTGCAGAGATGCAGGGCAGATGGCTGGGAACCCCAACATACATGTCTATATCACTGTCACTACATATATGGCTGGAGGAAGATTGTAGAAGTGGGAACAGAAGAAGTGAAAGAGCCACAACTGTGAAACAAATCTTTTATAGAAATGACTACATAAACATGACTGAAAATATGGCAATATACTCATGTGGAAGCAAGAGAATATAGGGTGTCTTCCCCTAGACAAAGAAGCACAGTTAACTACTGATTGCTGATTGCTGAAAAGAGAGTCAGCTTCTCTCATGGATGAGCCTCCTTATTGGTTATTGTCTGTATGTTAAAATCCTCTTTGAAATTGGTTTGTAGCACCCAGGATTTTCACATCTTTCCAGGTCTCCATGGAGCTGAAATCACAACAGAGTAAACTAGCACACCTGCTTTTATTTAAAGCTGACAGCAAGGCATTTGACCTTCTTAGTTCATCTCTTATACTGTGTACAGGCTCATATTAATGATCTAGTTGGTATTGTAATTGTCATCCACTTTTTTGCATTCAAACTGATAATTTTAATGTTTAAAAGTATTATGTCAATCAAAAGGACAGCAGTGCTATGTAGTATTAAGTTTCAGGAGGGTACAATGTATCTTATGGAGGAAGTGTGTGTTATTTATGTTTTATTTTATTGTTGGGAAGATAGTTCTAATGTCTATGTGTTCATTGTCATTTCTGTGTTTTAGAAATTCATTGAAAATAGAATCATTAGTTAGCAAACCCGTGGCTAACAGAATCCTATATGTTTTCCAAAGGCAAGTGATGCTGTTGTGATTTGTACAGTGTCTACAATGATGTCACAATCACATAGCTATTACATGAAGAGTCACTGTGTCTATATCCCTGTGTTACTTAATCAAAATGCTGTTGAACCAAATCCCCCAGTTTCTGAGACAGAATGATCTGTGGCATGAGATATTTGGTAAGCCTCAATTCCCTCATCAACAAGCATGAATATTCATGCTACTATGGTGAATTATTTGGATGTTCTAAAATCAACTAAATAAATCAAAACAAAGAAAAACATTACTATAAGTTTCTGAAGATTTTTTGAGAGTTAGCATAGTTAATATAAAGTGTTTATATTTTAGTGCCTTCCTGAGAGAATAAAGGATCAGGATCCCATTCATCCCAAAGGATGCTTTTTAAATTTTCATGTAAATAGTGGCACTGTGACTTGTGATTTTTCTTAGAATTCAAAATAGATTGTACTAGAAGAGGTACCCAGATGACTGTTATTCTTGTGTTGCCTTCTGGTCCTTGAAGAAGATTATTTTGTTTAATTTTTTTATTATTTCTGGTTTTTTTTTTAATATAATCTCACCCATAATGGCCTCAAAATCATGTCAATTGCCCTGCCTCTTGCCTCTGCTACCCAAGCATATTGATTCCATATGAGTACGATCATGTTAGGCTAAGAGTGTGGTAATTTTAAGTCATGTTCAATTCCCACTCCACAACAAGACTGCTTTGTGTGCTCAACAAAGCTCTCAACATCTTTGGACTCAGTGACAATGTCACCGCCTGTCCATCCTTCCCTGCTCAGAGCTGAGAGCTTCCCAGCTCCCAGTGTTCTGCTATTTAGTTTGCTATGCTGGTTGGTTGCTTAAGGATTGCTTCTATAAAACTCTAGTCAACATTTTACTTTTAGAACAAAGAAAAAAAGTTTTCATTCTTTTGTTTTTACATGACAAACCATTATATTCATTTATTTTTTTAAAAAATGCGTAAGTCATTGGGTACATTCTAAGCAAAATCTGGGTGACATGAAAATCTACCTGCTCATTCCTTTTGTATGGAGAGTTTTTTTTGCGAAGCCCTTGCTCTTTTGGGCTTTAAATTTGAAGAGGCCTCTGGCCATGTTTCAGACTTCACAAGAAGAGCATTTTCTTTAAGCAACAGCACAGTGTTGCATTATCACGCTGCCCACACTGTGCTTGAGATGAAAGGCCTCTAAGATGAGCAAGAAACTGGAGTTTTGTAACCTTGCATGGATTTGGCCATCAGCATCTATTTTCTTGTTAAATGATGAGGCCCAAATACCAGGGTTAGGGCTTAGTTTTAGCTTCCAGTGTACTTTCTGAAAAATGGCATTGCTGGTGGTTAAATGAGGCTTCTCACAAATGTGCCCTTAATTATTTCCTTCTATGTATTACATATTAAATTGTGTGACATTTAGAGGTATCTGTATTCTACATTCCCAAGTGCCCAGGATCTGTTCCTGACATGTCTCTCAACCACTCTTTATTATTCTTTCATAAGTAAAACCATGCCCCTTTGTATACATCTTATCATTCCTCTATCATTAGCTCTAACCAACCATTCTGTGACTTTGACCTGCTTAGTTACACACAGGAGTGAGACATAGCTATATGTTTTTCTTTATGTGCATTATGTCTTCTAGATTTGTTCATATTAATTCAACAGATGGTATTACCTTTTAGAAATAATGTTCATTCTTTAAGGTAAAACATTGCTTTTTATATGTATCGCATACTATATGTGAACCACATTTTTAATAGTTCTATAATGGTCATTAAGTACAAAGGTCTCCTAGATATGCTCATTTCGTTGTTTTTGGTTCCATACCTGTAAGAAGGAATGACTTACCATTTGGTACTTCTGGTAATTTTTTTAGTAACCTCCTGAATGTTTACCATAGCAGCTATATCAATTTATATTTCTACCAAAAGTGCACACATACTTTCTTCCTCCACATATTCAACATTATTCCCTGTTTTACTTTATTTATAACCATGCTAAGAGGCAAGAGTGCATGTCTCATTATGGTTTTCAGTTGTCATCTCGGGGCCCTGGTTTTTCTAACTAATGAGTTTCCTCGCTTGTGGGAATGTGCACACTGATGGGTATTTGTGCCACTAGAGTGTCACCCTACATGTCATATCTTGTTGATGCAGCAGCAAGTTTAAGACCTAATTATGAAATAGTGGGAAAAGCTTTACTATAGTTTTTTTTTCCTTTGCTTTGCTCCCATGTCAGCCTCACTCTTGTTTTAAGGTACAGAACGAGTAGCATGTGTCACAACAGAGTGAAAGAGGCAAAGTCTTTCTGAGTTTTAAACTCACAAACATGTACAGGAAAGTCCACAGTAGAATTTTGTCCAGAAGAGAATGACAAACATGATTTCGAATGGCAGATTCAATAACACTCTGCTCTGATTTGCTTCTAGAAACAGTATTAGTATATATTTGCTAATGAAAACTATGTATTTTAGCATTTCTAAGGAAATCAGGGTAGTAAGGCTGGTGTGAAACAAAAACAAAAGAGTAGCAACAGTAGACATTTGACACTTGTCGCATCCCACAGAACTAAAGAGCACAACACAGAAACCATGAATTGAAGCTACCTGGGTTACATATAAATTCTCTGTCAAATAAACAGACACGTAGCTTTGATTTATCAGGGAGGTTGTAAAAAAAATGCTTAATTTCCTTCCTCACCATGATCAAGGTCAAGAATGAATTAGTGTGGTTAAGCAGAGAATCCCTTCTCACACATGCCAGTAAGCATATATTATTCAAAAGTGACTAAGGAAATACCTGAAGAAATTAAGGTTGGAATACGTGTGGATGGAAAAGCAGGGCAGAAACATTTCTGGCTAGCCTTTCATAGATTTAAGGATTGGTTTCAATACTAGACACCAAGGAATATTTTCATGGCTGCCTTCTCTAAATGATCACTCTAATTCACTCTCATGGCAGCCTATTGTTTCTTGCATAAAGGATGCTTTGCTTGCATTCTTTACAGATGCTTCTGAATCCAAATGATTTTCATTAAACCTCTGTTTTGAAAATATGTTACACCTCCATGTAATAAGTGTATTTACTTAACATACATGCACTTTTAAAACCAATAAATATTTACTGAGATTGTACTAGACACCAGTCACCAAACAAAACAAAACAAATTTTAAAAAAAGAAAGCATGTAGTAAATTTTCTGAAAGAAAAGTCAAAAGATTCAAGCCTAGGATGTCCTTCTCAGTAGCAGAACATTTTCCCAGCCAAAACACTTTCTTTTGACAATATAAGCCAAACCTCCATGTAGTAAGTGTATCTGCTTAACATATATGTACTTTCACTATCAATAAATATTTATTGAGAATGTCGTTTATGCCAGTCACACACACACAAAAAAACAAAAACAAAACAAAAACAAACAACAAACAAAAAACATTGCATTAAAATTTAACAGAAAAAAGTCAAAAGATTTGGATCTAGGATGCCCCTCAGTAGTAAAACATTTTCCCAAAAGGTATGAATCAAACACAATCTTTAATGCCAAATACATTTCAAGTCAAGTATCCTGGAACATACCTGCAATTCTCATATCCAGGAAGGTGAAGCAGAAGAATTTTAGTTTGAGATTACTCTGTGCTATATATTTACTTTGTTGCCCTCTTTCAGAAAAAAATAAAAAAATAAAAAAAAAAACATAAAGCTTAAACACATACTGAAGGCAGCAGGGCTGTAGAAATAGCTCAATAGTTAAGAACATACACTGATCTCTCAGGGTACCTGAGTTTGATTCGGGCCATCCTCATTGGGTGGCTCCCAACCACCCATAACTCCAGATACAGTGGATCTCATGCTGTCTTTTAGATTTTTAGGGCATCTGAACTCATATTTTTTACATATTCATACATATATGTGTATATTAAAGATAACAAAAATAAACCTTTAAACAACCCAGCTCTTGGTTAGCTTCTAATTGTAGTCCTTGGAGTAGAACCTCAAAATGACAATTCTTCTTGTTAATAAATATTCATGATCTAATAAAAATATGTATAACTTTATGCTATACATGTGTTTTATTACTGTCATAAAACACACTAAAGGCAACTTATAGGAGGAAAAGTTATATTTACTTTATAATGCTAGGTCCCAGCGTATCATGAAGATTAGTCAAGGCAGGATATTGAAGCAGCAATCATGGAAGAATGCTGCTACTGAATCACCTAAAGGTTCACGTTTTGTTATCTTTCTCAGGGAGCCCACGCTCACATGCTCAGGAATGGTGCATTCCATACTGGCATAGACCTTCCTACATCATTTGACATTCTTGCAAAGATGTGTCTGCAAGCTAATTTGATGAGAACAATCACTTAATTGAAACTCCTTTCTCAAAATACTCTGCAATATATCACAGAGATAAGTAAAGCTAACTAGGGCAAGAAGAAAAGTTGTTTATAATATCTCCCAATTGAAAGAAGTGTTTGTAGAAGTTTCTGATGTTGACTCTCATGTTGTATACCTGGCTGGGATAAAGGCCAGCTCCGTGAGAGTCTGTCGTACGTATCATACATTGCCAGTTTGGAAAGATCAAAATGCACATTTTAAGTACGTATTCTACTGAATGTTTATTCCTCTTATACCATTACAAGGTCAGACAATTTTATGTCAAATAATTTGATATCACAAGTTAATGCTTGCATTTACCTGTGATGCTGTTAATACAATACATGGCTTCTTTACTTGATGATAAACCCCTTGACTACCTAGTACAGTACAGGGAACACTGAATTTATACGTACATGAATACTCCAAGATAAGATGGACCACACCTTTGGTTCATTGCATCAATAGAAGTGCTTAGTGTACATATTGTTGTATAATTTGTCAGTGGTGTTTCTATGCCACTTGTCCTTAATATCTTAAACCATCACTTTCAACTGGGCAGTGATTTTTGCTCCATGAACCCTTAACCAGTAAAAAAAATGTTTGAATTTTACATCAGAGAGGACTGGAAGAGGAATGCTGCTGACTTCCACTGCAGAGAGTACAAGAGCTTCTTAACCCATTACATAGCACAAAATACCAGTTTTAAGACTAAGAAAGCTTGATGTATATGTGTTGCTTTATTACTCTCTCTGACCTCATTTCCCCTCCTTTTCCTGACACCCTTCATTATTCCCCAGTAAACTGCCTCCGATGTGTATTAATCAAATTATTGAAAGGTACTCAGATTCATACCTAATGTTCTTAGAATAATAAATGCACTCCCTCAAGAATAACATTTGAGGAGTGGTTTCCTTTAACTCAGACATAATTAATGTTCATGTCTTTTTCTAACAACCTGTCAGAAAAAATATATAAAAAGAGGAAATAGTTATGGAGCCAAACATTTCTTCACGGCTCCAAACGATTTGAAGCCAAAAAGGAAGTTTTAAAAAAAGGACTAGAAAACATAAACAAATGAAAGCTTCAAAATATGCAAATGATGACGTAATACATACAGTTGTACAATTGAGCCTAAATCTTTCCGAGGAAAATGAATGATCCTACCATCCCAGAGTGTGAATTTGGTTAAAGAGTGGCTTAGCATTTCTCCTTCTTAGGAAAGACACTCTGTAATGCCTTAAGTAGAAGTATTCAAGGAAAACCAAATTGCTTCTAACCCATCTCAGTAACTCCACAGAAAATGGGCTGACCAAGACTATAGAGTACACAGGTTAACTTCACCTAGAGCTGCTCAACATCAGACCTTTTCACTACCATGGCTCCATTCTTCCAGTATATTATGCACATACTCCTAACACAAACAGAAAGGATAGTAGTACTCACCTCTCAATGTTCTAGTATCAAGCAAATACATTACAAAATACTGATCCGTTGTTTGCCTACCATATCATTCCAGTGATTAACTTTATAGAAAGTTGGATCATATCTCAAGAAGACACCTTTGTCCCTATTTACCACATCCAAGGATTGTTATGCAAACTCCATGAAAACTAGTAATTAGGTGTAGAATTTGCAATAGCAATTTCAAGTGATCTTATATATTAAGTGGAATGTGCTGATAACAACAAGCAAGAAAAACTCTGACTTCAAAAATGGTAGATGTCAGCCACAGTAGCTATTACACACCTTATAACAGTAACTTGTCTATGAGACTTAACGTATGTTAGGGGTGTGTTTAGTAGAAGCAGCAGTGCTGGAATAAAGATTAACACTCAGAGTCTTTTTTGGAATGTATGCTTATGAGTTGAAGAGAGCATGTTTGAGCAGGGTTTTGAGCTGTGACACAGCCAGTTCATAAACTCTCCTGGAGCTGAAGTAGCTCTTTGAAATTACCCCAGGCTGAAGCACAAGAGTCCCATGTTAATCATTTACTGGCATTGGTTGCCCTTTGAAAAAACAAATTTTTTAGAGACCACCTGCCTGAGCTATGGTAGTCTTCCAAAGTAAGTCACTCAGTCTTAAAGACTAGAAAGAGGGAAGTTTTGCATTTTGTGTTTTAAGAAGGATCATGCTTTCCTAGCTTCACAGTCACTGAGAGAATTCCTGCACTAACTTTGAAAAAGTGCTGATAATTATGCACTATGTCCCTCTCTTTGCCTTTGAGATGCTGTTTCAAAGCTTTTGTCTGTGGTGTAGAACCACTGGCGTCACAGAAAAAACAGGATGAAATAAAAGTCTTAAGGTTCAAATTTCACAGTGTTTGTTGTGACTCACCAAACTTGAAATGTCTTCTTAATGTCTTCCTTTTGTTATTGACATTAAGAGTCAGCTGTGTGTCCTCAAAAGTCTGGCCTTGGAAGGTACCTGCTATGTGATGTGATTGTATGTGCTTTGAATTCTAGTCTCCCATTCTCACTCTCTCTTGCCTTCTCTCCTTCTCTTTCGTTCTCTCCTCTAATCCATTTTAAAACGTGTTTCACATGTATAATTATATGACTCCAGTAACAATACAAAACCTATGTGTGTCCCCATTCGTATCAACAATGAAGAAATTAATTCACAATTTTCTCCTCTAGAATTTCTCTATGAAGATCAAATGAAATCATAAGTGCAAGGTTATTTATAAACTGTGACATGCAGTGCAATCACAAGACAGGGTAGCAATAGCATCACTCTAACCTAGACTGCTTTAGCAGCCAGGAAGTACGATTTGTACTTGATTAATTCTCATGTCATTTTGATAAAGCAACCTTGTTAAATAATAGTTTTAGTGTGATTGTTCTCACATACCAGCAGAGGAGAGAGAGGGGAAATAGCATGTTCAAAGAATTTGAAAAAAATCATTCAAAACACACAAACAAAATAAAAACAATTTTTTTTAACCTAACATCTTTATTTTTCCCATGACCATGAGAGCAAGAACTAAAACCTTTACAAGTATTTAGTGTTCAATATACTTTCTGGTCCATGTTGTTTCTCTCAGGGACATTCAAAACAGTAGTTACAGAATGCAGGGATGAACAGAAAGAGGACTTGAGGATTAGATCATCATATTTATAAATGTCTTGAATGTTACTGCAACCATCCATAAAATAAAAACTGGTCTCAATGGGCCCATAACCCATCTCTGTGTTCAGGATGGTCTTCAGAGAGGCAGTCATGTGTATATTTCAGTGCTGCCAGCTGAGTCAGAATGGAGTATCTTGGACCTTGTGATAGGAGAGGGGAATGACTTTTAAAGCTAGCTGGCAGTTTCGTCCAGTTATGAGGAGTCAAAATGTCCATTTGAAGGTTCTCTTACAGTCCTCATTGGAGCTTGAATAGACAGTGTTGAGACTGCTTTACTTCTAATAAGTAGGACAAAATTGAATTAATGGATATGAGTCTCAAATGTTGCATCAATGAACTGTGACGGGTTTTCTCCCTTCATCCCCCACTCCTCTTCTCTTGCCTATTCTTTCTCCTCCCACACACCTCCTCTCTCTCCCTTACTCTGGGGAAAATAAATTTCCAGGATATAAGCAAGCTTTTAAGAGTCACATGGGAAAGAATTCAAGCTTCCATGATGTAATTAATGAGAACAAGACTGTATGCATGAGAGGAGCACAGCTGTGGCCCATTGTAGAAATCAACCAGAGATCAGAACCATTCCCATAAGTTAACTCTCAATGTCTGGTGCTCAGAAGCTTGTAAGATTTTTAAGCTTGCTGCATTTAAAGACTGTTTCAGGGAAATGTTGTATGTAAAAATCGAGATAATTTAAAAAGATCTTATCACAGGTACATGACTGTAAGAAAACAAAGTAAGGGAACTGAAAACATTGCACTGTACTCATATATCAACATAGTCACCAACAGCAGCCCAATTACAAAGATGGACTTTTGCAATCCACCATTGCCTGATGACTAACTCAGTGCACAAAATGTTTTTGATAAAAGTAGAAAACAATGCTTCTTATTCATGTGGAGTAACATGCTTCAAACAGAAAAAAATGGCTTATTATCCTTGCTTTTCAAGAGACATGGGAAAAAAATCGCCTGCTGAAATCTCCATGTCACTTCATAGAATATATGGCCTTTGAGAAGATGCAGCCTATTCCATGGAAAGGCACTTGAGAGAGCACGCAGACTCGAGACCAAACTGTAATTGCATTGTGAGCTCAGATTTCATTAGAAGTATCACAATATACTGTATTATCTCCCCATGTTTTTCTTACCTTTTCATGGTAAGGAGAACAGTGAGAGAAATCCCAGACCTTCGGAGCCCTCATATGTGTGTCTTCTAAGAACTCATGGTGCAGAGGCACATTTCATTTCAACAGTGTTGTCTACAGATGACATACAGAGGAACAACTTGGACTTTCCAATGTTTACTTGACAAAAAGCTATTTCAGAGACCATTTCAGTATTGCTTGCTCAGTCAAGCATCTGTGTCCAGCACAACGTCTGTCAGAACTTGTCACATTTATTTAAGAAAGGCTTTGACACATAAAAATTCTATTCTAATAAAGCTTCTGTTTGATGTTGACAGTTTCAGAGTATCTCATGCATGTGTCCACTGTGCACGCTCGGATCACTTCCCAGCAGGTTTTCCTCCTTTGCCAACTTGGATAGATTCTCACCTTCTTTTAGCCCAATTTCTAGTGAACTAAAAAGTGTATATGAAAGATATCACAGTTTTCTGAATTCTCTGAGGATTGTGTGAGAAAACCTATTCTAGAGACAAATGTAATTTACGGCCGCTAAGGGAAATGTCAATGTAAGTGGTACAACAAGACACATAATCACAGAGAACTGAATCCTCAACGACATGTTTTCACTTTGAATATTCTATTGACTAAGAAATAAAAAGTATTCACTTAGTTTTACCTACATTAGACACTAAACCACAATGCAAATTAAGTGTGAGACTGATGAAGTCCAAATTGCATCTCCTTATCTGATCTAATATAATCATCTTCTATAATGAATTGCTACCATTTGTGATTCAAGGAGAGGGTGTTTTCATAATCTTGTCAATATTTCTCACTCATTATGATGTGTATGTGACTCAAAGATTTGACTTATATGCACTAGTACATATAACACATTCACATTTATAAAATACCAACTCTATTTAGTACTAATGAGAATAATTTTCAGAGCAGACAAACATATCATTCAAGTTTATCTTAAATAAAGTTGCCCAGGAAAGATGGTCATTTATAAGACAAGTGAGTAGTTATAGATACATGACGTTGGAAGTCACGAATACATGCCTATTGAAGCAAACCAATGTTCTTCATTAGGATGAAGAATAATGACCAGAAAAATAATACAAAGTGTTAATGGTATACACCTTAATAGATAAAGGAAGATGAAATGACTGATACTGAGGTATAACAACACCTATACCTAGTTTACAGAGGTTCTTAAAATCTGAATACCTGGACACGCTGAAGAAATTGATTTTATTAATTGTGTTATAACTACCTAATTTAGGTACACATCATTTTTCCTCAACTCACATTCACTGTCTTGCCTAATCTTCTATAATTCTTCTCATAATTCTGAGACGGATATATATTAACACCAAGCCAAGAGAATTATAGACAAAAGTATCAGTGACTATACTGCTGTTTGTTCTAATACATTGATATTACTGTGACAATGTAACTTCTGTATAATGCTAAATGTACAAACCCAAGTTAAAAAATTTAAAAAGGCTGTATACGATGTTTTCAGCTTTTATAAGTTTGAAATTTGCTCAAAACAAAATGTTCACAAGCAAATAGCATGCTTACTCTTCTTACAGTTTCAGACTGGTAAAACTCTGAGATATGGAAAAAGCCACTGTGCCCATAGAAGACTCCAGGAGAAGGAGAAGAAAACACTTTCATGGTGTTAAGATGCAGAATTTAGGGTTTAAGATCGATCTAATTGGTATAATCATTTCCTTCTTTCAGCGACCTTCAGTTTGTCAGCTTGGTGGTAATGTAGCCTATGAATGGGCATCCCCGTTTCTTTCAGCTCGGTTAGGTCCAGTCCTTACACTAAAGCAATTAAAAAGTGACTGATGCTGAACAACTAGAGAAGAGGTAAATCTCTTGTGTTATTCAAAGCCCAGGGTTTCTCAACTACTGAATTACACTCATCCTCCCCAATCATAGGCCCTTTGTCAAATTTAGAGCTGTTTCTGTTTTCATAACTGGGGAAATAACAAAAGGAGACTGCTATTGCTAAGTACACATTAATAGAGCAGTAGCTGGCTAATTTCAGAAAATTATTCCGCTAAAACATTGGTAGCATAAAGGTTAAAGAACTTTGATCTTTTTAAAAATGTTGATATGTCAGATATAAAATAATGACCTGTATCCTATGTCAAAGACAGAAATGTCACAAAGATATAGAGCTCAGAAAGGTGACAAAAATGGGTTCTTTTTGCAAAAATATTTTTCTTCATTCTTGAGAATTTCATATATGAAATCTGTATCTTATTCAGCCTCACCGAACCAACTCCTTCCATGTTCTCTCCAGGACATCATCTGCCTAACTTTTAAACATGGGATTTTGTGCTGTGAAAAAAAAAAAGATTCTTGAGACATCTCATGGTGTCTTTTAAACTTGTCATTTTATAGCTGGTACAGTCTGTGACAGTATAAAGCTATTAGGCAGAAAAATTCGATATTGTTTCAAATGTTAGCATATGATATGAACAGTATTATAGTGTTAGTAGTGATTGTAAGTAGATTGTAAGTAAATCCTCCTAGCACTCTAAAGGTGCTGCCACCAGGTACATTCAGGTGAAATAATGCTGTCTGAGTTTCCTTACACAGGGCTGGTGTTGTGTTCCCTGGCTGTGTGGAATCTGATGGTTTAGTTACCACGTATTTTCTTTAATTTCATTTGCTAAATGAGTGATTTAGTTAAACTTTAAGCTATTCTTCAGAACTAAGATCTATAAAATTATTATAAAAATAAGACCATAGTATGTGTGATTGTGTGTGTGTGTGTGTGTGTGTGTGTGTGTGTGTGTGTGTGTGTGTAGGGAGAGTGGGCATGTGGGAGTGTATTTGGGACAACATGATTTAAAAGGAACAACTACTTTATAGACTAAGCCTTTGATAATTATTACAAATTTTATTTTTAGATTGATTAAAGTGGTGATATTGTTTGTAAAAACTCCTATTTCTTCATGTTTACCCAAAAGGCTGAAAAATCAGTGAATTTAGTTTGGGCATCATCTGAGTCATACTGAAGAAAAATCTTAAAATGATGTCTTGATCAGAATTAATATCAAATTTGGCATCTTGATATAAAAATATGTCTCACTGCATAATCTTTTCATTGGGCTTAAGTGTGTCCAATCTGAACTTTTGAAGCTTGGAAGATAGGACATAGCAAGAGATGGGAAAAGAACAGAGGGTACCCATATCCTTAGAATAACATATGTGAGAATGCAATTGTCTATGGTATTTTTATTCTTATTTATTTGGCATAAGGAATCCACCCCAAGACACTTAAAATAGAAACAATAATATAATTTGGGGATAAGTTTGCTAAGATATAAATTAATAATTGAGAACCACTGGATGCATTAGCTAGATATCATATTATTTACTAAGAAGGCACATGGCATATTTTAGTTTCCCAGGATCCCAGGTGATGCTGTTGTAGAAATAAATTATTAAGAAACTAACAAAATATGCCAGATCTTTAGAAAACTTGATGAGCAAGTGATGAGACCCAACACTTGCACACTTTTGGTTTTCCTTTAAAGTGACAGGCAGTGACATATCAGATATATAATACTGACCTTCTATATCTCATGGCAAAACGCCCAGAAATGGTACTAACATTAATACTGGCAGAAATATGTGAAGCTAAAATAACAGAAAGCTTTTAAATTCTGCCCACATTTTCAGCACTTAGGGAGCTTTTGACTCAGAACTACAATTTTAAACCCCAGTTATTATTTTTCATATATTTGATTAGTCAAAATCTGTTTATTTGTTGCACCATTTCTTTTCACTGAGACTCTAAATGAAAACACATTTTACAAAGAAAAGTGGTATATCCTTATATCTCCTTCTTAACATTATTCAGATACTTATTATGTACACAGAAATCATACAATGTTATTTATGGTCTGACTATGTAACCTTGATTGGCCTAGAATTCTGTATGTAGGCAAGGCTGAACTGAACTTAGAGATATACCTGCATCTGCTTCTTAAATTTTGGGATTAAAAGCAGGCACCATCCTTCCTTGCTTATACAGTCTTTCTTACTTTAGTTTTTTAAGTCAGCATATAATGGAAGCATTTTCCCACTTCAATTCTCTCCCTTTAATACTTGTTCCCTTTGCTCATTTTCAAATTTACAGTCATTATTATTATTATTATTATTATTATTATTATTATTATTATTATTATAAATGATCAGCCCTGAGTTCATTCACATACAAGTAGCATACACACTGAGAAGGTTGTATTTATATTTAGGGATATATACATATATATGTATGAATATACTTCTTAAACAGATATCTCTTTGGAAAGAATTTAATAAGGGAACAAGCCAGGAAGTCCTTGCAGAAGTGGAGATAGTCTTTCTAATACATTCATAATTGAGCAACGTGTGTACTATAATTTTATAAGGCACAAATTAGGAATTCTTTGGCCACTGAATTACCGTAATTGCATGAAGTATAATTCCAGATAACATAGTTCATTCAATATATTGTGAAAAAGATGAACAGGCAGACTAGTAAGCAAAAGTACCTTTATGCTTACTTTTCTACTGTTATTAATATGTCCAGGTTTACTAGTACTAAATGAAGATACATATGTGTGGTTAAATTTAAAATTCAATAGCATTAACTCTGATAAAAGCAGTTGAAATGTGATTTCACTCCTGAACTCCTCTCTGTAATGGCTTCAATCAGTGGAATTAAATTTAATCAACACTTTTATGGCTTGGACAGTCTGGTATTGCATTGTTTGTACTAGAACAAATTCAGTCATATTCCAGAACTTAGCCATTGGTGCAGCACTTTCAATAAAAAGAATAACCTTCTTAAGTATTTGGTTCATGCAGACTCTACAAACACATACAAAAACAAAATCAGATATGCATAGCATGACTTCACAGGAATTTCAATTCCATTTAGGCATTTTTAAAGATAAATAATGAAAACCAAACACAGAAGAACTTGTCCATTTCAGTGACTAAAATTAACAGAAGTGAGCACAGAAAATGTTTTGTGGGTTTGTACAACTGGAGGGATTGATTATATATTCTTGTTGAGGCTATGAATTTCTACAATGTAATAGGCTAAGTTCTAGTAGTTTAACTCTAAAATTCAACATGCCACTATTGTCTGATCTAAAATTCCATCACTAGCTATCTGTTTAAGATATTTGAATTTATATGTGCCTAAATGACTCAAAAATCAGTATCTATAGCAGATTTGTTAGATATCATCTTAAAATAGAAAAAAATATTAGATAACCTTCATGGTAGATGAAAAACAAATAGCATTTTATTTATACAACATCATTGTAATTCAGAAATATGAAGGAGAAATCTATGTAACAATATGATTATCAGATGTATTGTCCCTTTTAAAAGAAAATTTGCAACGAAGAATTTATGTTTCCATTTTGGGAGGACATTCTAGAACAAATAATATCTATACATAAAAATTCAGAACAAGATAGTTTTGCAGAATTGATTATAAGTTCCCATGATTAATCAGGAGGAAAGTCTGTGGAGACAATAAAATGATATTGTTAAATCAGTTCCCATTTATTGGAGAAACAAGAATTTCACTGCTTGAGCTTGCCTCTACTCCTTGGTAACTTTTACACAGATTCCTGCTGCTCATTTATAATTAATCATCTTACACACAGTCCTGTTCTCAACCCTGAGTATTATACAGAATACCAATTCTATTAATACTGTAGTGTATCACTCATGGAGCAGCACTCCTTCAGCCTTTTAATATTGCAATTTTTTGTTAAATATAAGCTTAGTATTGATTCTTTGAGAATTTAATACAATGTATTTTGTATATGTATTTTGGTCATATTCACCACCAATCCTCTTACGGCTGGTTTCCAGATCCACCCACCAAATTATGTGTCGTTAAATTTGAAAAACAATAGCATTAACTGTGGCCATTATCCTTTCCCAAATTTGGGTCATCTTTTAAATTTTTTAAATATCCCATCAACCCAGTTTGTGCTGACATCTACCCTTAGGTATAGCGCCATCCACTGGAACATGGTTGGCCAACCATGGCCATATCCTTAAAGATGTCTGTTTCTCTCTCCTCCAAAAGCCATCAATGTCAACAGCTCAATAACGAGTCAGGGCTTGAGAATCCTGCTGCTTTCCATATTAGAATAGTGACTAACTTGATCATGTGCAGGCAACCAGAACTGCTTTGAGTTCCTGATTGCCTCAGTCAGTATGGTTAGAAGAGATGGCTTCAATCCAGTCTTCCTGATCTCTGACTCTATCTTACTGGCTTTTATCCAATGAGCTTTGAGTATCTATGAGAAGGGTAATAGAAATGTCTGATTTGTAACTGAATATTACACAGTCACCTTTTCTCTGCACTTTCACTACTTCTGAGGCCCAACACTACCCACAATCCACTGCACAAAGAAACATTTTTTTTTCTGACTTGGTCTTTGAGCTGAGCTTATCCATGAGAATAAAGATACAAATTTAGACAGTTATATGGTACTATATCCATTTAGCAAAACAATTGTAGCAGGTTCACCCCTAGGGCCTCTGTGTTCTGCACCCCTAAGTTATTGACTTGATCTGTAGCAGAAGGCATTTCATTGTATAGGTAGATCATTTCCTTGGACAGGTATATTCCACAGGTTTGTTGTTGTTGTTGTTATTGTTGTTAGTTTTTGTTTTGTTTTTGTTTGTTTTGTTTTTTGTTTTGTTTTTTGTTTTCTTTTTGAGTATTGGGTATATTGTAAGTGAGACTGTTTCTGTGACTTGTTTCCAGGTTTGTTTGTTCTTGGTGACTTGAGTATGTCATGTAATCTTGGCAGTTAATCTTGTAATCTGCTACTTTAGTGGATGTCTGTATCTGTTCTAGATGTTGCTTTGTGGAGGTTTTGTTAGTATTTTTCATGGGTAAATTATGTCATGAGTAAACAGTGATGATTTGGATTATTCCTTTCTTGCTTATATCTCTTTTATTTTGTCCAATTGCTTTAGCTAAGATTTCAAGTACTACACTGCATAGGAGTGGTAAGAGTGGACATTCTTGTCTAGTTGCTCAATTTAGTGAAAACGCTTTAAGTTTAATTTTCTTTTTCCCCATTTGACATCATAATGGGTATTAGTGTCTCCATAGATGCCCTTTATTGTATTGAGGTAATTACTATATAGAGAGCTATATACCTCTATCTTAGACTTTCTAGGATATTGGTATTATTTCTTTGAAGATCTGAAAGAATTTATGCTGAGTCCAACTGGCACTGTACTTTAACATTGGGAGATTTTTGATTACTGTCTCTACATTATTGTTTGTTATATGTCTCCAAAAATGTTTACTTCACCTTGACTCAACTTTGGTAGGTCATATATATCTTCAAGTTTTTTTTTTAACTTTTCCAACTTACTTGAATATTACATTTTTAAAATACAGCCTCATGATTATGACTTTTCTCAAGTCTGATGTAATGTCTCTCTTTCCATCTCTAATTTTAACAGTTTGAATTTCCTCTGCCTTTTGATTAACTTAATAAGGTCTTGTCAATTTGTTTCTTTTCACACATATACACAAACTTAAAAATTATAACATTCACAAATGATAAATAAACTGAAGTTTTGCAACTTTTAATGAATTATTCAATGTATCCTTTTATAATCCAAACAGTTAAATCCCCAGTTTCATGTTATCAACCACTTACTATACAGCTTCAACTAATAAAGAGAAGCTTCATGACAAAAGGTGAAATAAAAAAGAGTCCCACATTGAAATCCTCTTTCTGATTTGCTATTGGATAAGCTTCTAGTTCTGGAGTAACATACTTGCTAAAAGCTTAGACATTTTCCTTTACCACCTCTCTGCAATAAATCACAACTCTTGTAGCTTCTGAGGTTATTTCATGTTATTGTTGTTGAAAATAGATTTTTCTTTCATCACCACAGTTTTCCCTCCCTCCACTCCTCCCAGATCCCCGCACCTACTTCACCCCTAGATCCCCTTCCCCTCTCTTTGCTCTTCAGAAAAAGCATGCCTGCAAGAGAAAAGCAAGGCTCCAGACAACTGCAAACAGGACAAAATACTGCAAGGATATGGTACTTTCCCTCCATCATTCATGTTTACCACAGTATCTCTACTCTAATTGCCTGTAGCATGTTCTTAACTGAGGGCCGTGTTTTAGGTCATGGCTTCTCCAATCCATTTTTTACAATTTAGTCTCTGTGAATTTCAGAAGTCAAATATGATCATGTCACTTTTTGGTTTATTTAAAACCTGTCAATATCATTCTACTGCCTTCAGGATAAAATCCTCATCCTTAGCAGGGCATGCAAGGTCATTCTTGAGGAAGCATATGCTTAAATTCCTGCTGCTTCTGTCAAAGGTATTCTCCTTCACTGAAAGCTCAAAAATTGGGACATTTGAGGTCCTCAATCGTGCTGCATTTTTTTAAAAATATTTTTTTAAAAAGGTAATTTTCTCCTGCCTAACAATTTTATTCTCTTCCCATACTTAATATTATCTTTCAAAATTTGGCTCAGAGGTAATGTTCTTCTGTGGTCTTCTCTCTCCAATGAGGCTCTACTTCTTTTGTTCAAGAGAAGTGGGCGTTTTCATGATCATAGAATTCACCGGAAGCTTTCATAGTTGATTTTATGCCCACAGCTTATACCCCCCTTCAGAGCTAGATAGCTTGACTTTCTTTTAGCTTAGTTTTCTCAGAATGAAAATCCAAGGGAAGGATTCAATGCATGTGATTTTGAATGTGACTACAGGAAGGAATAGCAATAGTATAGAGACAGATAGGAGACATTTACCATTATTAAAGAACCGTCTCAACAGGTATGTGGCACTTAGTATATTGGGGCATGCTGGGAGTACCTGTAAAATCTATGTCTCTACTCACTGCAGCTTAGTAAAGATTAACATTTACAATAGAAGCTGTATGCACAGCTTCCTGCAAATAACTCCAGCTTGCTTTGGTTACTGATTGGAAGCAGGTTAACTGTGGAGGTAATTAAGTGTAAGTCTTGGAAATTTTTCGCTCAGGGTATCTAACAACAGATAGATATGAACTTCTGTTTATTAGCAACAGGCTTTTTCATTGTGCTAGTCTTTGCCTTTATAGGTATTCAAAACCATTTACCAAATAAGTGACAATTTAAAATTTAAAAACAAAATTTTAGGATTTTTTTTCATTATTTTTCTACCATCAAGCATTCTTTCTGGCAACTGATACTTTAGATGTTTCAAATGACTAATATAGTAAAGGCATCACTGAATAAAGCAGATTAACTTAAAGGTATATAGATGCTGTGAGATTTCAATATATTTATATTATATACATACACACATATACACACACAGAGAGAGAAAGAGAGAGACAGAGAGAAAGGGAGACAGAGAGAGGTATACACATATACACAGCAGATAGAGATAAATTTCTGTTGTATTAACAATAGGCTTATTCACTGTGCTAGTTTTTGCCTGTAAGTATTTAAAACTATTTACTAATTAAGAGAATAGTAATTCAACTCCACAGTTAACCTGCTTTTCACCAGCAACCAAAGGGATCTGGTTTTAGGTGTAGTGTATACATAGACACCCTATCTTCTCTTCTTCTTCTTGTCTCTCACTTTCTCGTTCTCACTTCAGAGTGCCTTCTCAAACATATGGCTTTATTGTCTTCCATTCTTCTTGGTGATTTAACTGTTCTTCGCCAACCCATATTAATGAAGAGGACTTTTTAAGCCTACTTTCTTCAGTGTTACAGCCTAGTGGCTGTGAGTGATGTCAAGAGAGTCAAGATGATAAAGCTGGGGACCACTTCAGAACTTCTAAACTCACAGTGGGGCAGTGGAGCACAGACCGACTGTTGCCACCTGGACGCCACCAGTGGCATAAATGAAAAGACATCTCCAGTCTCAGGGCCACTACCCTCTGGATTTTCAAGAATTCTTTCTGTAGTTTTTTTTAACAGAAAGGGAACAAAAATAGAAGCTTGGGTGTGGGAGAAGTTGAGTCATCAAATAGTTTCCTGAAATGTCTTATAAAATGAGGCAGCCTCCTGGTGCAGGACAAACATCAGCAGATGTTCAACATCAGCAGAAAGTGAAGGCATACAACTTTGAATTTTTGAAACAACTGTCAAAACCAAATCAGAAAATTTAATTTTTTTTGATTTGGTGAATTTATATAAGGTCTACTATTTAGTTCTTATTCTGTGGTAGAATTTTCATTTGTCTAAAATACAATTTTATATTAATTATTTACATAAAATTTAAATATTTTAATCAGGAATTTCTATCCTAGTTCCATACCACTCGTTAAAGATAAAATTAATTTATAATTATAATTAAATTATACTGATCACAGTAACTCACACACCTGTATTATACCCAAGTGCCCGATTAGATCTTTTATAGTATGCCTCATGCCTTCTGTATGATAAAATAAATAAATATACATACATATTTAATAAATTTGTATTTTAAAGACAGGTATGGAAAGTATATTTGTGAATATGCCTTTATGGGCAGCCACACACACACACATGTGACTACATTTACATAAATACACACACAAAAGAAAAACCAAATTTTAAGATTAATTTGGGCAGTAGTACCATTCATTAATCCCAGTACTTGGAAGGCAGAACATGTGAATCTCAAGACCAGCCTAGCTTACAGAGTGAAATCTAGAATGGTCTGGGATATACAGAAAAACCCTGTCTCTAAAACCAACCAACCAAACAACAAAAAAGAAAAGCAAAAGGAAACAAGCCAAAAAAACAAAACAAACAAAACAATTCAAAGAAATAACATTTCTTGTTGAAGCTTGACATTTGCTCTAGGTTACCAATGTCGTCTCCAGCAACATACTTACTGATAGGACTGTTGTGGATTCTGTAGTTTAGAATACGCTACTGTTAACAGTCTGCCACATCTTTTCAAGATGAAGTCTGGTTGCATGATTTTGTGATGAATAATTTTATGTTATCTTGACACAAGTTAAAGTTACCTGAAAGGAGGGAATCTCAATTAACCAGATATCTTCGTAACATCTGCTATAAGGCATTTTTTCAATTGATGATTGATAGGGGAGGACTTAGCTTATTGTGAGTGGGACCATACCTGTGTTTGTGGTTCTGGGGTCCATAAGAAAACAGGGTGAGAAAACCATGTGACAAGCTAATAAGCCACACTCCTCCCTGCCTCTGCATCACTTTCTGCCCCCAGGTCTTCACCCTGCTTAAATTCCTGTCTTGACCTCCTTTGATAATTGTGATGTGGACATATAAACCCAATAAACCCTTTTCTCCCCAACATTTCATTATGGTGTTCCATCACAATGAGAGAAATCCTAACTAACACATGAGCAGAATATTAGTATTGATATTCTTCAACAGAATTTAAAATGTTTGAAATTTTCTGTCATTTTTTTAAAAAAATGTTTCGATATACGATTAGCTAACATTAACTAAATAAATAATTAGATATCTTCGTTTGAAAAGAGTGACATGGTTGGATCTTGAAGTAAATCTATTCTCAGCTGCCTGAGGAATGGCCACACTATTTTCACAGTAAGTTTATACTCTCACCAGCAATAAATAAAATAGATAGATAGATAGATAGATAGATAGATAGATAGATGATAGATAGATAATTAGCCCTCTTTGGATGTAATTTGTAAAGATATTTTCCCATTCTGTAACCTTCTTTTCCCAGCTGACAGTGCCCTTTGTTATACAGAACTTTTTCAGTTTTATGAGGTCCCATTTGTTAAGGTTCTTGATCCATTTGGAGTTTTGTACAGAGGGACAATTGCACTCTTCTACACATGGCCATTTGTTTGACCATCACTATTTGTTGAAGATGCTAAATTTTACCAGTGACATACATATATATATATATATATATATATATATATATATATATATATATTTGTGTGTATTTATTCCTATCTGTTTATGAATTATTTTCTTAAATGTATCTTTTGAATAAAGATTAATTTTACGACAATCTAATGCATCAATCATATTATCATTAACACACATACATATACATACATACACACATACTTATACCTATACCTATACATCATATACATCAATCATCATATACATCATATACATACACATACACACACATACATATACATCATATATATATACACATACACATCATATACATACACATATACATCCTATATATATACATACACATACTTATATTGTATATTGATTAACATTGCTCTTCTTTAAAGTGCTTTTAACTAAAGTATATTAAAACATAGTTCTACAGGAAAAATTTGTTAAGGTTAAAAATGGAGGAGCCAAATATAGTAATATAAGACACAAACCGTTCAGTCTCACAGGTTAATTGTATTAGGAACGTAAATACTAAAATTCAGAGATGCATCTTTTTTTGTACATATCTTTTCTTCTGTCTTCACCATGACTACTAAACAGACATTTATTGCATGCAAGCTATGAGCTACCATAAATGACAGAACATTTGAGAGATTATAGAAAGTATTTTCTATTCAATGGACTAGGATAAAAAGAGGAATTCAGATGGTTAGAAGTTACAATGTGCAGGTTCATGTGACAATTCAAATATGAAGAAGTACAGTTGGAATCTCAGTTAATTACTTTTTATATCTATGTTGTTTATTCATCCCTAGCTCTCTGCTTCTTCTTAGTGAAAGGTCTAAGACTCCCCAGAAGGGGACCCCACTTGAGTCTCAGGACAGCACGCACCCAAAGACATATGAGAGACTGACTTGATGCAAGTACATGAGGCAGTTTAATCAGAGCTCTGGACCAGTCCATATCTCCATATCTCACATAGGGGATAGAGGGACTGACCCCTCAGCTCAGGGGTCTAGGGTTTATATATGGACAGGGTGAGGAAAAGGGGGAACTTTCACACAGGTGCACACAATTGGTTGTTTTACTTTTTTGAACATGGGTCCATGAGGGCAGGGTGTAGTTCCTCTCTTGGCCAGTCAGTTTCTGGGATGTTTTAACAGGCCTTTGTCTTGTAACTCCACCTCCTCTGTAACTAATTAACTGGACCCAAACCTGCTGGCAGGCACTTTTAACTATTTAGGTTAGGGAAAAGGAATCACAAGGCCCTGTTATTTTTATTAGTTTGGGCCTATTTCAAAATTCTCTTTCATTAGCTGTAGCTTTTCACTTACTTTCAATCACTCTGAAGACATAAAATGGCTTCTTTCATACATCTCATGTGAAGTATATAAAAGAATCAAAATTATACTCTAAAGTATACATATAGCAAACTAATATCAGGAACATTATCATCCTTTTATTTTCTTCTGTTTGGTATGAGGACACGCACACTAAACCAAAACTTCTCAAAATTGGTTTTTGATGAAGTTTGAAAAAAATCAATTAACACAGTTATAAATGTGTCCTCCCCCCTCCCCCCCCCCCCAGCCTTGAACAGGCCTGAATGAGTCATTTACCACAGTGAACCAAAACAATAGGACCTAGAAGGCATTGCCAGCCTTCGGACCCACAGTTTGCTACAGGAGCTAAAAAGAATGGACTGCCTGCTGAGCTTGCCTTGACACCTCTGGGCTGCTATCACCTCACCCCCAGCTCTGGGCTGAAGAGACTCTGGGGGTGGGGCTTCCCCTTTATATGTGAAAGCAAAATATTAAACTTCCGGCCTTGATCAGAATACATAGTCTTGGCCCCATGTTTTCTTTTGCCCTCCATTCCCCTTTCATTCCCAGCCTTCCTTTCAGGTGAACCCAGTTACCCGTAGCTGCAAGCAGCTACAAAAAATGTTTGTCTTAAAAGAGTAATATTTTTGGTTTTGACTATTCTTAGACTGTTTCTGTCTTGAAATATCTCACTTAAGGAAATGGGTTTTTTGTGTGTGTGTTTATCTCCAAAACAAACTGGTGTGTGTGTGTGTGTGTGTGTGTGTGTGTGTGTGTGTGTGTGTTTGTGTATTAAGTACTGGTTGTAGGAAATAAAGATTGACAGGTAGACTCTGCAGTCTTACTTTAAGAAGCTTGTAGCTTCATAAGAAAGGTTGATTCTGTATACATGTTGTATGTCTTCTACACGGTTTACGTTTATTCAGCCTCACTCGAAATATTTAAGAAACACACAGAACAAACTGTTCACTTCAAATGGTTCAGCTGTTGTCACTTAGGCTTAGCTTGTGCCAATTAAAATGTAATTGTCTCTGTAGTCATTGCATTTGTAAAAATAGGACTTTGCTTTTGTTATTTTTAGCTTTGAACCCATATAAAATTGTGCTCTTGGGCCTCCAATGACTCAGAGCTCTGTCTGTTTTTAAGCCTGGCGATAACAGAGGATAAGTGTTGGCTCAAAAGGTCCACTCTTGGCTAAAACAGCTCAGGGCTGTCTCGGCCTGTGAATGCCTGACTGACTTGGCAGCCTTGCTGTGAGGAATAGACAGAGTGCTGTGGCTATTAACCCACATTAACTTGTGGAAATCAGTTGTATGAAGACTTCTACATGACCTTTATAAAACTATTTGGAAACTTTTTCAAAAAAAATCATATGGACCTCTAATATTCTAATATAATGTTTTTCCTAAAGAATTCTTTATTTTTGTCATATATAGTTATATAGATGAAATGTATATATGATACATATGTATGTATATATACATAAATACATATATACATTATATATACACATACTCACACATACATCATATACCACATACATATACCATATTCATATACATATACGGCAATTTACCTGCATGTGTGCCTGTTCTTCATTTATATGCTTGGTGCCCAGTAAAGCCAGAAGAGGGTGTTATGTACCCTGGAATTACAGATAGTTTTGAGCTTAGGCACTTTCTCTCCCATTGAGGCCAGACAAGGTAGCCCAGCTAATAGAACATATCCCACATACAGGCAAGAGCTTTTGAAATAGCCTCTGCTCCAGTTGTTCAGGACCGACATGAAGGTCAAGCTGCACATCTGCTGTATATGAAGAGGGAAGGCTAGGTCCAACTGAGTATATTGTTTGAGTAGTGGTTCAGAATCTGAGAGCCCTAAGGGTTCAGGTTAGTTGGTCTTCCTGTGGAGTTCCTATTCCCTCCACAACCCACAATTCTTCCTCCTATTCAATTCCATAAGAATTCCGACCTCCATCCACAGTTTGGCTGTGGGTGAGTGTATCTGTCTGAGTCAGCTGCTGGGTGGAGCCTCTCAGATGACAATATGCTCTTGTCTGCAAGCATAAGATACAGATAGAGGGAGGGATCTGGAGGGAGAGGTTACAGAGAGGGGAATAGGAGAGTAAGGATCATATGTGGAGAAGGACAGGAGAAATGGCTAGATGGCTATGAAAATGAATGAAAATCTGCAACTGACTGGTGTGAGGAAGTGGGGGGCATCTCCAGGAAGAGACAGGGCCTGGGACAAAAGAGGTGCCCAAGAATCAATGGTGTGACCTTAGCTTCGACTTACTACACTTGGGATATGGAACCTGTAGCCAGAAAAGAACCCCATTGGAGTCATAAAGACACCAACATACCCACAAAATATTCAACCCAAAATTCATCCTGTCTACAAGTAATACAGGCATGGGGTGTTGGGGTGGGATCAGAGACTGAGAGACTGGCCAACCAATAACCAGCCCAACCTAAGACACAGCCCATGGACAAGCACCAATCCCTAACACTAATAATGATACTCTGTTTTGCATCCAGTACTCGTATCTGAAGAGCTCCAACCCCCCCCTTTTTTTTTTTAATTTAGAGATTTATTATGCAGCATATAGAACTTCCCCCTTGCCTACCTTTTTGTTCCAAACTTTTAAGTTGGTATTACTCTGAGGTTTTTGTCAACCTCCTCTATTTATTTTCTTGTAGAATTTTGAAGACAGTATGGGCATACAATCCTTTTAAAAGAACATCTTTTTGACACAATAACAGTACAATTGAAAAGGCCAAATCTCTCATCTTCTTCAAACATGTATAATAGCTGAAGACTGCAGATGTAAATTCTTTCCTTTTTGTTATCACAGATGCTAAGTTTTGGAGAGGTTTTCAGGGTGATATCCATTTTACTTCTCTGGATCCACCATCCATCAGTCCACATCATGAGTCAATGAGGAGGCTGAGACTGACCCCTTTGGGAATTGAACCCTTGACCTCTCATGACTGAGCACTAATTAGAAATAGCTGCCTTTATTAGATCTAATGCTCTTGGTGTGCAGCTTCTGCTTTTTTAAATTCCATTTAGGACTCCTTTCTCTTTTATTTAAGTTTCAATATCTAACAACAATAAACATATGTATGCCAAATTTTCCAATGTTATAACTGAACAATAACAGAAAGACAAAAACTATTATATAAAGTCATAGTTGTATGAAAAAATGTACTAAAATATAAATATGCACAGTATCCACCCTTATACTTATAAATCTCCAGAGCTATATTCGTGATTTTTATCAGTTAATTTACCTTTCTGTCTACTTCATCTATGTGTTTAAACACTCGTGGACAGGAGAAAAGGTGCATTTTTAGGGATGAGTAGTGAATTCGTGATACTTCTTCAAATTTTGTGAATTTTTATTACTCATTAATAATCACAAATGAGGTCCCTAAATCAATGATAAAGTCTTACATTTGGCAGGGCTTTGTACAAAAAAAAATGTTTTTGTGGAGTTACTCGCAGGTAGAATAGTGTTCTTCTATAATGACTATTGTGTCTAGCCCTCGTAGAGTTATTTGTGTTTTGGTTTATTCCTTGTGTCGTATTCTTGATGTTTCAAGACAAGTCATGCTTGCAATCGTTCCCTTTCTAACCTCACACTGCCTAGCATGAAACTTTTGCTTACTGAAAAGCTTCCTGCTGAATTCACTTTATAGGTCCTTAATCAAAATTACTTTGATGAGAGTTTATCTCAGAACCTAATACACACAAGGTTCAGAGAAAATATGCGGAAAATTTATATAGCAGTAAGATAGACATAAAGATAAACACCCTGATTTAGGATGCAAATGAAGGCTGAATTATGCATGCCATATTTTTGTTGCAGCATTTTCACTTAAATTATGTTTACTAAGAGGACTGGGTGCATGTTCAGTATTTTGATGAAGTAAACACTAGGATTAGGTCATTCTAAATCATATCAAATAGTGGACAAAATAAAAGGAAATACCTTACTCTGTTAGTAAAGCCATAAAAATATCCTAGATCTAGTAGAATATTCAGAAATGGGAAAGTCTCTTGAGAAGTATTTTGAGAGGAGTCTCAATGCAAATTAATAAATGGCCCAATGTGTCTATGTGGAGATAATATAGTTTAATATATACTTGGAGGTTCAATTTGAAACCAATAATATTAGCTTCTAATAAATGAGAAAGGAAACATAAAATAAAAGACCACTGGAAAAAGAAGAGGTCTAATCCCCTCATTCAACTATGAGAAACTAATCTCACAGCAAAAGGAGTATTTAGGCAAATTTTTCTTTTATTGATGGGCTAGTGATTGTTTTCTTTCCCATTTTAATGATTAAAACAGTATTCCTGTAACTGATAGCCTCTGAACAACATAAACATGGTTCTAACACTCAATTGGTTTTGTTGTTGTCGTTTGTTTTGTTTTGTCCGTTCATTTTTAAGCTGAGGAAAATAACATTGATTCATTTCATAACATTGTTTCAACTATTCTGTATAATGAAAGTATGTGATCCATTTCAATACTGTCTCTATTTTGGAGGTGAGGAAACGGAAGCACATAAGAATTGTACAACACTGAAACAGGTATGGAGTAACCTGTTTGTAATTCTAACACTTCAAATACTGAAACTGAAAGACCAAGAGTTCAAGACCATCCTGGACTATACAGGGAGATTGTATTACAAATAAAGTAACTGATATAAGGTGTTTTATCAGAGCCCGGCTTTGTACATATGAAATATGAGACAAGAGCCTCTGACTCTCTATCTTTATAACTCAAAGTATTTCAAAAGAAACTTAAAATTGATTAATTGTTCTATTTTCTGTAGTCATAGAAGGAATCATAATGGCCAGCCAGCGCTGACTATAATACACAGCACCATTGCATTGCAGAAATAGTAGAAAGAAATATCCTGCAGAGAAAGAATAGCTATCAGAGTTCTCAGGCAGGCATCTCTTGTCCCATGCCTTAGAGACAAAGCCAACTCTAGGTCTGGACATTTTTTTTTTAAAGATAATTTCAGGTCTCTTTATCTTTAAAAGAGGATTCTGAAAAAAGTAGAAAAAATATTGAATGGTAAGTAGTTGTCACATATGATGAAGAGTAAAAGAAGTACAAAATGTCAGTAATTATTATAAAAGTGTAGTATTTTTGTAATTAATAGAGTTAAGGAAAGTTTTAGAAAAGGAATCTTCAAGCACAAAGGATATTAATGGATTTACAGAAAGATAATATACACCAGAATTTTACTTCCAAATTCAGCAAAACTATGAGACAAGGTGGAAAGAGCAAGCCATGTGACCTTCTGCACTGAGAATACTGCAGTTACTGTGGTGGAGGTCATTCCTCTACCTTCTACACTTCTGACAAAAATCCATAGTGACAGAGCATAGAAGCAGCACTTTTTTTCCCCTACATAATCCCCACAGACAACACCATTTGGTTAATTTAATTTGACCTTCATCACAGAGTTTAATGCTAGTAGTCAGGATAACATTGAGATGAAAGAGAAATGCAGGCTTTACAAAAGAATATGCCCTTAGCTGAAGATAAGGCACTGGGTAAACAGCAGAGAAGACCTCTGTGAAAACTATCCTGACCTGAACAGAAGATGAGAAACAGATGTTTAAATCAGATGCAGGAAAACACAGCAGGGCAAGACAATGACAGGTAGGAAAAGTTAGAACAGATTGTCAGTACCTTGTTTCATTATTTTATTCTCAGGAGAATTTCAAAGACTTCTGAGAAAATGGGACACTGTCATTGAATCAGAGATCATTGGGTCTCTCTGTTTCAAAGTTTGAAAATGTGATTCTTTAGGGGGTTATCTGGGCCTTAAACATAACTATTCCAGTTTATAAAAAATTTTTTAACAGACCTCAATTTTCAACCTATATTTCATCTCTCTTCCTCCTTCCCTACTTCTATTCTGTCTCTGCCTCTCTGTGTATATCTCTGTCTCCCTTTCTCTCTCTTTGTCTCTCTCTCTCTCTCTCTCTCTCTCTCTCTCTCTCTCTCTCTCTCTCTCTCTCTCTATCATCTATCTACCATTATCAATCATCTATCTATAATTTATCCATCTATCTATTATTTATATCTATCTCTCTCTCTCTCTCTGTGTGTGTGTGTGTGTGTGTGTGTGTGTGTGCATTTGTGTGTGTGTTTGTATGTAAGGGGCAGGGGTGCTTTTTCATGTCAGTCCTCACTTTTCACCTTGTTTGAGACAGTAACTCTTTTACCATCACTTCATGGACCCAACTAAGTGACCCTTAGCTGTCTAGGTATTCTTCTGTCTCACAGTAAGAGCACTGGGATAAGAAATGTGCAAGCTAATGCATCCAGCTTTGCATGGATTCTAGTATTCTGAATTCAGGTGCTCACGGCAGGTGTTTTCTTCATTCAGCTGTCTCCCTGACCCCTACTTGTAGTTTAATAAAGTAATTGTATAGCAGGTCCTCCTAAAAGAGAACAATGTCACGTAGCACCATCTTAAAAAAGATATATTTCTCTCCTAGAAGGGGGGCTGATTTCGTTGGAGTGGAAGGAACTGAAGTACATTGGTACACTAGAAGTGAGAGAAAATGTCTGACCATCTATTATTAGGTATCATTGACTGGGGTAATATCTAATTTATAGCTTATACAATAGAGGCTTTTAAATGTTGCCTTGTCAAGCAGCATTCCAATGATACTTTAATTTCAACTTTGAGACAGAGTCAATGGATGTTTACTTTAAAGGTCCTGTGATTGATAAGTCTGGGGCCTCCTCAATCTCATTAACTCTTGTGTCTTACTTCTTCACTCTATCCGCAAATGCTTAGCTCACTTATTCACTTGACTCTGTAGCAAAGAGATTCACTTGCTGAATGCCAGAAACAGAGTTCACCAATAAAGCTCATGGTCTTTGTGGAAATAAAATTGGAAACAGAAGATAACTCTTGAGAGAGAAACAGAAAACATTTCAACCAGAAAACTGAGGTGCCACCATGGAGTAGAATGCAGCATTTTTATTGTAAAAGTTCATATGTTAGGCAATTCTCTTGTGAAAAGGTTTGCAAATACATAGACAGGGAGCAGCTGATGATTCAGAATTGAATGGTGCATAATATATATATCCATATTTCCAGTGTTATACACATGTTGGAAATCTAGCTTTAATTTTTATTTCCGTGTCCCGCCTGCAAAACACATTTCAAATTGACAATAATAACTTGTTTCTCACAAACTAAATTTGCCAGCAACTCTCCCAAAGAGTCAACATTGACTATTTTGACACTTTAAAATGAGAAATTAATCATTTATTTACATCTGTTTGAGGTTATATACTGAAGCACTGGTATATTAAAGGTTTGTAAAACCAGCAGCTGAATGTTTTCAAGATTCATCCAGATGAATTGTAATGACTTCATGTGGTTTTCTATTAACAGAGACACTTTCTTTAATTGGCTTATTATCTATAAAGTTACACTATGATTTAACTTTGATTTGAATCAATATTTTTCTTAAAGAAGAACTGACCATAAGGTCATAGTTTAGAAAAATAAGGATTCAGAATAATCGCATTAAGGTCCTACGCATCATGTCTGAAGTCAGTCAATCACTCCATTTAATTACTATGGAGCAAAATGACCCCACAGTCAGAGGCTCTATGTCCTCCATGCAAGTTACTCAATGATGTTTCTGTTTTTAATTTAACCTTCAGTACATTGCTTCCAAGCATACTGTATACCAGTCAGGTATGAATATTGCTCATACTTTCATAGGTTCACAAGCAGAATTTTTAGCAGATATAATTAATTCTTTTTAAAAATGGGATAGTCAAGAACTCTATGCTTAATTCATCAATTGCATACATAGGTATAGGAAACAGATATTATTTTAAAATAAATACCCTTTGCATAAAACAAACTTTTGAAAATGAACATATAGGCTACAGTTCTTTAGATTCTCTGGCTGTTTCTACAGATGAAGAAGCATCACATTTCAACAGCAATGTGAAAAGATGAATCACTTGTTCTGGGTCAGAAAAAGTTATTCACCAGACTACAAGAGGACGTGTTGCTCCCAGCCATATTTATTGAGCACTGACTATATGCCAGGCACAGTGCAAGATGTTGAGAACTAAAAGAAGAATTGACAAGGACTCTGCCCACAAGGCATTCACAATCACTAGAAGCAGATATTGAAATAGAGAGCAAGTTCTCTTAAGAATGCACATCTTCAAAGAAAGGTAAAACATCAGCAAGCATATACATTTACTTTATATGCTAGTGATGAATTTGGGTGTATTTAGAAGCTGTCAAATGTCAATCAGCCTAAATTGTACTCAAGATGTTTTAATGTCATACAAGACAAACATAATTTTAAAACCTGAATTTTCATGCATGAGGGAGAAGGTAGTAAACTCCCTCCAATTTCAAGCCCAAATCCTTGTAATTATATTAATATATTATTTTATATCCCAAAGGAAAGAAAATAAAAGACAAAGCTATATGATGATAACATGAGTTTATTTATTTTTGACTCTAAAGAGATGCATGCATTAAACCTGAAGCATTCTACATTACTGAAATATTTACATCACTGTACATATGATATGAAGGAAATTTGCTTCCAACCTTGGAATAAAGGTATAATAAGAGTTCTAATCTAGGCTTTTCGATTGTGATTCTTCACAAACACGGGAGGTATTCTAATTTGTTCCAATTTACCACAACTTGACCCCCAAGTGAACGTAGCACACCGCTTTATACCATTTGTACTAAACTATACATGAATCAAAGACTGATAGTGCCACTTTAAACACAGCTTTCACTGTTTCCATTGCTGTTGCTCAAAGATATCTTGCTCAGTGTGACAGCTCTTGTTCTAACTCTACTTTGCTTGCAGGTTTGAAAGACAGTGCACGCTGAAATTCAGATTACAATAACCAAAGGAGAGTTGGGCACGGATCACATGACATTATATGTATTACTAGGTTGAGACAGAGAAACACATTCAGTGACCACATAGGGGATTATATCGTTGGACTTAGAAAGGACGTTTTTCTCTCCACGAGATTCAGCGAATAAGACCCCTATCAATAAAACCCATACTTCCTCACAGATAAAGATAGGAGACCCAGTAAACAAGATTGAACAAGCAAAAGGCGGTAGGGAAGAAGATCCGAGCATAGGAGTCCATTTTGGCAATGCGAATATGTATCCTCCCATGTCTCCAGGCTCCTGTTCGGCAATCTTCAAAACAGCAGAAGAAACTGGCACAGTCCTTGCCATCCAAACACTCATAGCCATATTCTTCATCCCTCTCTTGAAGGTGTGTGGCATTGTTCATTTGGATGGTTGCTGATCTGGGACGGATATCAATGGTAGGGGCCTGAGACAGGGTAGGTAAGGAGAGAGAGCAAATTTAGTTACAGTGGAACTATATAACACAGTCTCTCCACAATGTCATCAATGAGATGATGAATCTGAAAATGAGTATTCAGAAAATTGCTTATGACATCGTGATCTACGATGGTAAAATTGAACTCAGAAAGATAGCACGGTTGCAGGTTTCAGATTTTGAGCTTAAGCAGTGCAGCTGGAAATAATGTCATCAAGCTAATAGCTACAGCAAGACTATTGAACACCAAAAGAAATCAAAGTATAAATATTTAAATCAAACTACATGGAATCTCATTCTTTTAATTATTAGATGTGAAGCTGGTTACATGAAACTAGCTAATGATACTGCAAGTGAGTAAAATAGATAAATAAAAATGCATTGATTTTCAAATCAAATTGCATGTCATGCTAAGTTATAGGCAAATAAGAGCCATCATACTGAACAACTATATTGAACAATTTTAGTAGCAAATGCTAATATGCATGGAGAAATGAAGTTCATTGATTTTATGAAACAAAGATTTAATTTATATATTAAAAGTATGTAGTTTGTCTAAAATTCACCAACTTAAAATTTAAAATTATCAGTATTTACATACATTGAATGAGATTGAGAATTCCAAAAAACAGGACATTATTTTTGTTCGTTTTTCTTAGCAATATGAACTGTCATTAACGACAAGGTAATCTAAGATTCAGTGCATAACCAACAATAAAATTAAAGCAAAACTCAAGGCTTCTTTATAGCTTTTAAAGTGTATCAAAATAGTAAATGGTAGTTTATAAGTCAGTTATTAGAGAGAACAAAAACCTCTTTTCAATATTTCACAGAGCCAACAGGCCCAGCAATCACCTTGGCAGAAAAGAAAAGAGTTTAACCTACAGTCTGGTAAAGACAGTTCGATTATTATAAAGTTCTCAAGTATATAGAGATTAAGTTCATAAATTTTAAATCTTTTAATTAGTCTTTAAAGAGTTAAGTTTTAACTTTATCAGTATATATATGTATGTATTAACATATACGTGTATATGTATAAAGTATATGTAAAATATGTAAATTATAACAAATGAAATGGATTTTATTTACATATGATGAGACATGGACTTTGGGTTTATAGAAGCCTTGTTACCTATGATAGCTCGTGGTTTTGAGCTGAATGTAGAATCAAAGCCTATGCAAATTATGTCTATTTGCTGAATCAACTCTAGAGGTATGTGTAGTGTCCTCCACCTTGGGTGTCTCATTGTCTAGTAGGTTATTTAAATGTTTACTCATTAAAAACAATAAAGCACCATGGGAAGCATTAATAGTTAATTCAGCAGTCGCATGCAGTGAAATTTTCATTCCAAAAACAGTATACCTTGAAGGAAAACATCCGAAGAAGCTTTGGATTTGTAGACAGAAAAGAGAATTGCATATTTTTTTTTAATAAAAAGAAGGAAAAGGAAAAAAAAGAGAAAGAGAAACAAAATAAGACAAATTAAAAATACATTTTGAAAACGCAGTAAGTAAAATGAACTGAAAGCATAAACACAGAAGGTGGGCTCTGAATCTGTCGAAATTTGCATATCTAAAGTTAGAAAGTGAAAAGGTGTGATTGGTAATCCAATCTTTTACAAATTAACACCCCCCCCCAAGTATGGTACTATGAAAGCCAATGTTGTCAGCTGCAAGGATGCTTCCTTGTGAATACTTGCCTGTAGAAAAGTAGTATGAATTGTGTAATTGTCCTTTAAGAAGACCCCATATGTGACTCCTGACAGTAAGGAATGAAGGGCATGTCAAACAGGAAGTTTACAGCTTCTAGTTCTGGTAAATAAACAATGTGGCTTAAAAGGAGAAAGTGTGTTAAAATTCTCCAGAAATTATATTTTCTTGCTTTCTCTGGTCTCTTTTCCTATGGGCTTTGATTCTTTTTTCCTCTTTTGCTATTGCTATGCACCTAGGTTAAAGAATCCAACTATTTCTGTCTTTGTAGCAGTTTCTACACTGAAGTGACAGGAAAGCCAGGAGGCTTTGCTAAAGGACCTGAGCTTTCACATAAAAGCCTGCATCCCATCTTCATCCCAAATGTGTATCAGCACAGCCATCTTTTGAAGGAAGAATGACTTAGGAAATGAGGGCGAGAGATGAAGTAGAGAAACAAAATTTAAAGCAAGAAAAATCAAACAGGAACATGAAAAGGTGGAAAGGTCGAGACCGAAGAACATACAGGGAAAGGAAGGACCACATAGAGTACAATCAATATTTGGGACATTAATATCAAGCATTTCCTGTTTTCCTTAACCAGTAAGAATAATGATACTATTTTATTTACCTTCCACCAAGTCTTACTTTCAAACAAACATGTCATTTGTCAAGTTTCTTCAGTATTTCTGAGGTGCATCGGGGTAAGAGTCAGATGCAAATAGAGTTTTTTATAGCCACCCTACAGTTTACGGTCAGATAGCTAGCCACTGTGGTGTTGCTCATGCCTCTCAGAGCAGAAAATCAGGAAAGGATGCCAATCAAGAAGGTAAGACTCCTGCCATCCTCTCAAAAGGAGGTAAAATTTTACTGTCATGGGGACTCCTGTGACAGAGACATTAGGCTCAGGTGGGTAAGTGCGTATCTTCATGTTGCCCTCAACAGTCCCAGTAAAAGGTGAAGACTCTAGTTATTTATATTTATTCCTCATCCTCTCGTTTAAAGGTTTAGTACAATCAGAAGTCATCTTACCTGTCTCCAAATCAAGCAGTTACCCAAAACAAAAATCAGGTTGTCAACGTCCATTGCCATCCATCAAGGTTAAAAACCCTCATATGACTTTTTCTAATGTTTTTATGTTTTGTTGGTTGATTGATCTTCAACATAAATTTTATAGAAGCCTTATTTGACATTTGTTTTTAATATATTCATCTTATTTTATATGAGAAAGCAAAGACAAAAGGCCCACACAATCCCAACTCATTTGTTTTGAAAACAAAACGATACGTGTAGGGATATAACTAGTAGAAGTATTTTAGTAGTAAAATGCATATGCCTGCATAAACAGACAGACAAACATATGTGCATGTGCGCGTGCGCACATACACACATCCATGCACTCACACACACATACACACACTTATACGTACCCACCTCTACACATGCATATGCACACACATTAAGTTATTTACAAATCGGTATGACTTAATAAACTAATACAAGAACCTAAAATTTGGAATGCCTTTGATGTGGATTTTAATAAAAAATTAGTTAGGTAAAAATAACTTGACAATAACTTGATAATAACTCAAACACATATGCATCTCTGAATATTCTTTAACTGCCCCCACCCTCCACCCCCACACATGTGGAAGACAATGGGTCATTATATTTGCATAAAGAATCTGACTTAGAGTATCTTGGAACTCTGATCTAACTAATAATAATAAGTGAAACTTTATGTCCTGATTGAAATCTCACTTATTTTCTTTTCATTACAGAACTCAAAGTACTGAGCCTCAGTGTTCAGTTAACCTAAGCACATCAAACCCAATGGCCTGTCCTCACAAAGAGTTCACTTGTCCCGATAGAAAATGATACATACAGGGTTTTTCTTCTTTTTGTCTTTATCCTTGCTTGGTTTCCGGTTGCTGACAAAATAATGCAGGGTGCCATACTCCACCAAAGCAGAAAATACAAAGATGAAGCAAACAGATACAAAAAGATCCATTGCTGTGACATAGGAGACCTTGGGCAGAGATTTTCGGGCTATGGTACTGAGAGTTGTCATGGTCAGAACAGTAGTGATTCCTATGGAGAGCACAGTAAAATAAATCACATGGTGACATCAGTGATATCCTAAGCAAAAGAGGAATGATGCTCTGTCCATGCTCCTATGGGTAGAGATGCAATTAACACATGGACAGCCTGACAACAATTATTTTACACTGGACTACATTTTTAATTTTCATATGTATTTATAAATACAGGAAAATATGTATAATGAAAACCCAGGAAGTTGGAAGCTAATGAAACATCTGGATTTGGAAAGGGATATGGTTGGGAGTCTCCACCACCAGCTATTAGTAGAGAGATTGCCCTAGGATTTTTATTGGCTTTTAAAGTGTTAGATTTAGGGTTGAGGATGGGAAAATAATGTCTACTTTTATAAGGTTTGTGAGAATTAGATAATGTATTAATGTGTTGTTTTAAAAATCTGGACTGTTGTTCAAGGTTTCATGTGATAAGAGTCTTCATCTTGATGCTTTTGGGACATGGAAGAACATTTAGTGGCACAGGGGGAAGTTAGGGCATTGGAGGTGTACAACTGAAGCGACATTAAGATTCCAGTCCCATCTCTTCTCTCCACATCTCATCTATCTGAACGACCTAAGCAGGTTTCCTCCTTATGGAACTTCAAACATGATGTCTCATGGCTCAGAACAACAAGGCTAAATGACCACGTTCTGAAACCATTGAAACTCTGAACCAAAATAAATCTTCCTTTCACACTGATTTATTTTATATACTTGTTACTCTAATAGAAAACTGACTACCCACACCACTGAGGTCGAGTAACGTCTCAAGTATGCTTACATACTCATGTTGTTTATTTTGGAGATGATCTACTTCCTATGCTAAAAGAAACTAATTAGGTTGGGTACACATTAATTCAAATTGAACTCCTTGATTGTACCTAATTGCCTCCTTTATTTTTGCAGAGACCTTTAAAGCTGATGTGGAAACTGGGCTTTTATTTCCACAATCAGGCCTGAATCTATATTTGAACATTGAAAATGTGAAAATGTAACTATTTTTGGTGGAAACTTCAGATGAGTTCATTTCAGAAGACCCTGCATGTGACACTTAATTCAAAACGAATTCTGACACATAACCTAAGTACTGATCTCACAAAGCAGAGAGATGTTATTTAAAGGACACAAGAAAGTTCATCATGGCTACACAATGTGTAGCTTGAGGAATTGTTTCATCATAGTTCCAGGGTTCTTCCTGGGGTCACAAAACAACAAAAAATAGTAAAGCTATGACATTTGGAAGGAGGGAAGTCATGGTTTTACCTGACTCACCAACCACCAATTAGGTAATGATGAATTTGAAGCCCAGTTTTACCGAATGGACAAATTAAATTTCTATAACCTTGGCAAGAGAAATGAGATGTGGAGCATTCACTAATTACTCCAATTTTGGCATGAAGTGAGATTCTCAAGGATGCTGTCTTACCTTAGAATACTTGAGTGAAAAATACCAGCACATGTTTCATCTTGCTCTGCACCCATTCTCATTACAGCATGATTAACTTTTACCAGTACCAACTGTGCAACAAACCACATTCATGTATTACAAGATCCAGAAATAAGTCACCAAAAATTGGCCCATATCTCTGAGTGTTATTAGGACCTCTGCCATTGTACAAGTCAGATCTATCTGTTCTGTGATGAGAAGCTCAAAGTCTGCAGATGTTCAAGGTAATCTCATTTAGATTTTGATGATAAATACCTGAAAAGATCATGGAGCTTCACAAATATGCAGTCATGTTTTTAAAAGTAATGGCAGACTTGAATCTTTGTGAAATAAAGCATTAAAACACAAAAGCCTAAGACCTGGCATAGGCTTGAGGTAAATTAAATGAAGTACCTCATGGGTAGGAATAAGTTCCCTCTACTTCTCAAACATTCTTAGTGTTAGAGATGCATAGCTACATCTTAAAAGCACTAACCTAAAGAACTGAGAAAAATTTAAAAGAAATGAATGCTCAGCTTGGCTTCTTTTCTTGGGTGACAAATAGAATTGAGCAAGTCCTCACACCTAGGACAAAGCCCTGGCCAATTTTCCAAGTTGCAGGTTTGTTATAAACTTACTGTGTGGCTTTGTGGATATCATTTAACATTCAGCACATCTGCTCGCTTATCACAGCTCTAAAATATGACAATTTGTATTATTACAACTTTGACATGTGATTGCAAAGCAATGAAACTGTGCTAGAAACATCGAGCATTCCTGATTAACACACCCTCAAAGGAGAACCTGTTTCTTGTCTAATCGAGGGCCTTCCGTCAAAACACCTTGATATTTTCTTTTTAAGGGGTTTGTTGCTAGAGAACTCTTGTTACTGAGTAGTAGAAATGAATTGGTCATGTGGTCATAAAAGATATATCAGTCAAAAGAATCAGGCCTTCTAAAGAAAAGGCTGACTGAAATATGTTTTTAAAAAATAATTTGGGGAAGATGGTTTATTGGAATACATCAGTGCATTTGTTATATCTAATCATACACATAAAATTTTCAGTGAATAATTACTGATGCAGTCGCATGTTAGAAGCTCTATGCCAGGCATGAGAAACACATCTACTATTTCCTCTGAGAGATGCTCACCTACAAAAAAGAAACACTCTCCCAGGGTTTTGCTTAACATACTTGGAATTTGTTTCAGTACATGGCATTAGACAGGATATTTGAATTTTTGAATAGGATTTGTAACACGAAGTACTGCATATATCAAAAAAAATCAAAATAACTTCATTTTGAAACAGATGGGAAACTAAATTGGGTTTGAAAAAGGACAGATATGCAAATGTTGTCTTTTTCTCAATAATCACTTCTGCCCTCAGTTTAATAACCTGGTACAGATCATTTTGTCAGAAACGATAAGAGTCACTACCATTTTTGAAGCATTTCTCTGTTCAATGTGCTTTGCATAAAATATGTTACTTTAGCCCAAGAAAAACCTTCACGTTATGAATCGAGAATGATATCTGCTTTACATGTAAGGAAAACATGGGTTAGAGAGAATGCAGTTTACTGAACCACCCTATTCTATATATGGCTGGGAATTTAAATTAGTAGACCTTATAATCCATGTTGTTCTACAACATTCCCCAACATGGGTTTAGCAAGGCCTGTGTTACTCGGTTGTACATAAGGAGCCTGAGGTTTTATATTAAGTCTGTGGATGGAGACTATAATGTCCATATGAGGCAGCCTTGCTTTGGTCTGTAGAAGTCTTCTTCCACAAATAAGGAAAAGATGAAAACCCAAGATAGGGATTACCATACCCAAAATACTGACTAAATTACAAATTATTACAAAATAATTCTATTGCCTAGATTTTTCAATAAATGTTTCTTGCTTATTAATCATTTAGATCCTCTTCTGGAAAAAGTCAGTTTGTCTAAATATCATCACACCAATTATTTGTGTTGGAATTAAACAAGAGTGGAAAAGGGAAACAGTTGACTCTAAAAAACAACTGTGTCTGATTTTCTGTGATTATCTTCCCAAGATACTAATACTTCTACTTTGTCAGATCTCAAACTTCTTCTGTGTCATCATTAAGCAGATAACTGAGAAAGGATATCCATGGCTAGCTCTTATGAGTAGGTACGGAGAGACTAGACAGCTGTGTGGAAAAAATCACAAAGTTCTCTTGAAATTAGGTTTTTGTTTGGTTTTTATTTTGTTTTAAATTTCTTACTAATTGTACTAAAAATACCTATGCTAATTTAAAAAGAACTATAGAAGTAGTAAACTTTAAAAAGGATAGATAGATAGATAGATAGATAGATAGATAGAGAATCATATTGACTGTCTTTAACATAATAAAACATGGATTTTCATTTGGCCTTTGAATTCAGAGCAAACTTGCTTAGAAGGAAAAAATAAAGACCCCTTTTCTTGTATACTTATCTTGGTTGATCACAGCACCCAGAAATATCTCTCACCTAAAGATGTTCTGGCAGGAACAGCATCCTTATTGATCCAGAAGGACACCCAAGACAGGACCACGATGAGTGTGCAGGGAATGTAGGTCTGGATGGTAAAGTACCCCATTCTTCTGCTCAGATCAAAATACACAGACATGACCACATAGTCACCTGGAAGAGAAAGACTAAGCTATGGGAATGCACCAAACACTGAGTGTATGTTCAACTCTTACACACTCACATTTAATTTCTGACTTTACATGAGAGCTAACTTGAAAGCTCTTTTCTAACTACTTGATCAAAAAGGCAATAACAAAAGTATGAAATACAATCCAGCCTGGGGTAAAGCCTAACCCTTCTAGAAGAAATGGTACTATCAGAGAGAAAAGGGAGTATTTTTGCATTTTAAAAGTATTTCTTCTTCTGGATGATTCTGGATCTTGACTTTCATATGTAGCAACAACATACAAGATCTTCTTTGGTGTGGGTGAAAGGATATCTTCTATGCATTAAGCCTTGCTTGTGGGTCATTTAGTGAACATTCAGTAACAATAATTTCCCATATTACCTCTATATATACAGACCACTAGAGAGTGTATTGGTGACTGAGACTTGCAAAATTAATATTTTACTCAAAATTTATAGTCCCTTGCCTACAATTAGATATTTGCTCACGGTTTCACTGAATCATATGGTAGTTTCATAACAATTGCATTCATCCATGACTATGCTTTCATTTGAGTGCTGTTGATGTTATAAGTGCTGTCATCTGATTTAATGTGCATGCATGAATCCCTGGATGGTGCCCATTTTCTCCAGGATCACACAGTCTGTACTTAGCATAGTGCTTGAGAGAAAATGAACAGCCCTAATATTTGATGATACATTCATAAAATTATAATGAGTATTTGAAAGTTCAAGAAGCATATTATGAAACATTTGGGTTTTAAAAGTGGGTGTGGATATAGTACAACATTTAGATTATCAAAAGGTGATGTTAGGGGTTGAAAAAGAATGGAATTCTGGGAAAAGGTTACATGAAACTTGAAAGGGTGTATACAGCTATTGTTTTTCTAGTTTCAACTATTATCATCCTCTTTTTCTTCATTTTTCAGGTAACTCAGTGAACACATGTAACTGATAACAAAACTGTAAAGCTGCAATATAGATCCATTGCTTCTGAATGAGGATTCTAATGGAACAGAAGTCCACTGAGACATGTAGACTCTGAGATGGTGCAAGTGTGTGATGAGTGGCTACCTTAAATCTCAGCAGGTGAAATTTGTATTTGTGAGTTCCGTGCAATTAGTTGACTCTGTATTTTTAAAAGAATTTGTTACTTTTAAAATAGATTTTGGAACTTTTCTATAATCCCAACATGAAACAGGATGATAGCCTAATCAGTTTGTATAGCAGTCTAGGCTATATAGTGAGTTCCCAGACAGCCTGTGTTATATAGTAAAACCATATCTCCAACCAACAAATAAGCAAGCAAGCAAACAACCAAAACTAAATCAAACCAACCAAACAAAAAAACCTCCCATCTAAGAATTTATATAAAACCAAACTGACAGATTATTATTTATAAATCAAGTTTGATGAGGCGATCACTGTCTACAGTGGTTCAACTTTTAAGTTAAGGAAAAACTTTTTTACTTTTTAGATAATATGAAATAAAAACTAAAAAAAATTAAAAAGTAAGAAAATTTTAAAAACTGAAAAAAAGAATTTATATAAAAGAATTCAAGAATTTTATTTTAAAATCTCTGAGATATTAAAGAACAGCCGCCATACAGCTATTCATAAAAATAACATACTTAAGACAATCTAAAGTCAATGCTTTCAGAAAGCGAACATGAATAAATTGCTTGTAAAACACTGTCACCAGCTTGTATCATTCCTATAAAACAAACTACTGTCTCCTTCAAGATTACAAGACACGACAGGACTCATCTATCAACTAATCTACATTTGTACTTTCAAAATAAAGAATTTCAACCACTTCAATTTTAGTAACTGTTTTTTGGTTTTTTTTGTTTTTTTTTTTTTGTTTTTTTTTGTGTGTGTGTGTGTGAGCAAGTGAGAGCCTACACTTTTACCTTAATGGTCTGACTCCTGAAAAGTGAACTTTAATTTTGTTCACCATTAACAAGATTCTAATCTTGGTTTGATTCTCCACTTCCCTAAAGGGTCTGGCCTCTCACAGTTTGCTTATCTGCCAGCCTCTATTATAAGTTGATGGCTTTGGAACACCTTTTCCTTGCTTGCAAACCCTGTACCTTTTCTAGCAGTGGATTATGGATGGAAACCTCAGACCAAGCCACTTAAAAGCAAAGCAGCTTCAGAGAGACAGCATGATGCCTGTCTTATCACCAAGCCCACATCGCCTTTTATATGCTTAAAAACTCTTATGCTGAGGAGCCCAGAAAATCTAATCCTCTTAAAATGCTGCATCAGTGATTTCCTCAAGCCCCAAAGGTTAAATGCTAAGCAAGTCAATGATGGTGACACTTAAATCTACCTGTTCCATTGATAAGTCCGGACACTTAATACTTAAAGTCATAGCATTTGGTAAATTAACCCCATCTCGGTTTATACTTATCATGGAAAGATACATTCTATAATGGAAGGACATGAAAAGTAAAATTTGAATTAATAAACACAAATATTAATCCTTTTTAAAAATTTTTTTAGGAAGTTTCCTATGACTGGTTTGAGGAGTCGAAGCCTCAGTGTCAGTGAAGGATGAGGCCCTAGTTACTGTTTAGCTATGGTAATAAAAGTAGTCATATGAAAGCATTGAAATTCTTTAGTTAGAGTTTGACAAAAGCCAATGAGACAAATAGCAAAACTACTAAGATATGTTAGATTTTAGAAAAGGCTACTGAATTAGACCAGCCTATAAACATACTAATTAAAAAATGGGAGCAACAAGATATGTTATATTGGGAAGGAGATTTTCATTTGTTATAACAGGAAAGAAAAGCTCTATCTTCCACCCAAATTATTCTGTGTTCCAGGTCACTGGTTTGATCCTACCTCAACTGCATCAAAGCTGTTTCCTTCTAAGACTTGCTTCCAGGACAACTCAAAACAGCCAGCTCACTTGGTCCAGAATCTTAGACTGTTCCAGTCGGGATTTCATTTAAGCCTGTTCTTTCTCAGCACCCAGAGACTGGACAAGTGCTACAGCTATCTTTCTTAAAACTAAACATGTTTCTAATTTTCTTGGACGACCCCTCCCCCCAAAAATATCTTTGTCTCAATTTCACAGGAAACAATGATAAGAAAACTGTCATCTCTATTCCTTAAGTTGAGGTGCATAGTTCTGGTAATTTTATAAGTTACAGAGATATATTATCAGTTTAGGGGATGATTACAAATAATTATGGTCTTGGATAGGAAGGAAACAAAACAGAGGTTAGAATAAAAAATTCCTTTCTTTATCTTTCTTTCTGCCTTGGGTAAGTAAAAGGGGGTTGAAAACAAACACGGAGAATATAGAATTATAAGGAATTAGACAGATAGGGGTAGATTATTGAATGAACTCTTAAGCCTAAGAACATTTCATATACATAATCTTACATTGGTAAAAAGCTTTATATTTTGATGCAAAATTAAGGTTGTATTTTGTTACATTGGTGCAGAATTTTGTATATTTATACAGGTTTAAGGTGTATACATTGGTATAACATTTTAGATTTTATTTTTGTAACATAATTATTTTATGTTTCAATGCTTGCATAGCTATAATTCCTATGCAACTCACTTAAAATACAAGGTTTAGTTCCAGTCCTTTTAATACCTGCTGTTACAAACTCTTTAGATTAATTAAGTAATGCAAGTTAATAGTCAAAGTCACAGGGTTGAAAACTAGATAGTCATTGTTTTACTATAAGTTTAATTTGTTTAGGATTTAAGACAATGTTCGTGGTCTAAGATGATATTTTCAGGTTGATAATACAAGTTAAGATAGAAATTGACTTAAATACAGAACTCTGAATTCATCAGGATAGGATACATAACAGAATACTTTCTCCTGAGTTTCCAAATCAAAACAAACTGGACTTTTATAATGAACCTCTTATCTAATAATTTTCATAATTGTTTCATAATTTTTCCTAGTCTATGTTGTTTTCATTATAAGAGAAAGAGCCTTTTTATGTAGACAAAGAAAGGAGGAAATTGCTGAGACATGGTCTATTGCTATGTATTATAATGCTACACTCTGTACTTAAAGATCTAGGCCTATGAGTGAATTCTCACAGTTACCAGCTTTTGCTGTGCAAACCTTCTTCATTAATTTAAAACAGTTGGCTCCAGCCAATTACTGGAGGGATTATAGGTGAGTGGGTTTTTGAGTTACCTGTCTGAAGTGAGAGATAGGAGAGAACATTGAGGTGAGGAGAAAGTACCATGACAGGAGGTATACCATGTGCACATGGCCAAGAGAAACAGCAAGTATTTGGCAACACCCCTGGCGAGGTAGCCAGGCCAGCATTTAGAAAAGTAGATTAGTCTGGGTCTCATTTATTTGTAAAGTAGTCATGGACAAACCTAAGTTGGTTCTACGACATTTGACCTTGTCTTTTATACACAAAATTGTTTACTCTGAAAATCTTAATGGTTTCATGGAAAGAATACGCCTCTCGAGGAGCTCTGTGGTAATTAGAAGGTACCTTGAAGTTGCCAGTAGTAAGGGCTTGCTTCGTGTAAGCACTAGGTTGAAGAGTTGGCATGCATTTTATGAAAATGTCCTACATACTTTGTCATAATAATGAAAAAAATAGAAAGAAAAAAACGAACTTCAAGTACACTTTCTCTTCCTTCATCTCTCACAATGCTAAATCTGCTTACATATGGTACATCTGAGTACATCTACTAGATTAACAGTGAAAGCAAATAACGGTTTACTCTACCTTCCTTTCACATATGCCTTTCTTACCAACAAAAATAAAGTTGCATGATGTTACAGTTGGTCCTACTTTAAATGGGTTAGATGGAAGGAAAGTGTCTAGAAGCCAGCAATAAATGTGATGAGGCAAAGCATTCGGCCTGCTTTTATCATCTCCTTCCACATTGAGATTGAGAACACCCTCCATGGCAGGAGAGTTGATTGACTCACTTTCATTAGATAAAATTGTTTTCCAAAATTAAATCTGTCCTTCACCCTAACACACAAACTCCATACACACTTCATGTATAAATAAACTCAGAAGCAAGTCTAAATGCAACATAGAAAAAATAGATTACCTTCATAACACACAAAAAAATTAGGTAGACTGCCTTTATAACCTAAAGTAGAAAATACTGCATATACATCATGAAATATAGGGGACATAGAGAAATATAAACAAATATACTACTTAAAATGAGAGCTTATAATTATAATAAATTCCATAATTTTTGTGCAAGGCAAAATGACAACCTTGAATAGATTATTTCCCAAATAAATAAAATAGCAAGACTAATGTCTTTAATATTTATACAGAATCCCCAATAGTCATTGAGGAAAGAAACTTTTCATAGATCTGTATTTCTCAAATATATAACTTGATCTTAAGTCAAGAATTTCTTGGTAATTCCTTTTGTGTTCTCCAAACCCCATCTAAATGAAGTTAAATATTTTTATTAGATGCATCTGTGATTTCTCTACCTTTGCTCTCCTTTGCATCATCCCCTTCCTAAATAGTTTCTTGCTCTTTTATTCAATTCAACATTCTGACATACAGAGAGAGAGAGAGAGAGAGAGAGAGAGAGAGAGAGAGAGAGAGAGAGAACCACAGCATCTAGATCAGTGCTATTATGGGTCATCTTGATGTAGTTTATATTCTGATGTTAATAGTAATATGTATGTCTCTGTACACAGAGACAAATCTGGGACCAGCTGGACTATATACAGCTAATAACTCTCATTAGATACAGAATTATCATGACTTATTATTTCATACCATCCTTTAAGATGGCATGAACGAAAATTTATATTATAGTTTGACTATGTAATCAAACTAACCTCTAAAGAAAGACAGTTTTCTTTCTTTATTGATCTTTAATTGATCTATACACCTTATACTTTCCATATGAATGTCTTTGCAGAGTTATGTATTGCTTGTAAGGTTTGTGTGTTGCAGAATGGAAAAGGAGAAAGGTGGCCTTGACAAAATTTACACTCTAGGATGCTAAGGTTCTGGGACTTTCCATTTCAGCTCCTTGCTTGATCGTACCTCAACTATATCAAAGCTGTTTCCTCTAAAGACTTGCTTCCAGGACATTTCCAGAAAAGCTAGCTTGTCCATCTAGCCTTTCAGACTGTTACAATCAGGACTTCAGCTAAACCGTAAACTTTCTTAGCACATAGAGAATGGATGACAAATGATACCAACTAGCTTTCCTTTGACAAAATCAATTTTCCTATTTCCCTTTGGGACCTTAGGAAGGAATTCTCCACCCCAGTTCAAGAAGAAACAAACAAAAGAAAATAGTCATCCTAGTTCCTTACATTGGGATGGGTGGTTTTGATTATTTTATGAATTATAGATGTATTGTCACTTGAAAGAATAATTTACAAACAGTATAGCTTTAGACAGGGAGTTTAAATTAGAGAGCTTAGACTAAGGAATTTCTACCTTTCCTTTCCTCTTCTTTATCCTTCTTTCTTAGATAAAGGAAGGGTTGGGAAAGAAAAGGGGGGATATAGTAATATTATAGAAATTAAACAAATAAACAAATTAGGAATAGGATATTAAATTTACTCTTAAGCAAAACATTATATAGCCATAATCCTACATTGGTAGAAACCTTTATATTTAATGCAAAATTGAAGTTATAATTTCTTACAGTGACATAGAATTTATGTATTGATACAGATTTAACATTTTCATTGGTATAAATTTTTTATATACTGATACACAATTTAAAATTAATATTGTTCCTCTTAGATAGGCATTATGCTTATACAACTCATTTAAGAATTCAAGGTTTAGACCCAATCCTTTTAAAAGGTGCTAGTACAAACTGTTTAAGATGGTTAAGTAATGCAAGTTAATACTCGGATACTAAAACTCATGGTCATATTAGATTCTAATTTAGTTAATTACAACAAGTGTTTTCAAGATTATTCAAATAATAAATAGCAAAGAATAATCAGTGCTTGACAATTCAGTTATGCTATATGTGGAGACAGACAGTCTTCACAAAATCAGACATTCACAAAATATGACTTTTATTGTTTTTTCATTATTAAAAGATCTTTTGACAACTAGGCATGTCTTCTCCTGACAGTATCCCCCATTCCACTTCGAAGAAGATATTGAACACCATTACCTCCATATGGAGTTGTCCCAATTGTGTCAAGATAGCCACTGGGCAAAATTTGCCTTAATTCCATATGCAGAAAAAAGGCTGCCCCCAAAAGAACAAATTAGTGCAGGATAGTGGATTAAAACCGAACTAAATAAAAAGAAGCAGTGGTCCAGCAATCTAATATACACTTTCAATGCTCAGTGATACAACTGCCTAACAACTACGGAATTCTTGGCACTGTGAAGCTTGTCAAACAGTTGTATATTTTTTTAACTTTTTTTTTACTGGATAGTTTATATATTTACATTTCAAATGTTATCCCCTTTCCCAGTTTCCCCTCCAGAAATTCTCTATCCCATCTCCCTTCCCCCCTGCTTCTAAGAGAGTGCTCCCCAACCCACCCACCCACTCCTCCCTTCTTGCCATGGCATTCCCCTACACTGGGACATCAAGCCTTCATAGGACCTCCCATTGATCCTTCACAAAGCCATCCTTTGCTACATATGCAGATGGAGTCATGGATCGCTCCATGTGTACTCTTTGGTTGGTGGTTTAATCCTTGGGAGCTCTGGACTGAAGGAGCTGAAGTGGTTTGCCACCCCATAGGAAAAACAATAATGTCAACAAACCAGACCCCAGAGAGCTCTCAGGGACTCTGGAGGGTGAAACAGTTTCTTAAGTGTAAAAAATTCTAGCTCCTATTAACCTAGATGAACCTTGACTCTTCATATCTTATGACCATGTATCTAGATCTACTTTACATTTTCACAGGGTATGCTTTTCTAGCCATTTTAACTTTATAACATTATGAAACACCATTCTGAGCCATAAGAGAAATGTTGTTAGACATGCAGTAGAAAATTGACATTTGAAAGAACCTTGGGAGGTATCTCCACCACTCTGAAAGATTCAACCTGTTAAGGTCCATGCATGAAGAAGAAGACATATTAATCCAAGACAGAACTTAGCACTAGTAAACCCAGGACTCTTGTTTCCTAAACCCTAATGCTTACTGCAGAAATAAAATAGGTCTCTATTTTCCATCAGTGGTTATACCATGGTTATACTGTAGGGTCACACCATGAGAGACTTGCTAACATCAGTTCTCTGCATAGAGATACATAGAGAATAGAAAGAGTCAAAAACTAAGCAACAGTTACATGAAGTTTTCTTATAAAGCTGATTTGTGTCACTGGAACTCCTGACTGCTGACAAAAGTTGTCTTGATTTAATATTGAGCCTTCTATGATGCATATTCTAAGAAGACAGTCTGAGTAGATAATTTCAGAGTTTTCCCTTTAAAAAAAAAGTTTTAGATGAAAGAAACTCAATGTTCACAAACTTTTCAGAGTACAGTGGTTTCTCTGTCAAGTCACACAATGAGAGACTTGCTAACATTGGTTCTCTGCATTTTTTTTTAACCAAAACTTCTCTCATTAGCACAATAGATTCTTTCTCATTTTCTAAAAGCCCACTACAGATGCCTAGCCCAATGTAGACCTTTGTAGCACAATTTTTTATTCTGAGGCTGTCATCCAATTCCAGAACTGCAACCAAAGAATTCATCCAGGGATCTATTTAAATAAAATAACTCTGGCTCTTATGTCTGAAACAGTAACTTCAAATGAATATGTGTGTCACTGTTATCTATCAGAAGAGGTGGTGATTTCCCAGTTAATTAAGTCTAACTACCGCAAACATCTGACCAGATATTAAAACATGTTTTACATAAGTACAGAATAGTTCCCAATAGCAAATCTAGTCCCAGAATTCAGGCACAAGCAACAATGGTAGCAAGAGATAAGAAGGGTAACAAGGTTCCTAGACTTGACTAAATCATCTAAATTCCCAGAGCAAAATAATGAGACACAGACTGTTGTTAAAAGTATTATGTAGATCTCATTTGCTCATGGAATGGAAGTATTTTGTAATCTTTCAAACCAATGTCCAAATAAGGAGCAACTTCTTGAAGATAAGTGCTTGGGGAAATAACTTTTATGACATTAATAAGTAAGTTTCTTGATGAGTGGCAAAAATTTTAATATTGTTAAAACACTGCATGCAATTCTTGGGAATAATAGAATAGCAGGATATCCTATTATTCTTGTTTATAGCAATCTGAGTGCATCCATGAACATCATTAAATATCCTCTTACCTTAATGTAACTGAAGAATTTGATACGGAAAAATTATGTTAGTCTGTTCATCTCAGATTTTCAATGGCAGACAAGTCACAGATCATAAATAGTATTTAATATACAGCTACTCATTGTTTTACATAGTGTGTGGCAGAAATGAATCTCCTAATTTACCTCAAACAGAAGCCCTATTTGAGAGAAATTTGGAATTGGAAGTCCTCAGGCTGCTATTAACTCTTAACAGTGCAAGGGAATTATTTTAAAGAGTTAGTAAATACTGTAGCTCACTTCATAAGTAAAACTAGATGGTAATAAAGAAAACAGGATCTAAATAGGTATTAGTGATGCTCGGAGAAAGCATACAGTCATTAATTCCTAATCAACTTCACAGTTAAACAAGTACGTAGAGGGGAAGGACTCTATGCACTTTGAATTAGACATGATGGTTAATTTGTCAAAGTTGTTCACTCAGAAACACAGTGAAGTCCTGAGTGTATTATATGGAGTCATGCTGGTGCGAGAATAACAGATTGCACTAAATGGAAAAAGTAAAGGGGAAGCAACACTTCCACAGGCCTTTCCTGGAACACATCTGCAGCCACCCACAGCCCCTTGATCCATTCTCTCTTAGGATAACAGCACCTTCTTCAAATAGCTCTTATTGCCCAGCTCTTTGTTTCTGTCTTTTGTTTTGTTTTTATTTGGGGGGGGGTGTTTTTGTTTTGCATTTTTGTTGGATATTTTATTTATTTACCTTTCAAATATTATCCCCTTCTTGGTTTCCCCTTTGCAAACCCCCTATCCAATTACCCCTCACCTCTGCTTCTATGAGGGTGCTCCCCCAGCCACCCACCGATACCTGCCATACCACCCTAGCGTTCCCCTACACTGGGACATCAAGCCTTCCCAGGACCAAGGGCCTCTCTTCTGGTTGATGTCCAACAAGGCCAACCTCTACTACATTTGCATCTGGAGCCAAGGTTCCCTCCATGTGTACTATCTGGTTGGTGGTTTAGTCCCTCAGAGCTCTGAGCGGGGTCCTCTGGTTGGTTGATGTTGTTGTTTTTCCTATGGAGTTGTTTTTCCTAAGGAACCCCTTCGGTTCCTTCAGTCCTTTTCCTAGCTCAGTCCAATGGTTGGCTTCAAGCATCCACATCTGTACTTGTTAGGCTCTGGCAAAGCCTCTCCAGAGTCATATCAGGCTCCTGTCAGCAAACACTTCTTGGCACCCACAGTAGTGTCTAGGTTAGGTATCTGTATATGGGAGTGGATCCCCAGAAAATATTATTATAATCACAAATACTGAAGACACGACATACTTATTTCACCAAACATGGAATGAAAGATCTGGTGCTCAACTTGAGATTCATGAATACTGACAACTGTTTGCAGTATTGGAGGTACTCTACAAACTCTAAACTCCCATGTGCTAGAGAGATGGTTCAGCAGTTAAGAGCCCATCTCTTTGTAAAAAAAAACAAAAAAATCGGCATTAAGAACTGAGTTTGTGTTCCAAATTAGTCCAGAAGTATTTTGTGATGTTAGATTATTTTAAGTAAATAGACTGTGCTTTGATTTCTTCTACTTTTCCCATCTTTTATCTAATTAGTCAAGAGCCATTGAGATCTTTCCATACTACATTCATCCCAATGATCTGGTGTTTGTTCTCCTTTAGAGAGGCCATCTGTGTGAAGCTACCAACGACCATGAAGGGACTTCACAAATGGTTTGAATCCATTCCTACCTTGGATATCAGACAGCTACTCTAAGCAAGCACATCTATCTTGCAAGTCTGCCTTCTTTTTCAGTTAGTGAAGAGCAAAGAGGAGTCTTGGAGAAATATTAAGCAGCCAATCTTTAATTTAGCTAATTCTCTAAAGTAATGGAATCATCAGTAAGAACATACTTGAACTCAGCCATAGGAGAGAAATGTTCTTAATGATTATATCCCTACTATTTTTTTTTTTGAGAAATAAGCATGTTAATAGACATGCTTTATTTTTACTGCCACCCATCTTCTTTCAATGAGTTTCTTAGGACTGCATTTGAAGCTGTGCTGAGGGGTGCAACCCAGGCCTTGATGTTTTCTTAAAGAAGAAGTTCTATCAAAATTGAAGGACCTGGTGTTAGCAAAATACCAGGCCTTGTAAAATCATTTGCAAAGCAGCTGGGAAATAAAACCATGAGTGTTCAAATCCAGGCAACCATAGTCACTGCCTGCAAAAGGTCAAATAACAAACTGAAGCCCAGGATGTCAAATTATTTTTCAGGGTGTTCCGAAAAATTATAGGCTTAAAAACTTGGCCTTTAGTCCTCAGCACTCAATTTTAAATTCTCCCCAAGTCAGTGGAATTCTTTCACTCAGGAAGTCTTCTGGCTTGTGATTAGGATATTTTTAAGATACTTGCTAAAGAAATAGTTTTCTCCAGGGTTGAGAACACCAATTTGGTATCTAATAACAAGTGGTTTGCCCTAAAATCATGGGTACAACTAACATTGTATAGGCTGAGCAAACTATATATAGGTATGTAACACACACACACACACACACACACACACACACACACACACACACAAATGCATATACACAGGCATACATGTGTGTACCCAAATGTGTGATAACAATTATTGAAAAAACAAAGAGGCCACAAATTTGATAAAGAGCAAAAAGAGGAATATGAGAGGGGTTGCAGGGAGGAAAGTGACGGGAGAAATATTATAATTACATTAAAATAAATAAGAAAAAAATCATTTCACACACAGAGTTCTGTGTAAATGATACCATATTTTAGGCAGTTAGTTTCATATATCTTAGCTTCTCTCCTTAAGGAAACCATTTTGTGAGGAAAATAAGATGACTATCAGAAGTACTAGAATTTAATTCCGACTTACTATGTGAAGCTGGGTAATACCATCTCCCCTTTACTTCTCTTTATCTAGTCTCGTAAAATATATTACAAATTCAGTCAGATGATAGATTCAGTGAAAATACTACATAAATATTGATTATATTCTCACTAGGTTTGTGTCATTTTGATAGTTCCATTGGCACATTTGGAAAACATGTCAAATTCCTACTGAAAGTTCTAAAAAATATTTATTTTTACATGTAGAAATAAATAAACCACTTGGCAGAGAATAATTAGAAACCAGCTTTTTAAATTTTTTTTCCTAGTTTCATATTGGAGAGTTCTTATGTGGAAAACAGGAATAATAGTCATCCCCACCACTTACAGCTATGGCAAAGCTAACAGATATGGGTTTCCACAGAGTGTTAGAAAGGTGCAGAGATGAAGCAATGTTAATGGATGAAGTTGAATGTTTTTATTTATTTTTTTTTATCAAAGGTCTTCCTTTCCTAATGTTTACATTCAACCTTAAAGGTCTTCTGATCTCTAAAACACAGTTGTGGATTAGATCTTGTTTAGATTTCCACTTATGATGAATTTCTTTGCATTTTTTACACATTGTGGTACAGGATATGTCGTAAAGTCAAAAATCATAATCAAATTCCTTTGTGATCCAAGCTAAAACCTGTTAAAGACTTGGTTATGACCTCCTCTCTTGAGCTGTAATGTATGCTTTTAGTTCCAGACAAGATTCCACTATGGAAGCAAACTAATGAGGCATGTGGCCCATCTTAGTTATGGGAAGCTCCTTGTGATGTTTGGTGCAGAGGGGGCTGGTCTTTATGATACAGAGGCAACTGTTGCAGACTGAATGGATAAGAAAGATGGCATCTTTCACTCCTCTGCTCCCACTGGATGACATCATCATCTTCTTCGGCCTTCCAAAATGTCTTTGCTGCATTTGACTCTAAGGATTTTTCTTTTTAAGTTAAGTAAGTAAAATTATGCAGAGACTGAGAGAAATATGTAGCCTTGAACATTTTCATATTACATTTGATTTTCAAGACTCCAAGTTGTTTATGTTTTCAGTCCACACGTCAAAGATTAAGCTATACTGTCAAAGTGTTTGTCTCATGTGTGTTATGTGTCTGCCATTTTCTAAAGAGCAGATCTGGAAAAAGGCTATTAGCATGCATTTTTTTCGAGAGAAGATTTGGAGAAGTTTTTAGCAGAATATCCTCTGAGTGCAACATCTCAAGAGAAGAGTTGTATGAGTCAGAAAGTGAAGGCATCTGGCCCACACCCACTTCCTACCCTTGCAAGATTTGTGTGGAGGATAACCAGAGGCCATCTCTCCATTCTTTTGGACTTGGTACCTGTCTGTTGGTTTGATTTTGTATAAATGACATTCTATTTTACCTTACTATCAAGAACAAAAGAAAAATCTGCTCATCTACACAAAACTTTATCTGTCCTTATTTTATGGAAAATCTGCCATTTTCTTTGATGCTGTTAGAATTTAGATTCCATGCTATAATGTCAGAGCTCAAGAGAAATGGAGAAAGGAAGATGTCCTTCATTTTAACAGGTTAGAAAGTGGAACCCTAAAGAGCTGCTAACAGTCACTGACTATACCACAGACTTTACATCTACAACTGGGCTTTTCATTTCATCCAAAGTGAGTTGTTTTTCCGAATACTGTCACATAAATAAAATTTGAATTATAAAATTCAAGGTTCATACATTAAAATTTTAGTAGACTCTATCATGCCTTTCCTCTGCTTAATTTTCTGAATTATCTTCAGAGTCGATGAATCCTTGATGTGGAATAAGTACTTATATGATTTGTAAGGAAAAGGGTGAAGAATGGCTTTTAAATTTGAAAGAACCACATTAGCTTTTGTCGCGGTTCTCTCAGCATAGAGACAACCATTTGCTGATTGGGAGCTATCCCTCTAGGAAGGAAGACTTGATGCCCACTTTAATGCATTTGCAGCCTACTTGAAATTTGTTTCTTCAATAATGGAAGAATTAAGGTTCCTGTCTTCCTTTCTTCAGTCTTTCACCCAGAAAAGAGAAAAATCTCCCTCTTTTCTAGCATTTGTGCATGTTTGTTGCAGGATTATATGTGTTAATGTAGCCCCTTTCGCCAACGTATTTTTTAACATATAGAACATATATTTTTTAGCATATAGAATTCAGTTGCAAGAGGTTAGTCATGTGATAATTGTGGAAATCTTTGGGTTTTCACACGAGACACCAGATAAAAGAAAATGGCTGTTCTCAATTATATTTTACTGTGTCATATTTTCCTCTAATATGAAAGATGCAGGCAATGCTGTCTAACACATGGATCAAACTCATCAAGTTTACAGAATTCATCTTTTACAACAGGAAACAAAATTGAGGCTGGGCTATAGAAGAATATCTAATTAGCAAGTTCAAGGCCTGAGGTTTCATAAACACACACATGTGTGAGTGCGTGTATATGTGTGTGTGTTTGTGTGTGTGCACACACATGCACATGAGGGAAAAAGTCCATTTACATAAAATTTCTTATGCTACTATGACTATGATAAGTGAAGCACCCTCCAATTCAGAAATCATTTATTTAAACTAACATTATTGTAAGGTAAATTAAAAATATACCAATTAGAAAAGTATTCGGTTTAGACTACTTTCATTAAAAGAATATTAAGAAAAGCTGGGCTAAGAAAAGTGGCACACTTCGTTAATCCCAGCACTCGGGAGGCAGAGGCAGGCAGATTACTCTGTGAGTTTGTGGCAAGCCTGGTCCACATAAGCAAGTCTAGGAAAGCCAGGGCTCTGTTACACCAAGAAACCTTATTCTGAAAAACAAACAAGCAAAACCAATAAGAAACCAAACAAACAAACCAAAAAATTAAAAGGAAATATTTAAGTTATCTACAAATGAAAAACTGGAGAATTGAGATAAGCCAGATTTAGGGGTGCGTTGGGTAACCCCATCATTTGATAAACTAAACAGATGTATTTTGAGCTCAAAACCAAGAGGCCACTCTTGCATAGCAAGAAACTGTCTCCAAACCAGAAATATAGAGCAAAAAGTTAGAGTTTAAACTGCATCCATAGAGTCACTACGGTAATTTGTTCCAGATCTGTACCACTGAATTTCACTTGCTGCTTCTGAACTTAAAATATTCTATTGTGAACTTCCATTAAAAGCTCTGTACTGCTTCAGTGCTTCTTAGAAGGGGGAACAAAATACTCATAGGAGGAAATATGGAGACAGAATGTGGAACAGAGACTGAAAGAAAGGCCATCCAGAGACTGCCCCACCTGCGGGTCCATCTCATATACAGTCACCAAACCCTTTTGCCAATGCTATTGCCAATGCTGGGGAAGTGCTTGCCGACAGGAGCCTGATATGGCTGTCTCCTGAGAAGCTCTGCCAGAGCCTGACAAATGCAGAGGCTGTGGCTCCCAGCCAACCACTGGACTGAGTGCCCAGGGTTGGGGGTGGGGTCCTGGTGGAGTAGATGGAGAAGGAACTGAAGGAGCTGAAGGGGTTTGTAGCCCTGTGGGAAAGCAAAAGTATCAACAGGCCAGACCCCTCTCCACCCCCACCCCCCAGCTCCCGGGGACTGGACCACCAACTAGAGTACACATGGAGGGACCCATGGCTCCAGCTGCATACGTAGCAGAGGATGACCTTATTGGGCATCAATAGGAGGAGCAGCCCTTGGTACTCTGTGTGTGTCTGATGCCCCCGTGTAGAGGAATGCCAGGGTGGGAAGGCAGAAGTGGGTGGGTGGTAGGGGGAGAGGAGATGGATTAGGAGGTTTCCAGAGGAGAGACCTGAAAAGGAGATATTTAAAATGTAAGTAAAGAAAATATCAAAACAAAACCTTACTGTACGTTTTTTGATGGGGGGAAGTACTTGTCCATACTTGAAATAACACAGCATCTATAACCAGAGAAACTGGGATTCTACGACAAAATTGTTTAATCCTTTCAATGTAAATAAAACAACTAGCATCCTTCATGTCTCGGCTTTAGTCCTGGAAAATTTGCAATGCAAGTGCTCCTGTGTTTGAGCAGATAGTGTATATAGCAGATAGAGAGAATCCAAAGAAGCCATTGTGGTTTGGCATTGGGAGATGTTGATTATGTACCTGCTGAGAACTAAGCTTGGGGCAAGGATCGTTTTGCAATTGCTCATGTTTCCCTCCCTGATGTGAGGAAGAAGGGAAGCCAGGGCAGCTTCTAGAATTGTTCCCTGAAGAGTTGTGGTATGTGATTATGTAAAACAAACCCAGACAAGCAAGCTGTGTCACCACACTTAGTCAGCTCTCCACAAAGGAGAGACTGACAGTGTCTCCACTCACAGCCACTTCGAAGGAAAGTACTGTGCTTGCTGAATGTCGGCTGAACAACCCAGATGAGAACCTGAGATGAAATCAATACACTCTCCCACTGTATCTCCACCAAAGAACAGGCTTGCAATAGCTAATCAGAGGAGATGCTTGCCTTGGTGCATTGCCAGGCTCTGTGCTCTCCAGTCAAACTAATGGCATGCAGAAAACTGGTCTGGTACTGAAAGAAAAGTGGGCTTTCCTACTTCTGGTTAATTGGCCACTGAGTAAATCATGACAGAAGCCAAATTTCTACTACCCCAACACCCAACTCTCTCTCTCTCTCTCTCTCTCTCTCTCTCTCTCTCTCTCTCTCTCTCTCTCTCTCTCTCTCTCTGTCTTCCATGAAGCACAGATTTCCCTTCTACTTTCTATCCAGTTTCACACAGGGCCTTTGCAAAGCTTGTTTATCTGAACAACGTCTAAGCACTCACTGTGCCAGTTCACGAAAAATATGTGGAAGTTGAAATCGAATTGGCACTTTGGTTCCTGCCAAGTAGACAACCTTCACATAACTATTTGGCAAGTGCTCTGCAGCTCTGTTCAGTTGCCACGGCGGCGTGACATTCCCTACCTTCTGGCTGCTCTGGTGGGGAAAGTACAACGTAAAGACACAAATGTAATGATTACTTTTCTTATTTTACGGAGAATTCTTAGAGAGACAATGTTTTAAACCACCTCCATAAGTTCTTTCCTATGTGTTTTCTAGTACCACGGAATAAAGGAAACTAGAAACACTCAGAGCCTATGTGACCACAATTTAACAAGATTTACTCTCATGTGTACATTGATATCACAGTTGTTTATGTCTGTAGATATATCAGTGGTGGCTAAACTTCATAATACTAACAATGCCCTCCAGTTGATAATCCTATAAAACCTTAAGATTAGTTGTGCCTCATAGTAATTTCCTCCTGTGCTGTCTGTGACAGTGTTAACAACTGAGTTTTAATCTTCTCTGTCCAATCATCTTGCTAAGAAAACATCAGTTGTAGAAAGGAGAAGCAACTGAAGCTCATGGAATTAAAGTTTTTGTTAAAGGACACAGGACCAATATATGCTCGTAGATGGTCTGACTTTATTCCTGGTATTTTTTTACACTATGATACAGCATCTAGCTCAGGAATCGTATTATGTACAACTAAGTTTAAAAAAAAATGCTTCCACAGAAACAGTAACGAAACTTGAAAATTCCATTTCATTGAACTTTTAGATAGCCTACTGACCCTTATTCAGTTACATAGTCCTTAAAAGAATAAAGAAACACTTCAAGTCTCCTGAATGTCTAGATTCTAGTAGGAAACAACCCTCATCCCCTCTCAATCCCACCATCTGTCGTTTTCCCGCCTTATTAATTTGCATTTGTATTATTAGATTTTATTTAAATTGTTAAATTTAACAAAGCAGACTTTGACTAATCGTGCTTGGTAACAACACTCTCATTTCTTTCATTGGGCTGTTTCTCTGGTTAAATTAATACACGAGATCAGAATTTTTATTACTGCCAACCCCTGTGCTTAACATTAAAGGAGAAGTGGAAATTCTAACAATAATATCTCTAAATTGGCTTAGCTTTTCATTTCTTTCATTTTTCCCATCTTTGAATTTATTTTAATGTTCTTCACTTTAAAAAAAAATGAGAACTATAAAAATAATTACCTCTCAGCTACTTGTTTGGTTAAAATTCCCTAATTTTCTTTTAGGAGTGTATGGAATTTTTCCCTTAGCTATTAAATGTGAGTAGAATTTGGGCATTTATAACACTTCTAAAGCTAATATAAAGATATAGAAGCATAATTCCTGTCATGTCTGCATTGTTTGGTGGAGGGATGGTTATATAATCAAATTTAACTCGATAAAGGGAGATATTAGGGTTCTGATGAGATAAATTCTCACTAAGAATTGATAATATGGAAAGAAATATATGATCTGGTCTCATTCACCATAGATGTTATATTTAGTAAAAACTGAGGAAAAAATCTGAATTGTCACGATGGCACTGCCCTGGGTAACCATGCAAAACATGGAGAAAATATGTACCCATGGTTAGATGTTGGATCTGAAGGATGTGTGTGGTTCATTTATTTTAAAAAGTGGTCTGAGTAATTAAAGGAGGAGAATAGAGTTCTAAGGCAATGGTTAGCAGAAGTGACACTATTCATCATTACCCCACATTCTGTTTCAGGCTAGGCCCATTTTTGTCCATCTATAATTAATGACAATTATAAAATATATGCAGTCAGTTTCATAAACCACTTATCACACTTGTAAAAGGTTCAAGTAGGTATTCAAAGCCCACATGTCATGGGACACTACTCTCCTTTAATATTTAACAGTTTTACATAATTATACAGCAATACTCTCTTCTTCTATGTTCTCAGGTTTATTTTGAAGATCATTACTTTGTCCTAAATAGCACACCAGCAGGAATTTTTCTTTGTCAATATATTCTTGTGAATACAAACCCTGATACTTTGATTTGAGTAGAAAAAGAGCAGCTGTATTAGCCACTGCACCCAAATATCAAAACAAAAGTGAAAATCCCAGGCCACTGCTAGTACAAAATACCTAGAAAGTCATCAGTGATTCTGAGGTTTACAATGACAAAATATTTCTATACATGATTAAAAACTGAGTACTAATTGAAGTCTGCAATGTGCCAAGAAAAAGCCCTTCCATTCTTCATCCCTCTTCCTTCCTTCCTTCCTTCCTTCCTTCCTTCCTTCCTTCCTTCCTTCTTTCCTTCCTCCCTCCCTCCCTCCCTCTCCCCTCCCTCTCTCCCTCTCCCCTCCCTTCCACCCTCCCTCCCTCCCTCCCTTCCTTCCTTCCTTCCTTCCTTCCTTCCTTCTTTCCTTCCTCCCTCCCTCCCTCCCTCCCTCTCCCCTCCCTCCCTCTCTCTCCCCTCCCTCCCTCCCTCTCCCCTCCCTTCCACCCTCCCTCCCTCTCTTCCTTCCTTCTTTCTTTCTTTCCTTCCTTCCTACAATCTTTCTACCTTTCTTTCTTTCTTTCTTTCTTTCTTTCTTTCTTTCTTTCTTTTCTTTTCTTTTTTCTTGGCATGTGTTTAAAGTAATTATGTGGTCCTGACTTGGCTCTCTCTGCAAAGCTTGGAAATGGAGTGTGGGGAGAATTGTAAAGATCTTTGAACCAGAGAGAACACCAACATGTATCCTCTACAGGTGAGTGTTTTAAGTTCTGAGCAGAAACTTGTGGCACAAAAGACACAATGAAACAGAAGAGTCCAGCATGTGTTCACTCCATCAAAATTAAAAATTGACATACAAGTTAAGTTAGTATTCACTAGGCACCTACGTGCATACATGCGGTGTGCTACTTCTGTGAGAAAACAAATGTAAGTGACCACACTTATATTTTCAAGCATTTATATTGAAACATGATTGATATATATATTAGGCTATATAGGTTTAAAACATGCAATCCATTTAGTTTTATATCTTTACATTTTGACCCTAGCTGTTTTAATTATAGTCATTCTGATAGATTGAATGAGGAATCATGAGGTAGCTTTAAATTTCACTTTTTTAATTGCTAATTATATTGAGTATTTTTTCCTGTACTTCTTTGCCAGTCATTACATTTTTCTCTGTGATGGACGGGATCAAACTCAGGGCCTTGAGTATGCCAGAACAAATTCTGTGTCTCTGACTAGATCACTTGTCCCCAGCTACCTGTGTTGTTGAGGAAGTATGGTTGCATCTTTACCTTGCTCATCAGTTGCATTTTTAAAGCCTTATATATTCTCCATAATAGGTCTCTCTCTAACAAATTTTGCATAGTTTCTTCCTATGTGTAGATTTCCTTTTTCTTTTATTGTTATATTTTTAAACAGAGTACTTTTACTTAGTATAAAATACAATTTATTTTTATGGATGCTGAAAATAAGAGAAAAGAAATTCAGTCAACATTTTTTACTTCCCTTTCACAAAATCTGTGGCATTAGAGGTTTTTAAAAAAAATATATCTACTATCAAAATATATCTACTCTCTAGATTGCATATTTTAAAACATTATTACAAATTCATCTAGATGTTTCTTTTCTGTGTAACACTTCTATTATTATTGCTTCAGATTTCTAATATTTTTTCTACAGTATCTAATCCTCAATTAAGTATACCCACTGCTTTCCTTGTGCCACCTACTATAACCTTAATCTTGAGAAATTCAATTTGTTCTTTAAAGTTTAAGATATAAGCCATATAGGTGCAAGTGTTTTAGTGACCATCTTTGAAAATTGTAACGTTTGTCAATTCTGAATTAATTTCTAATAACAGATTTTTTAGAATATAGTATTTTTCTATTAAATGCTAACTCAGAACCTTCTGGAAATTTTCCAGTTCTTTTTGTGCACATGTCCTTCTGTCCAAAATTCTGTCTTGTGCACTCTTTGCACATGGCACTTAGGACTTCCTCAACTCCCTCTGATCAAGTCAGTGACCTGCGTGTGCTAGAGAGTCAGACAGCCACTACTGAGGATCTGTATAGGGCTATTCACACAACTCCAGATGCATTGCAGGCTCAGAAAGAGGATTATACACAAAGACAACAGAGGTAATCTATAAATATATGCCAGTGATTGTAGAATAACTTCAAGTACTAATTGAGGTCTTTAATTTTGAAAGTTTTTAAAAAATTATTTCTTCTATTTTTCAGATTATAACACAATTATATTATCACATTTCCTTTCCTCTATAAACTTCCATATATCCCTCTTGTGAAAGCATACATACAATTAATTATACAGACTGAGAAATTCTATGTAGTAATATATATACATATATGTATGTATATATATATGTGTGTGTGTATACATGCACATACATATATTTATATAGCAACCATTGATGAAAAAGAAACCATAAATTTCGAAGAGAACAATGAGGTTTATTTTGGTGGATTTGGAAGGAAGAAAGGGAAGAGAAAAATGATGTAATTGTATTTAATTTAAAAATAAGAGTAATAAAAAATAAATCCATAATACAGATCCCATTGGGCTGCTACCCTGTCTTGCTCCTCTCTTTGGATAGGTGACTTTAATCTTTTCTTACTCAAGAAACTTCTACTTAAACTGACAGTGTCTCTTAGCCAAATTTCTCACTGTATAAAGCTCAGAACCAAAGATAACCTGCTACCCAAGTTAACTACTTCTATTTTCCCTGGCTCAGAAGTGGATAGATAGATAGATAATAGATAGATAGATAGATAGATAGATAGATAGATAGATAGATAGATAGATAGAGACAGATAGCGATAGATAGATAGATAGATAGATAGATAGATAGATAGATAGATAGATAGATAGATAGATAATGGATGGATGGATGGATGGATGGATATATAGATAATCCAGGAAGAGAAAGGAACTCCCATAGATTAAAACTTGCAAGGCAAAGGCAGGGAAAAGGCAAATAGGAACCACACAGCATCCAACTTAGCATTAAGGTAGTACAATAATGGAAAAACCTGGCCATTATTTGTTGTGTAAGCAAATACTCTTCAAAGTAACAGCAGCTATGGATTTCTGGAATGGCAAGAGAACCCCGCAGATAATACTCCTGCAGGAGCTGAGTTTGGAAGACACTAGTCATTGTAAGCAATTGATGTAAGACTCCCAACTGCCAGGAGGAAAGGTGGGTGGAGGCAGGCAACTTGCTAAAATGAGCCCTGTAGTGATAATTAACTACAATAGCTCTTAAACAAGATAATGACTGCTCTGATACCTTCAAATTATATTTTAAATATATACTGAGGTATTTTAAGGATTCGCAGTATTTTTAGAATAATGATTTTTTTTTTCATTCAGAAAAGTAAATGTGAAGATGCATAGTCTGGAAGCACATTTGAACTGATGCGCTCTCCTGTCATAAAAAAAAAATGCAGATGCATATGGTCAGTGATTTGTAGATGCATCACATAGACTAATATAAAAAACTATTTTAACTCCAACTAGATATGGCTTATCTTTATTCTAATGAATAGTTTGCTCTAGAGAAATTTATCTTTAGGAGATTATTAGTAATATTACAAACATAGGGGGCCTTAGATAGATAATCAAGGTGCTGAGTTGAGCTTAACTAAGATTTGGACCACTGTCAGGGGCCTCTTGCAGCATCCTGCACATGTATACAGGCAAGTGTGAGGGATCTAGCCTTTACTCAATGGCTGTGTCACTTTGGCCAGTTACTTTTTGTATCCTGGCATCATACATTCTATCTACAGAAATGCTGTATGGCAACTCATTGAGTGGAATAGTTGTAGACAATTATAATTGATACTGTGAATCTATTATTTAAATAGCCACAGCCTGCCTACTTAGATGATTTGGATGTGTTCAACCACTAAGTCACATAAATTCTTCACATATATAAAACTGCTGACTATTCCTCATGTCAGTGAAATTCCATAGTCAACACGACTTTAGGAGGTAAGAAAGTTGGTACATGGAAATATCCGTTAGCTGACCTTTAATTTTTTCCTCACTTAATACCTGGGGAGAATTATGGGTGTGTGATTGCCTGCCGGGCAGCCTATAGCTAGCTACTGGAAGCCTGGCAAGCATCTCTCAGAAATGCCTGTGTGAGCATACAGTGTTTCTACAGCAAACTGTTCCTTAGAGAATTCTTTATACCCTTCCATTCCTCCTTATCCCCCTGGACAGAATTTCACAGAGTCTGACATACAAAAAAATCCTGAAGAGCAAATTTTCTTTGACCTTGGTTGGCCATTGTGGAAGACTCTCTCTGATTTCAAATCTATTTTTTCCTAATGGCTGGAAAGAGGTTGGACTAGTTACTGAATTTTCTTGAGTTCAATATCCTTATCTATAAACAGTATTAACATATATTTTCAGATTTTTGTGGTAATCAAGAGAGACTCCTTGGGGAAATTGCCATTACAGTTTGCTGTATTTATTATTCACTCAAAAATAAAATAAATTATTAATTATCACAACAGTGGCTAACTAAGAAGTTTGAATATAAGTAGCAATTATCCTGGGAGAAGTATATAAGTAGGTTTTTGGTTTTCAAAAAAAAAATAAGTTGAAGACAGAATATAGGCTAACACTAATGTAAAGTTTTGTAATTTCCCTTGCACAGCAGTTAGAGGCTAGAGGATGCCATGATTGTTTTAAGATAAAAAAGGATAATGCTTTAAATCTATTTATAAATCTCTCTGGAGAGGCTAATTTTTAATTTTTTTCCCTATTGTAAGTTTAATTTTGATTCCCCAAAGAGGTAAAAGAATGTTTTAAAGAGGTACATACAATTCTATCTCATATCACTGGAGGCTTCAAAACTAGGTAAGGTGATAGGTCCTTTATTGGTTTTAGGTAAAAATGCCGGAATATAAGTGCCGTCCAAACCTTGTGTTCCCATAGGTTTATCTTAATGTAATCCCTTTTTCTTTCCTCTCCCCAATTAGTCTTCATTCTTTAACAGCAACAAATACCAATGTGTAAGGAAAAGCTTGAACTCTGCCTTCTGAGTGACCTTGACAACAGACTGGCTGTGTTTGTTTATCATGGCTCTAAAATCCTACTAAGTCTGATAGCAGGACCCCAGGAGTGAGAAGCAGCCATTTCTGACATTCTCAACCTCTTTCATTTGGATTTTCGATACTATTCATTGTTTTTGTGGTTGTTTTTATTGTTCTTCTTTTTATTTTTATGCCACAAATTCTCATTGGACCAAAGTACGTCTACATTTGTAATCTTAACCACAAAATCTGACTTTAAAAGATCAAACCAGCAAATCTTACAGATAATGATGAGAGAGAGAGATGTGTGAGGCTTTTTGTCTGGGAAACACTTGAAATATGCTGTAAGGACTTTTGACATCATTATCTCACTGGAGTTTCTCCACAGCTTTCTGAGTAAGGAAGGCTATCAATATCACCACATCTGGAAGGTAAAAGTCCAATACACAAAGAAATGAAAAGATTTGTTTCTGCTGGTCAAAGTTATAGGTAGCCTGGGTCTTGCAGCAAGAATTAATGCCTTTTACATGAGGTTTTTTTCTGTCAACACTACATGACATTCCAATGAATAATTAATAATTATATACACTACCAAGAAACCTAAACCAATTGTAATATCCTTCAGAAAATAATCAATATCCAGACCTTCTAGTCAATGCAATTTTTAGGCTTTATTTGTCACCGTTTTTTACTCTTAGGTTTAATTTTCATTGTTATGATATGTTCCACTCTCGCATAAAACAGAGATCTAAGAAAAAGAATGTTTGAGTAGTTCTAGAACTGGACATGAAGGATAGAAGGTGATTTATTAGAGTAGAATCTGGGAATTGGTCTTTATATGCTACCTTTCCTATGAGTTTATTTTATTTGGAAGGCAGTATACAAGACAATGTATTTATGCACACTTCATTTCTAAAAGTATAGCAAATAGTGGCTTGTAACATTACTCATTAGGTAAAGGTATATCTCCTACAAATCTGGCGACTTTAAGAATTTGACCTAAGAATCCTTGTGTCATAGTTTTTGTCAGGGTGAAAAAGTTAGAATCACCTAGAAAGAGAGAACCTCATTTGAGGAATTGTGTCTAGCAGATTGGCCTATAGGCATGGAAGGATCTCTTGTTGACATAGAGGAGGTCGGCTCACTGTGATATGCCAGCCCTGAGCGCATGGGCATGGGTGATGTAGAAAAGGTAGCTGAGAAAGTCAGAAAAAGTAAGCCACTAAACACAATTTTTCTGTGGTCTCTCCCTCAGAAGAGACCACAGAAAAATATTTTTCTGCTTCCAGGTTCCACCTTAAGTTCCTTCATTGGTTTCCATTAATGATGGATTTTTAGGTAGAAATATAAGTCAAATACTTTACCTCCTAAGTTGGGTTTGGTCAATTACAGTAATGGAAAAACAAAACCAGAAGGAGAGAACAGGCTTCTCAAAGTTATCCTCCAGCTTCTAAGAGTGTACCCTGGTAGTACCTTCCTTCCTAGATATATGTCATGAATACAGTACCATCATCATAAAAAGGAATTTAAAATGTTTTTTTTTTAATTATAGAAAATAAAGGTATTCAGCTAAGAAAGCCAAGGTTGCTCCTGATTTGCATACCTTTTTTTTTTTTTTTTTGTATTCTATGACCAGGATATAAAGTGTTATAATCGTATAAAATGGAAAATAAAATCAGATATTAAATTGGGTGTATAGGGCACCCAGAGCCACTCAGATTTAATCAAAAATCAGCATGACCTTGACACGGTACTACATGCCTTTAATCTAAACAGAGATAGGAGGATCTGTATACACAGAGAATTCTAGCACAGGCAAGGATACACAGGGGGAACATACACAGTGAGATAGAAAGAAAGAAAGAAAGAAAGAAAGAGAGAGAGAGAGAGAGAGAGAGAGAGAGAGAGAGAGAGAGAGAAGAGGAAAGTCAAGCCAATGAACAAAAATTCCCATCCTTCAATCTTTTTGACAGTTTCTCAACCACCACTCCCAAAGTCACTGTATGGGGCAGCATTAAAACGGCCTCACTATCACCATCCACAGCCTTTCTTTCTGCTGTCTTAATGAAATGTTACCAGGCACACACAATTAGACTACTGCATTAGTCATTAACTCCTACACACTTTCAATAAATTATGAATCACTTCTGTTTTTTGGAAGTCATTAAATATGCCAGACAGTCTTTTAGCAATTTTGATGCAAACATTTTAAGGGATAAAATGCTGAAAATCATACAGTTCTGATCATATGGTTATCTGTTTTCAAATAGTTGAAATACTCTATGCATGTACGGTTATGTCACTTAGCAATTCTGCCAAGGTAATCATAATTCTTATCTATCTAAAATGAACAACGTGAGATCCAAGATGTTTATGTGACTTGCCCTGCTATATACTAATCTTAATAAGCCTAACTGGAATGTCAGGCCCATTCATTTCATGTTAGTCCAGTAGTCTTTCTTTAAACTTCTTACTGAATGTGATGTATTACTAATTTTGCACCCCTGTGATTATACCCAGAGTTTCTTTCAGATATAGATAAAATATTTCTAATCATGGGAAACACTTAAACTGTCTTTATTTTTAAGATGCTACACATAATAATATGCCAAGTTAAAGTCAGCTATAGTACTCCAAATACTGCTGTCACCTTCATTATCATATTTAATAGTTTGTGACATTATGCAATTGGCATGTTTACATTGGAAATGTATTCTTTGTTTTATTCACACACACAGGGGAGAGAGAGAAAGAGAGAGAGGGGGAGAGAGAGAAAAGAGAGAGAGACAGAATCAGAGCCAGAGGGTGAGCACAGCAACTGTTCACATAGCCTGTTTCTTTAATAAAATTACTAAGTTTCACTCTACCTACCAGCCAGACCCAACAGAAATTCTGAATTTGCCAGAGCCTGACATATACAGAGGCGAATGCCCACAGCCAACCATTGAACTGATCACAGGGTCCCCAATGGAGGAGTTAGAGAGAGGCTGAAGATGCTGAAGGAGTTTGTGATCCCATGGGGAGAGCAACAATAACAACCAACCAGAGCTCCTAGGATCTAAACCACCAGCCTGTGAACACACATGGAGAGATCCATGGCTCCAGTGGATGGCCTTGTGGGGCATCAGTGGGAGAGGATGCCCTTGGTCTTGTGAAGGCTGGATGCCCTAGTGTGGGGGAATTCGAGGGCTAGGAGGCAGGAGTGGGTGAGTGAGTAGGAACACACCTTAATAGAAACAGGAGGAGGGGAGATGGGATAGGGGGTTTCTGGGAAGGGAATGGGGAAAGGAGATAACATCTGAAATGTAAATAAGTAAATTATCCAATAAAAATAGAAGAAAGAAACCAGGAGCCAAAAACAAAAATGAAGCAAACAAAAAACAAAAACAACAAACAAACAAACAAACAAAAGCATGCTCTCACAGCTACCAGATATGTGATTTTGAAGATAAACTTGAGAATACCATCTAAAGTCATTTAGCTTCACAGTAATTACCCATTGGTAAAGTGTCTAGCATATCTCTAATACCTATACCTAGCATCAGCATACCATTGTCCATAGATTGAGATTGGCAGAAGTTTAAAGCTTCAGTGTTCCTCTATACTCAGGTATTTCCTGTCAGCCAATGAAATGGAAGTACTCTTTTATTCTCATTTGCATAACCCAGTAGACAGGAGCAACTGCATCTGGAGCGCTTGTTGATTAGCTCCAGTCCCTGCTTTCGGGTTACCATGTGATAACTTACCAGAGCTATTGCTCAGAATTCATTGATTAAACAGAATTCGAGAATAGGGGCTGAAAAGATGGCCCAGCAGTTATGAACACTTGCCTCTATTGCAGAGGCCTTGGGCTGTTTCCAGCATTCACATGGTGACTCATAACTGACTATAACTCCAGCTATAAGTTCTAATGCTTCTGGCCCCCAAGGACACAAGTATCCATGAACATGTGGCCACATGCGCGCGCGCGCACACACACACACACACACACACATACACACACAGACACACACACACACACACACAGAGAGACAGAGAGACAGAGAGACAGAGAGACAGAGAGACAGAGAATTAAAAGTAATAAAAGTAGGAGACAAGGGCTATGACCACAGCTCAGTGCTTCACACTGTCCTGACAGAAGAATAGATTTGGGTTCTTAATATTCACACAGTAGCTCACAATTATCTATAACTCCACATGAAGGAATCCAATGCTTTCTTCTGACCTTTTCAGGCACCAGGTGCACACATGGTCCACTTACATATGTTACATACATGCATACAAGATACACATATACAGAAAACAAAAATAAAATGATCCAAACTTTTTAGTAATAAAAGTAACTTAAAATAATTGTTCATGAAAAAACACTTAATATATACCTCATTGTTAAGATTCACTACAACAAAGTCTTTAATTTTGATTTAGACTACTTAACTATATTTTTTATTGTACACAGCTTTACTAGAAGCTTAAGGGTTTTTTTTTTACATAAATCATACAAAAACAAGCCATCAAGATAACCTGGCCTTTTCATTATTTTTGATCATTATGTATTAGAGTACATTCACTTATTCCCTGCTACTGACAAGAAGATAATTCTAGTTCATTTTTCTTACACATCAGCACCGAATAATATCTGTAAAATTAAATTTAACACAGTTTGATATATATGAGCTTGCTTTTTGTTGTAATTAATAAAACTATATCACGAATACAGCAGAAATAGCTTATCCATATTTATAGCACATGACTATTCTCACCAACATGCGATGATATTCATGTTAACATCATATATTCTTAACTTGTCCTGTGTGCAGACACGTTTATGTAAATAACAAGTCCTTGACCAAGTTAAGTCTCTTGACCCCACATTACCTCTTTGAAAGAGAATACTCTGAAGCTGAGAGACATTTTTGGCATGTGCTCTATTTTCCTTCAGAGTAACTTATTATTTCATTTTTCAAGGACAATTGATACTAAGATGGGACCTTAAATTTGAAGTTAAACAGAAAGTGAAAGTAAAAAGTTACCAGCAAATGTTTTACCTTTAAATTATAAACAGTTTGAATATTATTTGCTATTATGGTCTAGTGTAGTTCAGGTTTATCTGTGCACAGTGACTACAAGAGAGAGAGAGAGAGAGAGAGAGAGAGAGAGAGAGAGAGAGAGAGAGAGAGAGAGAGAGAGAGAGAGAGAGAGAGAGAGAGAGAGACAGAGAGAGAGCAAGAACTAGAGATTTACAAAGACAGATTTATAACGATATAGAGACATGGCAGAATAATAACAAGAAAACAAATTGCAAGATAAATAAAGTAATAGAAACATCTTTCTGCAAACACAAGTTCACCAAATTCTTTACCTTAAATAGAAACTGACTTGTTCAAGGTCACTAAACCATATGGTGTTATGATTAAAATGACAAGCCTTATACAGGAATTATACGGTTTTCCCCCTATACCAGCTGTCGCATCACATTGTAGAAAACGAATAATAAGATTCTGTTGCAGATGTTGTAGATCTGAGCACTACAAGAAGACTATGTTGATTGGCTCTGTAAGACTGCTGATCAGTAATATGCTGGAAAACAGCAATAGAGCTTTGAGCTCCTTACATGAGATCTAGGAAGTCAACAAAATGCCTGTAGGCACAGATAGTTGTGCATAGAACTGTATGGCCCTATTTTTATCTAACCTCCATCTCCTGCGAATGTGGATAGCAAAAGGAAGTCAGCTAAATTAAAATCAATTTAGTTGTTCATGGTGGATGTTTATGATATATAATTCCAAGCATAAAGGTGAAAAGGACATGATTCTTAGAAAGAATATGCTCCAACATTTCCTTGGGACCCATCTCAATGCCATTTCTCAAGAATATTTTGCTTGTGTGCTTTTTTCATATTTATCTCGTAGAGTGTTGGTCTATGAAGTAATTCTCTTTGTCTTTTAACAATCAGTAACGTTTCTTTCAAAATGTATGTGCTGTCACTCAGGATTTATTATGTTTAATTTTTCCCCATTTTCCATAATAGTATAAGTTGACTTTGAGTTCCAAAATAGGGAAACATTAGATCAGATGTAAAGTCAATACTCCTGAGGGACAATGAGAAGACATCCTGAGGATTTGGGTAAATTGAATTATTTTCTATTCTTTGTGTTTAAGCAGTTGCTGACTCCTCTCTTCTCAACAGTTTGCCTTTGGAAATGGGCTTAGATATTTAAAATATAAGAATGTTTAACTTTACTAGACACTTCCTTGTTGTGTAATGTTCACTGAAATGAACCAAACTGCTCAGATTCCCCCTCTTCTATTTAGGTGCTTTTTAATTGGTTGTCACTTTCCAAGGTTTTTGACTTTACCTCTATATTAATTTCTTTCTGAGTAAAATTATAATTACCACTGATCCTTAAATCCTTGTTTTGTAATGACTTAATTTCCCTCTCAGTCACTAATATGCTAGCCAGAATCACCAACCAAGGAACTGTGATTATTTGATATTACAATTGTTGCTCCTGATTCGCTATCTTTTTAACAACATGCTATTACATGGCTCGTGAGTTAGACATCATTTTTCATATTTCAGAGATTCTCACTATTCAGCATTGAACAAGAGATATAATTGAAGAAAATAAAAGCACTGGGCCTTGATAGTCACATAAGTGTAAGCAGATTAGAAATCCTGTAATAAAGTACTCATGGGTAAAGGTTTTATATTGTGCATTAGTTTAAAAATGAACATTGAGGAGATGGCACTTTCTAGTGTATCTTTGTGTCATTTTGAAAAATGTTTACTTCAATCAACAGATAATTTTAGAGTATATGGAGATTGAATTGGAAGATAAAAAAAATGCACATCCATGTTGAAAGTCTATGGCTATAGGAAGCACTATCAATTTAGTGTATTTTCATCATACATTTTTCCCAAGTTCAATTGACGTTACCTCTAGGGGCTGAAGGGATTTTAAAGAGATCACCCCTAATGTAAGGAATGGGTCATTGTGGGTGTGCCCTTGAAGGGACATTTGGGACCTGGCCACTTCTTTCCTTTCCAGATGCTCCGAATATGCCATTCTCTCTCAACACATACTCAGGCCAACAGGACCAAGTGGCCATGGATTGAAGTTTCTGAAAGTATGTAAAAATTCAAAATTTCTTCTTTTATGTTGACCTTTGAGGTATTTTAACACAGCAATGGAAAGCAAATACAGAGCCACATGATAAACTCAACAGAGAATTTTATTTTTACTCATGATTGACATATTTGTCAGTACTTTTATTCCAAGAGATTTTCAGAACTTTTGAAGATGTTCTTTTATATTTATTCGTGTGTGTGTTTGTGTGTGTGCGTGTGTGTGTGTGTGTGTGTGTGTGTGTGTGTGTGTGCACTGTGATGCATGCATAGACATCGGAGGAAACCTTGTGGGAATTGTTTCTCTCCTTCCATGATGTGTGTCCCTAGAATCAAACTCAAGACTTTAGTTTAATGGTAAGTACCTTTATAAAAATGAGCCATCTTACCAGTCCTGATTTATTTTTAAAGTAGTTATTTTATGAGGTAACTTTTGTGAGTAATAAGTGACAAAAGTAAACTTTGTTTTCTCAGTCAGGCAGAAAATTATTATTGAGGGTACATAAAGGTCTAGGGAGATAAATTCCTAAGAACCTAAGTTCAGTCCCCACAACTCACATGAAATTCCAGGTGTTGGGACATATCTTTGTAATCACAGAATTGAAAAGGTGGAGACAGAAGGATCCCTAAGATTCATGGGTCACTATAGCATTTATAGTAAGCTCTAGGCCAGTCAAAAGCCCTGCCTCAAAAATTACAAGGAGAATAATTACTGATCAATAGTACCCAAGGTTGTTCTTTGACCTCCACATACCTGTGTACACATGGGTCTGCTGTATGTGTGCATGTGTGTGCATTTACACCCACATGCCTGCATGGACATAAGGCACACATAAATATACACACACAAACACACACACATACATGCACAAAGGGGGAGAAAGATAGAAGGAGAAAGAAGAGAGATGAAAAATAAATTTTTTCCAAGCTTTTATGAGAAACAAAATGTTGTGACCTTCATAGTAATCTTCTTTTAATGAAATAAGTATATTGTTTTCTCCAGGTATTTGCTCTTCTTGGTGTGTTACATACATAAGCTTTTTAAGTCTGCAATATTGAGCAGAACATTCTATAAAGGCAGATCATCTGTTCACAGAAAATAAGTGTATTTGTTTGCAGTTAAAATACTGACCTTGTGCTCTTTGTCACATTTCCTCACTCACATTTTAATTTTCATCATGCATTTGATTCATTTATATTTACTTCAAAGCATCACATGTATTAGGAGACATTCATTAGTTTCATATTCTTACACCAATGTGTCTTTAAGAATTCTACTGTCTTCGAAAAACAATGTGTATAAATTGCTATGCTCTAACCTCACTGGTTTCTACTTACTATCAAAACAAGAGAGTCATTCTTGCATTTATTTTAAATAGTAATCACAACATTTTTATATTGCATTTATTTAAATAATATTTTTAAGAAACAAATTTTTATAAACATAGTGAATTCTTATTACATATAAGAATTATGATGCAGAGATTTCTTCAGCTAGTAAATAATGGGATCATGTTAACTGTAAATGTATTTCTAGAACTGACAGAATATTATTTAATTAAATATATGACAATATTTACCATTTATAAACACTTCTCATGTTACTAGTGACCATAACTGGTTGTCATAAGAAGCATTTTATTTCATTAATGCATGTCTATTAATGTTAGCCATTGTTTTTTAGTGGTGATATGTTTTATTAAAAATTAGTCAACATTGTAAAAAAAAAAAGAAAACTGCAGCAATATGTTTTGTGACTACATATTAAAATAATGTCTAAAATACTAGCCAATTCAAGCCACAAACATAAAATGGTTAATATTATATGACCCATTGCAGTAACGCAATGCTCAGGATTGTATGGTATAAATCACTATAATAAAGTTAAATAATTTCATGATAATATTAGTTGATGGTGAAAAACTTTACATTAAACATCTTATGTTTCAGAAAAATGTCTCAGAAAATGCATAAGATGGAAGTTTAGCATGATGAAGGACATTTAAAATACAAAACAAAATAGTATTAAATTTTATTATGAAAAACTGAATGCCTCTACCAAAGACATAGGATGCTCACTCTCCACATTCTAGCTTTTTGGTTCCAAAATGTTATATTTAAGATTTGTTTCAGGTCATTAAACCATCATCCAATGTTTTAAAATTGTACTTATCTCATTTGTCATTAAGTTATAACATCTATTTGTATAGAGTACATTGCTTAGGAAATGGCTTTAGTTTAAGTATTGTCTGTGGTTTTCTTATACCTTCTGTATCACTTACTGAAATGTCATATATTCACACTAGAAATATCTTGGTCCCTTATAAAGACTCCTTGAACTGTATTCATGTAAATGTATTATCAGATAGTTTATTTAGTGTCCTCTTATTATTATTATTAATTGATTATTGTATTTATTTACATTTCAAATGTTGCCCCCTTCCCAGTTTTCCCTCCTTATACCCCCATCTCAACCTCACTTCCTTTTGCCCCTAAAATGGTACCCCCGATCCATCAACTTCTGCCTCACCCTTCTAGCATCTCCCTAAAATGGACAACAAACCTCCACAGGACCAAGGGCCTCCCCTCCCATTGATGCCAAATTAGGCGATCCTCTGCTAAAAATGTAGCTGGAGACATGAACCCACCCATGTATACTCTTTGGTTGGTGCTTTAGTCCCCGAGAGCTCCTGGGGTCCAGTTAGTTGATATTGTTGTTTTTCCTATAGGTTGCAATCCCTTTCAGCTCCTACAGTCCTTCCCCCAGTTCTGCCATTGAGGTCCCCAGGCTCAGTCCAATGGTTGTCTTAGTCAGGTGATGGTGGAGCCTCTCAGAAGGCAGCCATACTAGGCTCCTGTCTGCAAGCAATTCTTGACATCAGCAATAGTGTCAGGGTGTGGTGTCTGCGGATGGGATGAATCCCATGTAGGGTGGTCTCTAGATGGCTTTTACTTCAAAGAATCAGCAAAACTAGTAGCTAGTTCTTTAAGAAAATCGACAAGATAGATAAACCCTTAGCCAAACTCACCAAAGAGCACAGAGGCAGTATCCAAATTAACAAAATCAGAAATGAAAAGGAAGACATAGCAAGAGGAACTGAGGAATTTCAAAAAATCATCAGATCATACTTCAAAAGCCTATAATCAACAAAACTGGAAAATGTTAGCCATTGTTAAATTCAGCCATCAGTTTCTTTTTTAAACCAATCTGACTTTTCATGTACCATGCTAATGAGTAGTGTGGGTAAAAAGTTATGGGTCTGGTAAAAGACTCCATTTAATATCTTTGAGCACAATACTTAAGCCTGTAAATTCCCATGTCTCCATTTATCAAATAGAACATAGTGATTCCATCCTCAGAGACTTATGGAAATAAAACCGTATTGTGCATAATTCCCAAACGCTAAATGATAATAAGACTTTTGTCCCTTCCTAGAACACAAAGAAATGATACTTTCTAGTTATGCTTTGTCTTCCTAGGAGCATACAACAACTTTTTGCCAAGGAACACATGTCACCTTGAAACCAATCAATTGCTTTTGGAATTCATAAAGGGCTTCTCTTCACCCATGGAAACCCATTTTAGGAAAGGTTCAGAATAATACCAGAACAATATTGGAATTTAAAAATCAAATGTACAATATGTAAAGTAGCAGAATAGTCCAGTATTACAGCTGATAAAAAAATGAGATATCATTTTTGATTACCAACTTTAAAAAATATATCTGTTAGTATCATGAAAAACAAAATAGGTGGAGAATGAAATTCCCCTTAAACTTATCACCTACATATCAATATATTTGTTTGCATTCGATTTCTTTTCAAAATCATATTGAAAACCCAGAGGAGAAGAAACGTCCTAAGAAAACATTCACCTTTGAAGAAAAAAACTGCTGCACTTATATATCTGCGACGTATCCTTGGTTGCAGCAGGAGCTGTGGAATGCTCAGGACAAGGGCTTTAGTGACACATCTATTTAAGTACACTCCTTTTATAAATAAGGGATTTCCATTCCAGAGCTGGAAGAGCTTCTCCTGATGCCCCAGGCCAATGGCTAGTTACATTATTTAATATTTCCTTAAGTAAAATAAAATTTAACTTTTTAAATTGAATCTTAAAAATAAAATAAAAGCCTGTGGTTGTACAGTCATTCATGGATCTATTTCAAGATAGCATACTGCTATTTCAAGTACTCTATAAATTAAGTATTGGTTAAAATAGATTCATGACTCACATAATCTCAAAAATACAAAGACTACATGCTAATGTTACTGTAGCTGAGTTTTCATTCAGTTTCCTCTCGTTTAACTTAATTAGTATGAGAAAACCCTACTAAGTTTTATTTTTTTCATTTCACTTCCTGCCTCTCCCATTAATAGAGTTCACTTCAATAACAATCCTTTGATCTCTTTAGTTTCTTTAGCAATCTAACTTAACCTTAAGTTAGGAATTTTGATTGGTATCCAGAGAATTATTTCACTATACATCAATGTGTGTGTATAAATGGATTGCACTTGGACTTGATATCAAGTAAACAAGTGGAAATGAGTAGAGATGGCAGAGTAGGCAGAGATCCTAGGGACTAAACTACCAACCGAAGAGTATACATGGGTGGATCCAGGACTCATGCCACAAATGTGCCGGTTCATACTGAATAGTGTTGTATGGAAGAGGATGATGTCCAAGGTTTGATGATGAAGAATAAATAGCAGGTAATTCTAGACATCAATCAATAAGCATAAACATTACCCAAGGACTATTATTCTAAATTGGGGTCTATGTATCAGAAATGCTGAAAATAAACACCCATTTAATGGTATGGGCATTTAGAATATTTGGACTTATGTATCTAGTGTAAGAAAAAAATTAAGAAGCAAATATATTTACTTATTAGTAATTTTTTGGTTACTATGACAAAATAGCCAGGCAAAGCAATTTAACTAGGGAAGAGTTTATTTTGGCTCAGCGTTTGAAGGGTTGATACATTATTTTGGGGAATTTCTGGTTGCAGGAGCTTTAGGCAGCTGATCATGCATGGTCAGAGAGCAGAGAGGGATGAAAATTGATGCTCAGCTCAATCACCATCACCATCACCATCACCATCACCATCACCATCACCATCACCATCATCATCATCATCATCATCATCATCATTATTATTATTATTATTATTATTATTTTGCCCTTTCCACTTCAGGTAACTGTGAGCCTGAGGTCAAAAAGTAGGTGCAGAAAACAAAAGAAGTAAAAAATCACTAATCTGCAATTTCTGACAAAATCTGTATGAAGGTGCTTTATGACAGTGGATGGTTCAAATGCATTGTGAACAATGATGTGGGAAGTTCAGTGGATAAGAAGGATATAATAATTTTCTTTTTGGTTCCTTCTGAAGGTATTTAGTTTTAGTTGGTAATAAATTTAAGTTCCTCTATGAAAATCACTAATTTATTTTCTTTATCTCAGAGTGAGAACATGGGAGAACAAAGTTCTCCTTCACATCACACACACACACACACACACACACACACATACACACACACACACACACTATGGAGACAATCTGATAAGCAAATTCTATGAGTATTAATAATATGAGCAGAAAGAACTGATATCTGGCTTAAACCTGTAAAGTGGGAAAATGAATTCTGCATTGCTTATTTTAGTTGATGAAACAGATATAGTTTTATCTAAATAAATGGTCACATTGGTAGCCTGAAGGGTTAGGAATTGAGAATAAAGGTCTCTGTGTAAAGTTAGGGACTAATTATGTTTTCACAGGGTAATGGGATTCATGGTAGGCAGTTGATTGGATTTTAGTAATAGTTACGGTGGTCATAGTATCTGTAAAGAAATTTCTTTCCTTTGACAAAGGGCTTCCAACAAGGCAGAACACTTGAAACTCTTTTCACTTGGCTGTACTTTTTCATGTGGGTGCTAGGGGTACAAAAGCAGATTATAATGTGGCAAGCATTCTTACCCAGTGAATCATCTCGATTATTCTTAAGTTATATAGAATACTCAACTTCATTCCTAGGGAAATCCTATGACAGACAGTAATGATGTTGAGTTCAAATATACTGAATGATTTCTGAGGAGGGCACGTGAATACCAAGAGTAGAAGCTGTTTTGAAAACTTGAGTAACCAGGATCTAAGAGCGCATGCACACTGACTGCCGAAGCATGTTCCATATAGTTTTGGAGCAAGCACCAGAAAAAACACTAAGCGGGTACTTGTTTATGAGAGTTTGATTCTCAGGACCTACATGGTGAAAAGGGGAGAGTCAACTCCCATGGGTTTGAATTGATCACCACATGCACAGTTCAGTACACACACACACACACACACACACACACACACACGCACACACACACACACACAATTAATAAATGCCATGTTGCTTTAAAAATACTGTAGGTGGGTTTTTAAGAAGACTCTGTTAGAGAGAAAGGAAATTGAAATTGAATGTGAGTATGGGGTGGAGAAGATCATTTCAGGCCTATATTAACAGGTAAGTTTTGTGACAAGCTGAAAAAATACAGAAAATGATGCTGAAGGTGGCATAACACTGGAACCTCAAGAATTTGCTTCATTCTTGATATAGCTGGGCTTTGTATACTGGGGGCTCCCAGCACCAGCATGGGAGCAAAACCGTGTAATAAGTAAGAAAAACCAAGTACTTGGGAGCAGGCCCATTAAATTTATGCTCTGCACTTGCCCTCGATTCTCCCAAAGAATTAAGAAGCTCAGACACTGACTTTGCTATCAGCATAGTTGGTAATTGGTTAGGATTGCGATATGAGTGATATAAGCCATATTCACAGAGTGAATTCTGGAGCATGTTATAATGTTCAAGAAGTTCTGCTGCTTTCTGTTTAATTTACAAGGCACACACCATAGCAGAGAGAGGCTGACAGCAGGGACATGCCTTAATAAGCTGCCGACATAGTCCAGATAAGAACAGACACATTTGTGAACTAGGACAGTGGCAATGGCAACAGAAAGGAGGACAGTTACACAAGAGATTTCAGAGGCACAAGTGCCTTCATGAATCATTAGGTGTGGGAGGCAGAGACATGACTCTGAGTGTTCATGCCTGCCTCACGGGGTCACGGTGGTGCTGCCGCCAGATAACGAACTATCAAGAAGAGATGGAGTTTGGAAGGAGAATTCTTAGATCAGGATTCGTGATAGTGTTGTAACTGAATTGAAGGTACTCACTAAGTGCTTCACTAAGTCTACCACCCGGAAAATATTTTTCTCCAGGGATCACACAGAGATACTGAGATACATACATATGTGAGATATATACACAGAGATACAGATATATGTGTGTGTGTGTGTGTGTGTGTGTGTGTGATATGTAAGCTTGGGTACTAGTTGTAGTACATTTTGCTGTTTCTTCCTCTCTTTCAACATACTTTGTTTTGGGAGCACAAATATACATACATACACACATATATACATACATACATACATACGTACATACATACATACATGCATACATACGTACATACATACATACGTACATACATACATACATACATACATGCATACATGTTTATTATACTTCACAGCAACTTCTATTTATAGTAGCTGATTCTGGCTTACTACTTTTGCTAATTTAAAAAAGCATTAATTTAGCTAAAAATACAGTAATCTAATTTTAAAAAGCAACACTGAGCATAACACAGCTTCAAATTCAGCCATGACGAGCCACGGACCACTTTCCTCAGTCTTTCCACACCGTTTTCCCATATCCTATAAAGGACCATAATTAAAGTAGTATACAAAATGCTCCTCTAAAACCAGGGTTTCATCAGTTCTGGAAATGCACTGGGCATTTTTGATGTTAGCTTGATATCAACCAGGAACATACTGGCTTTGGTATGTCACCTTTCCCCTAATCATTCAATTACCTTTCTCTTCCTCTAACCAAAATTCCAGATAACCCCCAGTCTTATTGCTGCCTTTGCCCATGCTGTCCACTCATCCAGGCTGTAATGCATTGCACTCCATGCTGTTCTCCATCTGTCCATCACCCTCTTCAGCCCCAGAGTACTTTCCATCAGTTCTTTTTACACTAGGTTTTCTAGAATCAAATTTTTGGAAGAAACAAGCTCTGCTATCAGTATTGATGTTAATTTTCAGTCCTTCATTTTCAGAGAAGCCATTGAAATAGAAATGCACAAAAGGAAGAACAAGGAATAGAACGAAATGATAAGTGTGAAATCTAGCCACCCATCATTAAATGAAGTCATTGTATCAACCCTGGTATTTTCCTTTCCTACTGCCTCACTGTGGTTTCCTCCAAACGATTAATATTCCTATGGGACCTTGGTAACTCATACCACGTGAAAATTGATAATTCTCTTCTGTATATATATCTTAATAAGGTCCCTCGGATAACATCCAAGTGACATTGAGGGTAGGGGATTATACTAGCAATTTAGGATGCAGCATCTGCCTTCGTCAGTTGCCATTTGTGCTGAACATCTTCCTAGAACAAAATGACTAAACAAAAGTGTGCTAGTCATGAGTTTGTGATGCTGTTTTAGAGTGCGGGGACAAATATAGAAATGTGGATATACAGCAGAACTTAATCCCAGTTTCTCTTTCTGGAAGCAATAACAACTGGAGATTATTTTTATATTACTTTTATAGATGGGAGGCTTTAGTTAAAAGGTAGCCTTGAGATTTTGTTTTTTTTTTTCTGCCTGAAACAAATGAAATATAAAACTGATCTAGTACATGTTGATCAGTATTCCTGTGAATCAAGGAACAGAAGGTCACCTTTCTAAGCACTGCTTTGACCTTTTTGCTTGCTTGTCTAAAACAAAGGAGTGTTTAGAAGAACGTTGTGGGTGGTAAAAACAGTGAAGGGATCAGATTCTTCTCTATTTTGGAGAGTGATGTGTTGAAGGCAGATTTCTAAATTTCAGTTTTGGTTAGTTCCTGAATGTATTCAGTCTCTGAGCAATGGATGAGGTACCTTCCATATTACTCAATACAAAAATTATGTCCTATGAATGTATGAAAAGGAACCATTAGAAATCTGATAGAAACTTAGGTACATAATTAAGGCTTGCCTTAGTATTAATAATAAGGTGAGAACATAATGTTTATGTCTGAAATATTTCACTTGGCATGATAACACTGAGTTGTTGGAACACTGCATAAAGCTTGCGTTCAGCTTTTCTGAGTTCAAATTGGCTACACATGTGTATAGCTGGTTTTTGCTACTTTATGGGTTCTTTTTTTCCCATCATTGATACCCTGATTTCACCATCTATCACTAGATAGGAAAGCACGAAGGATAGAGGACAGAGAGATAGAGAGAGAGAGATCCTTGGATTTAATTTCTTTCTTCTTGTTTCTTCTTTAACCATGATTACTAACAAACTGCAACCATCCCCGTTGAATGACCAACAACCACTACCAACACCTCTCAGAGCCCTAGAATTTATATATACTTTGAAAAGTTCCTAGAATTCCAAATGTAATGCAATTACAGAAGCTATCTCTAGCTGGCAAAAACATGCCTCTGCTAGATCATGAGGCAAATCACAATCAGCTGCTGAAGACAATCCAAAAAAGTCCCACACCCACATGCCTACTCCTGGGATTAAAATGAAAATATATTCTTAAAATATTTCTGTGTTTTTTTTAAAGTAACAAAAATTCCAAAATTGTCACTACAAGTATAAAACATTCCTCATCTTAAAATATGTCTAATTTGCTCCCATGAAGGGATTTTAATCTATAAAGCATATATATCTATATTAGTTACTTTTATATTACTGTGCTAAGACACTATGATCAAGGCATCTTACAGAAGAGTTTACTGGAGGCTTACAATTTTAGTGGATAGTCAATGACCACCATGCTTAGGAGCGAGTAGGCAGGCAGAGTGCTGGAACAGTAACTGAAAGCTTGAATATTCGAACATAACCATGAGGCAGGATTTTGAATGCTTCAGGCTTTTGAAATTTGAAATCCCATCCACAATGGTACACCTTGCATTAGTTTGAGTTACTATTGTTCTGATGAAACACCATGAGAAAAACCAAATCGAGGAGTAAAGGGTTCATTTCACTTGCATATCCTGAATCACACATCACTGAGGGAAACCAGGGCAAGAAATGAAACCAGGCTGGATATTGGAGGCAGGACTACACAGACCATAAAGAGTGTTGCTTATCTCCCCCTGTGCCCCCGACCCCCTGGGGCTTGCTTAGTTTGTTTTTATATAGCACCAAGGACCACCATCCCAGGGATGGTACCAGTCATTATTGGATTGGATCTGCCCACATCTATCATTATTAAGAAAATGCCCTACAGTCTTGGTTTTGGCCCAATTTTATTCACACATATTCTTAGTTAAGACCCCCTTCTCTCTGATGGCTTTATCATGTGTCAAATTGACATAAACTTTCCAGTATATATTTCCTCCTACAAGTCTGTACCTCCTGATTTTGCTTAAAGAGTTCACTGACCTGGGGACCAAATATTCAAAACTGAGTCTATAGTAAGCAGCCTCATTCAGCTCACTGTGCCATTAAAAGTCATGAGATTTCATTTTCAAATACTGACTTTCAGCTTGTCTTCATAATTTAATGTTCCATGTGCACTTAACAATTGCAGTTGTAAAAGCATTTAATGATTGACAACTTCATCAATGCCACTATCATTTTATAATATATATATATATACATATATATATACACAAATATACACATATATACATATACAAGATGTATACACACACATATATACACATATACATATATATACACATATATATGTATAGACTCTCAGTATTTCTTTTAATACATATAAAGTATTTGGAAATTTTGGTTCCATGAGAATTTCAAATAATGTCGCAGTAATTATAGCTTATAAATTGATGCACTTGTGTCATGAGATAGGTCTATCCAGTATGTAAAGCTTGTTATCTCATCCAGTTTTAGAGCCGGTATAAAATTATTAAATTGGACAGTGATTTCCATACACACTATCCAGTTGTCACTAAGAACTCATAGCAATGTGACAGTGACAACATGCACAAGGACTATGCCAGCACCAACCAGAAGAAATCCTGGTATAGAGGTGAGTTATCTTCTAGATGAAGAGCTATTATCATCCCATAGGCTCTGGGAGAAGAGGGTTCAGAATTTTGGTTTTATTTGTTTGTTTTATGATGAAACTTCTGATAGGCTAATCTTTATACATTAGAACAGACTATAATTCCAATACTAGCTGGACTACAAAAACTAGATGAAAAGGGAAGAAAAAAATTAAACACAAAGTTGGTGAAAAGAAGTGAAATAATGGTAAGGGTTGGGTTGGAGATGGGGCAATATGTTAAAAATACATTTCATGAAGTTCTCAAAGCCTTAAGAAACATAATTTGAATACATTAAATTACTCAGAAGTCAACAAGTCCTCACCTACTTCAGTTACTTGTATAATTATTAAAAATGTTACAATTTCAGTATATTAACAAACATACACCCTAACAGAATAAGTTAATATATACCTAATAAACATGTTGTTTTCACAAATAATCACAATTCATTTTAATAAATTAGTACATAAATTACTAATCCATTTTAAATCCAATTTATCTTATATTGATGAAGTACATGTGTATTTATCTATGCTACTAGAATACCAGCTATGATTTTGTCTAAAAAAATTAATCTGCTTTGTTATGTTTTTGAGTGTCATTTATAAGATGTGCATTAAAAAGCTTTGCAGACTGTGCATATGAGTTAAAATCCTTTTCAAGAATGTCTTACCAGAAGTTGTCTTCACTACTTCAGTGGTATTCCTCAATCCAACAAAGGAAAATTGATACAGCCTCCATGACCTTGTGTCACCCACTTCAACAGAACTGCGCTTCCATTGATAAACAATTTCTTCACGAGGATAACCATCTACCATGAGATGAGAAAGCTTACATTAAATACAACAATGAATGACCAGCCATAGGAAGCAACCACCTTCTTTGAACAAATTGTAAATATCAATAGAGAACAAAACTGAAAGTCATATGAGCACCCTGGAGTGACCTTGAGGAATTTGCCTCACAGAAACTTTACATAATTCCTATCACACCCTGTGGGAAAATAATGTGAAAATAATAAAATCAAAACTGCCTTTGAAAAGAATATTGCTTTTAATTGCATGTAATATAAACAACAACAGATATTCTAAATGTTGTATTTATATCACCTGAGAAAAGATATAAAAATGTCCAGTACAAAATGAAAATTAGATATGTAAGAAAATGTTTTATAATGGAGGGTGGCCAGTAGTTCAAGATTTTGACAGTCATGTACACATAGGAAACACTGAGAAAGATACAATAAAGAGACTTCCCCATTAATTATCCTACTCTCATGAGCATTTACATTATCAGACAACAAGTTTTCAGTCTCCTGATTTTTATTTTTAGATTTGTGATTGGGGAATAAGAAATTTCTATAAAAGTAGCCCATGTTAGCTTGAGTCAATCATCTCTTGTATTCACCTGATTACAAGGATTGCACCAATTGTGTATGACAGAAACCAAAGAGAAAAAAAAATAGGATGCTATTAAGATACAGTTTGAACTCAGTTTTAACATACATTGAAAAACTTAAAATCATTGTGTCCAAATGCCAATGGGAACACACAAAAAGCTTAGGTAAAAGTCTTCATGAGAACAGGAACAGTATTACTCCCACAATCAGGGTAAAACTGTCATGAGCATGATTTCCCTAGCTACAATAGGAATTTTTAACTACGTTTTAGATAATTCTTAATAGAGACTATTATAATTCCTATACCATACAACTAATTGTCACTGTATATTTCCTGAGTGAAAAATGCTATCATTAATTAACTCTGGAATGTCCTTTTCCCAGTAAAATATGAATGTAATGAAATGTCAAGGTTGGCAATACAGCTAGGTGTTAGAATGTGTGTCTAGCATGGGACAAGGCACTGGTTTCATTGTCTAATGTGGCCCCAAATGAATGGATGCATGAATAAAGAAGTGAAGATAAATAATACTTTAACTGTTTGCATATTAACAATGTGAAGTGAAGATAACCATTGACTATAAAATATGAAATTCTGTTTGAAGAAAATATTCTTTCCTTTATACTTTTATTTATTTTTGTTTAAATCTTTGTTTGCTCTTGTAAGAAGTGAGCAGAAAAGCTACATCTACTGAATTGTTGGGGATGTGTAAAAGGACTCACTGAGAATGGAAAAAGCATCATGCCACATGGGAACACTAAGGAGTGTAGTGGTGACTGATTTATTTTTGAACAGTAAATGGTATTACATCGTGTGTAGGTTTAGGGGAAAATTGTCAGTTGTCACCTGGTGACATGAATTATTTATTGTTTCTGAGTTTTAGCTGACTCAATAGAATGGCAACTCTGCTTGGCTAATCTCTCTAAAAGTTAAGGAGATGTCAACTTTATAACTGAACACACTCTACTCAAATAGATAAACATAAAATAGGATATATAATGGACAATTTTATATATAATACAATTTTATATAATTGTATAAATTATACATAATACACTATATATAATATATATGTATATTATATATAATAAATATTATTATATTAATTACATATTAATATATTATATGTTATATTATATATAATATATGTAATATATATTATATATAATATATAATATATTATATAATATATAATATATAATATATATATGATATAATATATAATATATAATATATAATATATAATATATAATATATAATATATAATATATAATATATAATATATAATATATAATATATAATATATAATATATAATATATAATATATAATATATAATATATAATATATAATATATAATATATAATATATAATATATAATATATAATATATAATATATAATATATAATATATAATATATAATATATAATATATAATATATAATATATAATATATAATATATAATATATAATATATAATATATAATATATAATATATAATATATAATATATAATATATAATATATAATATATAATATATAATATATAATATATAATATATAATATATAATATATAATATATAATATATAATATATAATATATAATATATAATATATAATATATAATAAATATATAATATATAATATATAATATATAATATATAATATATAATATATAATATATAATATATAATATATAATGTATAATGTATAATGTATAATGTATAATGTATAATGTATAATGTATAATGTATAATGTATAATGTATAATGTATAATGTATAATGTATAATATATAATATATAATATATAATATATAATATATAATATATAATATATATGATATATGATACATCATACATCATACATCATACATCATACATCATACATCATACATCATATATCATATATATATTATAAATATATATATCAGCCAGAGATGGCTAATCTAACATAGATATTGAACAGATAGGAGAACATTTAGAAACTGAGGCCTGTTTGCTTTCAAATGTCTGTGGAACTTTTAATATTTAATTGAGAGTTGTCAAGATCTTCTTGATATGTTATAGTCTGATGAAAATAATAACAAGTCAGGCTTTTATAGTATTGGCATGCCATGCATTTTTGCAAACATTATACCAACAGAACAGTGTTAATGTGAGGTTCACTTTGCCTAAGAATGTGCTATAACATTATCCTGAGTCCCATGAAGAAGGATATTGAAGGTATATTATCAACCATCTATATCCTTTCTTATTGAGTCCTGGCCTGGTCTTACCCTTCACATCAACAACTAGTCTGGGCTCCCACTGTCTATTTACGAAGAGTTCCCTATTCCATAAATTCTTTTGCAAAGATTGCTTTAATTGGGACAGTTCTGAATTACAATAAAATGATTTAAAAATCAATAGCATAGCTCAGTGCCACTATGCAATTTCTCAGATTCATTGCATTAATTGACAAGGCAATTAGAGTGGCTACATGTGGCAGCAGGGCACAATCTGGAGAGAATATACTTACAACTGGAGAACTCCAGGGGGCAGGAGTGTTCATCCATTGGGAAGTTGTGTAATTGCAACTGGCACTCAGCATCAATTGTTAGCCTAATTAGAACAACAATAAACATACAGAAAAATTGCTAACATCATTTCTACAATGAACACTTAAATCCTTTCCAGAAGAATCTTACATTGTGATTGATAACACAAAGTGACCCTCTATGAAAAAAAAAAAAATCCAAGTTCTAGGTAAAAATTATTTCAGAGCAAATTTGATTTACATAACAGACAGAACCACCTAATTCACTTCAACTCCATTTATTCAAAATATGTGGTTACTTGTTTTGTATTTTATCTTATTTATTTTTGCAAATTGACTGCACACTGGAGATTTCTCAGTGAATATATTTAACTTATTTAAGAGAACAAACTGTTTTAGGAACTTTAGCTCATTTAATGTTTGCATCCAATGAATGCTGACAGTTCTCTGATCTTATCAGCTAATTAACACGAAGCCTTCTGTTGGCAAGAACTTGCTGCTTTTAAATTGCCATAGGTGTGTTTTAAAATATCTCAGCTGCACAAGGGAATAATGAGCTCTTTTATGACAAATATAGGTAAGTAGATAGATAGATAGATAGATAGATAGATAGATAGATAGATAGATGATAGATAGATGACAGCATATCCTGTCCTGTATAGAGTGTATTATATAGAAGGTTATCAAAATGCAAACAAGAGATGCTAAAGGCACATATACTGAGACAATGTGAAAGACTTCACCAGTGAGTCTCAGTTTATACAAGGATAAAACTCCACGATGTGCAGTTTTAAGCCCTGGGCTGTGACTCAAGAAGGAATTTAAAGCTAAAGGAGTCTAGATGTTCTGACCACCTTTGGAGAGGCATGGACAAGAATCACACCTTAATGGTGGTTGGTGGTTTTCAAAATGTTCATGTTCGTGAGCTACATTTCTTATACCAACAATACCAATACTTAAATAACAGAAATGTTATTTTACAAAAATTTAATTTAAGGAATTTTCTAATTAGCATGAGTTTTCACTAGGGCATGTTAAATGTTTTGTGGTACAATAGAGCAATGAATAATCTTTCTGCATATCTTCAATGGCAGACGATATTTCAATGAACTGAATTACTTCTTTATTAAGTGCTGCGATGGTTCCATTGCACTGAAACTTATTCAAGGTCATAGGGACCAGGGACACAGTTATGATTTGCACTGAGACACTTCAATCTTCACAGCAGGAGATTTTAATCATTTTCTCTATGATCATTCTTCAAAGAAAAGTTTGGCTTTACTCACAAATGAGATTTTAATTAAATCTGGTTTTTATTAGAATTATCTCTCAAAATTAATGTGATATTACTTTATAATTAAAGATACTATAAATAGATTGCAGATATAAATATATATTTAGAAGTATAAATAGCTACAAATATATGCACATATATATTCAGACATTTATAGCTCAGATAAGCAACTAAATTAAAAATCATCTTTCTTTGTATATACACTGTTTCAAGTCTTAAGCAGATCATAATTGACACTTAAGGAGGTTTCTATAATTAAACACTGTTATCCAAATTGATAGAACTCAAAATTGACTACATTATGAGATAACAAGACTTGAGATAGAGTGAATGGTTGCAGATTTCACAAGCCAAAATGAAATCTGATCTATCAGACAGACATTAATTTCCACATTTCTAATTCTAGTCATTACCTTATCAGGAATTCAATAAATTCCCAATGAAAATGAATTTGAAATAGACACAATGGGTTTTTTTTGTTGGGTTTTTTTTTTTTTTTTTGCACTTGGAGTCATTTTTCTCAGGAACCGCTCTAACTATAGTAGAGATTTCAAATCATTTGAAAGTATTATGGTTTATTTGTTTAGTATTAAGCATTACAAGGCATAAATATATTTTATTGGAACCCATTACATGTTAATATATATTGTATAGATTTTGCTAATATGTAAATAAATCTTACATACATCATACCCCAAGGTTAGTATTTCGCCTGTCAGTAATATCACCTGTAACAAATTGGTGTGGTAAGATTCTTACTGCTCAGGTAAAGAATCATTAGCTATAGCTCATAAATATTAAAGAATGGGAGGTAAGTTAGTGTGACATGATTGTACTGAACAGTGTGAGTTCCAGGTTCTCCACTTAGCATATGCCAAAGTCCCATGCATCCAAGTACTATTTAAATAGAGATATGTACATTCAGTTTTCTTATAATAAAAGAATTCTAAAATGCCAAATGGTCATAAAAATACAGTAGCTCCATCTTTTCTAATATTTAAAATCTGTGTTCATTTAATACAGCTAAATAAAAAATATAACAAGGGAAATACTCTGCTTGTTATGTAAAAAAGAATGTTGATGTGTATTCTAGAGCAAAGTCCATTCTCATATATACACCTTTTAGCAAGTTCTGTACAAAGAAAATTTTTAGTTACCCTAATTCATGGGACAGCAAGATAGAAAGCAAAGAGTCATATGGATTCTTTTCTTTCCATCCTTCTTTCCTTCCTGAAAGCATAAAGTTGATTTTGTTCTTTTATTTCCAACAAGAACTTTTTCCTCCTCCCCCGATAAAAAGTACCTTAAGGTGTAGAGAACTCGACCATCATTCCAAATTCTCAGCATCCTGTTGGGAGTGGTGATCCAGTGAGCATCAGCCTTTTTGGAGTTCCTGAAGAAAGTGTCTGGAATCCAGATTTTCCCCACCATATTGCTATTCAACCGGAGAACTTTAATGGTACTGTTAAATTTCAAACGTCTGTCATACCAGGTTTGGGCAAAAAAAATATCAATTGTATATTCCTGTTTTAAAAAGAACAGAAGATTTAAAATGTTTGCATTTTTTTCAGTCTTGTGCTTTATTGCCAGTGTGAGACAGCATGGGATAGTCCAAAAGGAAACAATAGCCTTGCTAGTGAGGTCTCTACCTCACCTGTCTTTCACACCAGTTTCATACATTTATGATTTCTGGCCAAATATCCAATCCCTGGTGAATACCTTCCTTCACACACATACAAAGCAAGAAGGCAGACCATTATTTGCTAGGGAGAAGTGGAGGTGGGTCCTCCCCTGTTCACTGTAGGATGGTGAGCATGATCTCTGACTCTATGTCCCAGATACCAGTAGCAAATCTTCCACCTCACCCTAACCATCACCAGATATTACTAAATGTCACCTAAAAGAATAATTGTTCAAGGCTCACTATTGTAGAGCAAGCTGAAGCCTCATGTATCCAAGATACTTAAATGAAGATCTGTAGGTTTCAGCTGCCTCACAATAGAAGAAAGGCTCTAAAGATGTCAAATGGTCACTGCTGTAAAAATATAAAATATATAAAATGCTTTGCCCCTGACAAATAGCAAATGAGAAAGACAACATGCTAGCAGTTATGATTGTTTATTGCATTTCTCTAAATAAGATCAAAATAAATAAATGGCTTACTTTGCTTAGCTTTGCAATGCTTTTATTTGCAAGTTGATTGGAATAAAGTTCTCTTATTAAGATATTAGTAGTGATTCATATGCTGAATTAGTCTCTCTTGTGGAGCATATTCTTACATGTAATAATGACAAGTGAACATAACAAATCACTTTTAAGTGCCTATCAAGTATAAGGACTTCAGAAAAGGACAAGCAAGTACTGTGTGACATTCAGATCTGCAGGACTGAGATCAGAATACAGTAGATCTGGTGTGGCTGACACATTCATAGGCAGTCCTGAGGAGGAAAATCCTTCTTTATTAGTTAGGCTTTGTTACCTTCGTTTTACAGAAGAAAAACTAACCCTAATACATGGGTCCACTTTCAAGGTCCTGGATATATGTGGTCTTTGTGTTTTGACTTTGTTATCAGTGTGTGAGGTTTTAATAAAAAACAAATCCTGCTGCCATTTTATATGGTTTTGTTGTTGCTTTTGTTGTGCTTAGACATTGGTTTTAATTTTTTGGTGGTTCTACAGCACTTTAGCAATTCTTGTGTTGGATCAGTTTCTGACTAAGTGCTTTGCACTTGTCAACTCACTTAATAAACCACTTTACATCTATAATCCAAATAATCAACTCTTATAACAATGAACAGCATCTTAAATTATGTAGTATCATCATGGTTCCAAATAACCATTTCTGTACCTTTCACTACTTTATATATTGGTTTCAGTCAGCTTGATCTTAAATAGGAAAAGCAAAACAAATGAAGGCAACTTAGACTTCTTAGAACATGGAAAACTCAGAAGGGCCTCCTTACTTCTCCAGTATCCCATACTCCATTTTATGCTATAAAGCATGAGGCAGCAGGGGCAGATATGGTTTATCACGACGACATGCAACATCAGGATGCATGTATGTTGCTGCATGCACACTATAATCCTTTCATCTATACCACATGATCCTGGGTCTCACTGTGGCACACTACAGTCCACTGTGTCCACCCTGCACCTTGCACACAGTTTACTTCTCAGTTTAAAATCCTTTTTTATTATATTAATTATTTTATGTATTCCCCTCCCAAATCTTGACCCCATTCCTCCTTACAGAGTTCTTTCCTTCATTCCTTCTCCCCTTTGCCTCTAAGAGGGTAGCCAGCAAAGAGGTCCAGAGGGCCAAGAGATTGAATGGAAAGATGCAGCTGCAAGGGGTGGGGTTGAAGAGAAACTCTAGAAAGTCCCAGAGACCTGGGATGTGGGAGAATCCCAGGACGAAATGTGGGTTACCTTAGCCAAAATGCCCAACAGTGGGGATACTGAACCTGAAGAAATCACCTCCAGTAGTCAGAGAAAAAAACAATAGAAGGATGGGAAAATCACCCCACCTAAAAAGTTTTAACCCAAAATTGCTCTTGACTGAAATTTTCAAGTATTAGGGGAACAACCAATTTTATTAACTATTTCTGAACTAATTAATGCTGAATTTAAAATAAAGTGACACAATAAATTTGGACACATTTTAGCTCCAAACAAAATAACAATAAAAACAGCATTTTATAGAACTAAGAAAAGTTCCGAGAGACTCTCATTCTGACCCAAAGCTAAGCTCTACCTTTGAACACTATTCCAGCATGGACAATGCTAATTTATTACTTATAGACTATCTTTAAATATATATACTTTGTGTCAGAATATTTAGGTTGTAACATCTGAGATTACTTTCATGGTTATGTAAGTAATGAAAGTAACTGAAAGTTACATCATCCTCTCTGTGTTTCTGTACATAACAGTGCATCATAAAATAAATTCATTGTACCATGCTAAATACCAGTTTTAATCATAATATCACTATAATTTATTGTGTTATTATATTATGTTAAATATGTTACTATATTATGCTCTGGTTTGAAATAATATTTTTCTGTTTCTTTACTATATTCTATCACATTATTTATATTAGAATATGCTATACATCTATTTAATAAGTATATTAGATATTCTGTCTAGTTTTTCACTTCAGATTTGGGTTGAAAATATAAATATAAAATATGTGACATAAGAGACATTTCTAATTTAAAGCAAACTATTATTTCTATATCATAAATCTTCTAAAAAGAAGATAGACTTCATATGTATTTTTGGGCTAACATTATATCACAATTACACACAATAATTTCATATCTAACCACATTTGATTCTAATGACAACAATCTTCAAATTTTAAACAGCATCATAACATAAAAAATAGGTCTTTAATATTTTCTTTTCTTTTCAAAATCTTCATTACTTTTAAAAAATATAGTCCTTATTTCCAAGTTAAATATAGACAGACAATTAAATTCTGTAACTCACCATATTGATAGCATTCACTGGACCAATGCTGTTCACATACATATCTGTGTGAATTAATGTTGGTTTCACTGCAAGAAAATTAGAGGAATATATGATTTTTTGGTTTTACTGGGAACAAAATTGTATCCATTTAGTCTGCTTTTTTAGCCTAGCTCACTAGAAATAATTTATTCACAAATAATTTAGTACTAATCAATACTTCACATTTTCATAATAATTTTGTTTTCAAAGAAATGTCTCTTTTTAAGCAAGTTGTTTAAAAAAATAGTGTAGTAGTAAGTAGGAGATGTTTCTTTCTGTTAGCTTTTCTACAGTGTTCTCTCAGATCTCGTGGTTTTACTCACTTTTTCCCCAGGAAGCCCTTTGAGCTTCCCGACTACTCTTGATTGATGCATGTAAGATAGTGATTAAAGAGTGTTAGAGTATCTAAGATTTAAAAGTTCAAAGTAGACATGAAGAACTGTAATATAATAATACCCTTGCTGATGCATTTATCATCACTTCATCCTCACACATCTCTAGCCAACTGCAAATCAAAATCTTCCCCCAATGACCTACTGTATGCTGTAACTGTATAGATAGTATAAGAAACTATAAGGACGCCTGTTTCATACTGATTCATTATACAGAACTAATTTGTTATACAGAACATGGTGTAGCATTCAAGATCGAATGAGCATGATCTATTTTAACATTTCATGAGCAGAAGATACATGAGATGGTTCTGGGCTTCAATTCAAGCCCACTTGTCTCATCTTTATTCATTTTCCTTGAAAGTACCATGCCCAAATTCTGTGGCAGATGGAGTTCTTCATCAGTACTGACATGCACACCCTTTCCCTCCTGGGAGTAAGGTTACTTTCGTCTCTTGACTGGGGGGGTTGGCAAATCCTACTTAGACAGACAATATCTAAACAAAACTGAATGTGCCAATTCAAAGCCCGAACATTAAGTCTTATGACATTCCATCTTCTTTCTCCTTTTCTTTTACTATGAAAAGGATTCTCCTAGCTCGGGTGCTGGATCTGTAGAATAAGAGCCCAGTTTGGCTTAACATAGATTAGTTCTTCTGTCAGTGTGGTACCAAATAATGCTTATAGCTAAGGCCACTGAAATTTTCAGCTGGTTGTTCCATAGATATATGTATCCAATATCCTGTCTGCTAGTCTTTACCTTTATTTCCCTTCTCTCTGGTGCCATTTCATAAGAAGTTGTCATTATTTCATAAAGTCTTTGAAACATCTAGGAAAATATCTTGACTGCTTTTAAGCTTCATCATTGCAAACCTAGTCTTGACTGTTTGTTTATATGCCTTTTCTTCTCTTTATTTTTGTTGGGGTGTGTGTGATAGTGGTGGTTTTTGTTTGTTTGTTTGTTCAAGACAATGTTTTTTTGTATAGCCAGGCCTCCCTGTCCTAGAACTCACTCTGTAGACCAGACTGGCCTCGAACTCAGAGAATTGCCAGCTCTGCATCCCCAGTGCTAGAATTAAATGTGTGTGCTACCACTACCCATCTTTCCTTTTCTTTATATTTAAAATTATAGACATAATTTAATTTTTTGGCTCTACAAAATTACCGATGTTATTCTAATTAACTAATGCTAATACATTGCTTTCTATAGCACAGAATCTAAAGCCTCCTCATACCTCCTATGTCAGGTCGAAGTTTGTTGTCATACCCTTCCAGCAGATTGTTTAAGATGACAGTGACATCACCCTCGGGAACTTTTGGCGTCAACACCCATGTTTTATTAGAAGCATAATCTTCATAGTCATCATCTGACTTTTGGCTAGTGAAGCTAAGAAAACAAAAGTAATGGTCATAAAACACTTAGATCACTTCTGAGTTGACTTCTACCATAAACAATCAGAGTAAAGGAGAAATGAGGCAGGATCTCACAAATGCTGTAAAGGGTTTGCTCAAGGGTTAATCTAACCAATTAAACTGTGCAGGTGGAGATTAAAATATTTCCTCTAGTTTTCCAGGGTGTTCTGCCCACCCCTCTATAAATATCCTCTCATCTATAAATAAGCCATGTGTTATCTTTAATTTTTGCCTTTCCTTATTTGATGTTCATCCTTCCCAACCTGCCCAGCCTCATAAAGGACATTTAACTAATTGTGAACATAATATTTAAATTATTACAATGCAGCCTAGTAATTCAGCCATAATATCGTAACATCTCCCTCTTGTTCCTTTGAGAAGTTAACTTATTCCGACCTATTAATGAAAGTAAGAGAGTGATAATTAGATTCACTCCCAACTCCCACAGTCCTCAGAGTAGTTCCTCCTCCCTCAATTGAGTGACTGAGAAGAATTCAGGCTTACTGCCTTTTCTGTCCTCCGGCTACATGGTGTGTATTTTCTCCACTTTCTTTTACTGAAGGCTAGTGCCATCCATTTATCTTTAGTTGTTAAGAAACTGGTACAATGAAGAAAAATGTAGTAGCAGACTTTAATTCACCCATTGTCACAGCAATATTAACTAAGCTGGAATCTCACAGTGATGCTGGGTATGCTGTAGTCATAGGAATAAAATTCATTGTTTTGACAGATCAAATAGTCACAGGATTATATGTTCTCAGTATTATATGCTAAAGTCTGTTGAGAAGTTCCTCATAATTGGTATAGAAGTAAGGAGTGGATTTGAAAGATGAATCAAACCTCATGACTTTTATCTTCCCTGTCACACCTTCTAGCCCCTCCTCTCCCACAAGCAAAATTATTGTAATGTTCAAGGTTGAGGAAAATGTAAGGTTTTGTCAAACCTTTCCCTTTCATTTCTATCAGGACTCCATAAATCTGTACTTTAGGAGGAGATTTGAGGATTGTGGTGAGTTAACATATAAAGAAGATTCAAATCCTAGCCTTAGCTTTAGTTTTAATCTCCTAACTGTGCTGTAGAATGTGTAGTATTAGAGAAAAGATTGCCACTTTAAAAAGAATGTATATGTTTTTAAAAAAATTTTTATTACATTTATTTATTTGGAGTTATTTAATTATTGGTAGGAAAGTGTGTCATGGTGCACCTGTGGAGGTCAGTGCTTGAGGGAAGGTCAGCAAACAACCTGGGATAGTCTGTTCTCTCCTTCTACCATGTGGTTGCTGGGGAACCAAGCTAGAGAAATGAGGCTAAGTGGCAGACACCTTTACCTGCTGAGATATGTTTTTTCCCCCCATGTCAAATTTCACTTTCCTTCAGTCTTAACAATTATTGAAATATTTATAGATAAAATATGGAGAAATTAAATATTTATATGCAGTTTAAATATATGTGTAGATATATTTGTACATAGGTGTGTATCATATGTATATATACATATAGATAGAAAATAGATAACAGTATGTGGATGACTAAGACTATAGGAAATGGTGACTGACAGAGTTATTAATGTTGGTAGTAAAGAAGAAATAAGGTGATTGTTTCAGAGTACACACTAACTAGTTAGACTAGCTTGGGAAGCACTGACAGTAGTCTCTTATTTTATAGCTTTGGAAAATAGTATCTAAAATAAATTATCTATTAAAATCTTTATAGGAATGCACTAATTAGTAAGCTTGTGTGTGTGTGTGTGTGTGTGTGTGTGTGTGTGTGTAGTTCAAAGTACTTTATATTAAATGAAAATCATAGTACAAGGGATGGGACAAGTTACTCATGAGTAATATTGCCAAGGTCTTTGAAACAACAAACCATATCTTAATTACCCACCATAACCACATGGTAAGACTTTTATGGCTGAAGATACCACACATTTTGCTTACAATGTCTTGAGAAATCAATCTCAAACCAGCTGAGAAAATTCCTTCCCACTGGCTAGCTTTTATAGTGCTGAAAGGGGTTATGTATCTATTAAAGGAGAAAAGACATCAAGAGTCTTACCTATCACTGAGTGTTGCATAGTGCAAAATTGATCTGCCAGACAGGATAAGCCTAAAGGTACAACTAATGCACCTGTGGTTTTTGGTTACTCTTATAGGGTAACTACATGCTTTCTGATTGATTTGCAGTCTCTTCCTCCAGAAAGGTATTCATGCCTGGTACCATAATTCTGGCCCATTGCTCTGAAAGTCACAAAGGCTAGAGGGGAACCTGATGCTTTTATTTTCATAAATTGCCAAACTGTGTCCTAAAGATTATGTGTATACCCACAGACCTAGGCTGCTCACAACTTTGGTCAGAGAAGCTTCTTTTCCCAGTAACCAGTAATTAGTGCAGAGACTAAACTGGTCAACAAATTATAAGTGTTTGGCTGTGAGCACAACATATTTGTTAACAACCTTCCTCACCCCAATTCCCTGAGCCTCCTAAGAACAAGAAAACATCACAGAAGAAGAGATAAAAAGAATGTCAAAGCTGGAAAATGAGAAGGCATGCTGTGGAATGTGTTCTTCTGAAAATGCCACTGGTATGACAATCATGAATTCTCTATAGAGAAAGCAGTCATCCAAAATGTTAGTATAGATGGGGGACCATCTCAAGAAGCTCTGCACCTCTGAGGTGCTATTGTCCATTGATAATTGCTGGGGAAGGATGAATCATTGTTTGGTGATATCGCCACTGGTATGTTGTCTATGCTCTAGTAAATGGCCTCCTCGTATCTATGATCGTAAGATAAAATCTAATTAGATATTTTAAGCAATATCTTTTAGAATGAGAGAACATGAAAGGAGGAGGGGAATGGATGTATTGGTGGGGGTTCCATCATGAATAAAAAGTGAAAGGATGGTTGGATATGATCATGTATTATGGTATACATATATAAAATTCTCAAGCAATAATGCTTTTGGAAGAATGGAAGTGATATAAATATAACATATTCCTATATGAAATTATAAAACAAAACTTACAAAAAATAATAAAGTACATGGACAAAGATGATTAAGGCTTATCATTTATAAAGATTATGGGCGTCTTTTATCTGGGAACTAAATGGTCACAGAGGAGAAGAAACCCTGATTGAATTTAAAGATTTCTACAATAACATACCAAAGATAGCATTTTACATTTTGTATTTTAATGAGGATAGGAGCTTCAAGCAAACCTTCATTTTTAGAGAATACTGACTCTGACTCCGATAGGCTGGCAGTGTTTCAACCAGCTCTCCAAAGAAAGGATTCATTGCAGCCTTGACCAGCTCTCTGATAGAAAATTGCCTCTGGGTCTCAAAGCCTCATTTCACCAAAGCACTGCTAAGCACTGCCTAATGGAGTTCTAATCCTTTGACCCAGATCTTACTAGTGTGAGAGGGGAAGGCTTTCTAGCAGGAAAAATTCAAGTTGTTTAGTTTATGAAGAAAAGAATATGTTTGGTTCATCAAATGTAACCATGATAGTATATTAATACCATAAATACTCATGCAAAAGTATAGGTACCTTTTAAATCCCCATGCATCCTTCCATTTCAGATATATTGGTGGATTCTCTTTTTTTTGTAATATGAAAATATGATGCTTATTTTGTTATTTAATATGCGTATTTATAGAAACTTTCCATATTAACAAATGAGCATTCTAAGCACAATGGTACCATATTAATATTACTTTTACTGTCTAGCATATAGAATAAAAATTCAGTTAATATAAACATAAATATACTTAATTAGAAGGAGGGATGTTATACTGATTAGAACTAATAATTTTCCCAATGTCATCACTTTCCTATCAATTGCTGAAACAAAACTTAATTGGTTATTTAAAATAAATATATCAGTGGTAATTTTATTTCCATGCTTCAAAGTAGACATGAAGAGTTACAACAGAGAAATTAAGAGCCTATATTTGGGAGTCAGGAATATCTGGCTTGCCCTGTATGTTAATTTTTAATTTGTCACCTGAGATAGTTTGCTCAAACTTGGTAAATCAAAAGTTTTAAATGTTAAGCATGAGAGATTATCAGTGCTCATATTAAAATGTACAGAAATAAAATGATTATTTAGTATTCACAAATATCGATAAGGTGAGCAATGTTGGGTTAACATTATGTCTCAAAAACCTGTAACTAAAGTCTGACTCTGTAGATGCTGCTTCAAGGCATTTACCTAAGAGTACTTCAGAAGACCTAAAAACAGATGTTTTTCAGGAAGAAAAATAATGAGCCTCTATATTATAAATAAATAAGATTTAGCTTCTCCACAGCTCTCCCAGCTGAGATCTAAATTAAAGGGGATGATGCATGATCTGGGATCATTTCCAGATTTGTTTGAAAAAAAAATTAAGAAAACCATTTCACTAGTTCATGGTAAGCTATTTTTTTTCCTGGACTTTGGGGTGGGGCTCATGTATTTACAAATGAAATATGATAATGTCTAACCAATACATTAGGCATCTTGTAAAATTGCAAGCATGCCTGGGCACCAAGAGATTGGTAATGATTTAAGAAAACCCATTTAACAGTTGTATGGCTTGAAAGCAAACATAAACTTGAAATTCTAAGTTCAGGATACAATTAGAGTCCCCTGGAAATTACTTAGAGTTCATACTCTTTATGATGCCTTAAAAAAAAAACTTCTTTATAGAGGAAAAGAAATGAAGTAAAAATTATTCTTAAATTATCAAAAATTTTAAAGATAATTCACCTGAATGATGTATCTGTGGAACGTGCCCACAAACCTTCAGTCTTCTCATTTGTGAAAAGCTACAGTGGTTGTTATAAGGTCCTTTAATTAAGAATCATGGACTAGTAGCCTAAAGAGTCTCAGTGGATTTTCTAGAAATGCTGAACTCTAAGATCTAGCTACAGTCATAAGTGAGGCTCTTTTTATCATTGGAATTTCTTTAATAAGTTTTTATTCCTAATCTGCCATACTCATTTGATCGATTTCTCCATGTTGTAAATCACAGTATTCATTTTTCTTTTTTTTTCAGAATTATACATGGTTTGACCTAAGCCATAACTATAAACATTAACTCATTTTAAAAAAAAGGTGGGACTTGTAATAACAAAGTACAATTACATAACAGATTCTGAATATTTGATTTTTGATATATGTTTGAGATGTTTACTATCAAAAATTAAATACTTGTAACAAGGAGTTTTATATACTTATCTAGGTCATATCCTAGGGAGGGGGTTCCTATATTTCATTCACCCAGCATAAAAGAGCAGACAGACAAGAATTAAACTACATCTGTTGCTACAAATAACAAATAAGCTGTTATTTAAACCCATTCATATTCACTGTCTCATAAATGTACTCTATAGTTTTCTTCCTCTCATATAGGTAATGCATTCAGATAAAATAATAAAGGAAATATCATTTATTTTTATACTTAAATATGTTTAAACCACACATTCAAGTGTTGTTTATAAATCAGTGCACTAATGCTATGATGGCTCTGGTTGTCCATTTAATTTATAGACACAGTGATTTATATGCACAATATTGTGCATGCCATTATATATCCTCCAGGTCATAGATATCAGAAAAGTGACTACTTAGAATAATTAATATTAAAAAGTCTTATACATTGGAAGTTTGCTCTCATAATTTCATCTTTAGAGATGGAGAATTACTTCAGTCATACACACACTACCACAACTGGGTTTACAAAGCCTCTGGTAATTTGAATGGAGATATTTAATTGATCCACTGAGCCATATGGTTACCTACAAATAAAAGGTGGGTGTTGGTGGTTGCATACTTGTTTTTTAATCATATAAATAACAATAGCAACTGTAGATACTATAAAATATTCATAATGTTATAGAAAAAAACTTTTAAAACCTCAATGTGTCTCTCATTCATGTTTTAAACATGAATGCTCCCATAACTGCTATCTTCAGAAATCATTATACACATCCATAATTATCAGTAGGCACTTTGGTTTACCAAAACATAATATATATTCTATATGTTTCAAGGCTTTGAGAAAGAATTAAGATAAAAGAATCTTCTATTGCAGTGGTTCTCAAACTTCCTAGTGCCATGAACCTTTAATACAGTTTTTCATGATGTGGTTACCCTAAACCATAAAATTATTTTTGTTGCTGTTTTATAACTATAATTTTGCTATGTTATGAATTTTAACGTAAATACTTCTGTGTTCCAAACGTCTTACATGACCCAATGAAATGATCATTCAACCTCCCCAAAGGTGGCGACCCACAGATGAGAATGTCTATATGGGTAGTCATCAAACAGACAACAAAAATGATGGTCCCAGTTCATTTTCCCTTAGGAGGACAAATTAGTTTATAACTGAGCTCAGTGAACAATATAGAACCTTCAGCACAAAGTTAGTAAAGTTCAAACTTTATAAATTTGACACTGTTGACAACAATGATTTGATATGCCCTTGCTGGGGAATAACAACAAAGTTTGCAATTTAAGTTAAAGGATGTGATTGATGGTCTCATTCCAACTCATGTAGTGTTTGGAAAGCAACACTCTCATAGAAGCAAGACAGTTGAATTAACTAGAGGATATATCTGAAAAGGGAGGATTTAGTAGAAGATTCATGACTATGTGGCTAGAGGCATTGATATCATATGAGAGTGCAGCAGAAGCTGCACGTAATGCTGGGATCTTAGACTCTATCCTATTTTCTAGACTAACTGGAACTCTTGGAAGATATCTTGGCTTTCATGAATGGAGGAATCACGACAGCAGCAGTTTCCTTTGTAGACCCTTCAATAGTCTGTGCATTTGTCTGTTTCCTGGATGGATGTATAACTGTCTTTCATAGTCATTGTTAAGAAGGGTTCAATGGATAAAAGATGTACATGCATGTAGATCACTCTGAGAGCAGATCACCCATCTGGGAATAATTTTCTTCATTCATATATAGCTCAGTTCTTAGAATTATATGTGTATCTGCTAATAACTATGTCTGCTTGGCTCAATCAATTATCAAACACACAGTTCAGCACATAAAATTTAAAATAATATTTATTAACAGATATCACACATAAGTTTCATTAGCTGAAATGAAGCTTGACAAGTTTCAGGACCTTCAGATTAATTTGGAAAAAAGGAACACTAATAATCATAATGGCAGAGGCAGGCTAGACTTCAATGTGCATTGATACAGTTTTAAATTGTGAATTAAAGACTGCAGGTCCAGGCTGAACACAGCTGTTTATGACTGTATTCTTACCACTTGAGAATCCATGAACAAAGACTGCCATGACTATGAAGCAGTCCCAGAATGTGTAAGAATTTTAGGCTATATGGGTTACATAATGAAAACGATTCAAAAAAATATAAATGAAACAACACCACAAACGGGACTCTATGTCTCTTCCCTTTTTCCTACATACTATCAAACAAAAACATGCTTTAATCACGTGGTCACAAGCTGTGGACAACTCTCCTTTTTTTTTCCTCCCCTGTTTAAGTTCTTCAAAGAAATAAACATTTACAAAAGTTTTCTTTAAAAGAGAGGATGTTTACTTTCCAAACAGAGAAAGTCTGATGATGTGTTTCATGGAGGATGGTATAAAAAACCCAATATTTCCAGCTAGATGGTGAACTATGCTTAGGGTTTTACCTTAATTATTTAATCCTACATTATATTCCAAGTTATAATTAGCTTCCCACAACATGACTGCTTTACATAAATCAAATGAATATTGGAATATACGAGAAGGTGATAGAGTCAAGCTTGAAGGCAGTTTCTATACTCACAAAGATCAAAGACGTTCCATAGGCAAATAACAGTTAGTTAGTGTTCTAGGATTACTACCAAGATACATTTGCCCTGAGACATCTCTCTTATCAAGCTTTATTCTTATTTTTCTTTAACTCTTTCCCCCTAATCGTGTGATGACATGGAGTGTTTATGTTTAATACACTGGTAGGAGGAAATTAGTTTCCTATTATGTCTGTCATGGTCATCTGTACATCCTAGATTGCAGCCATTCCACCTGTAGTTTTATTGCAGAAAAATACACATTCTCATATCTTCTTAAATTCGTGTATAAGGACATCCAGAGACTCATTACTCTGTTGATTCATAGACAGAAATGAATATAACCCAAATTGACAGTAGAATTGTTTCATAAAATGTGGCATGTTCATGTAATGAAGTGCTGGATGTCAATGAAGTTAGAAAGGTGTGGGTATATGCAACAAAATAAACTAAAAAAAAATAGAAGTCTAAATAAAATATGATGCACATACAAACATATACATAAAATGTGAGGTAAAGTTTAATGGCAGAATAAAGTAATTGCAATGTTAACATGAGGACAGCAGTTTGTTGGAGGCAAGAGAGAGAAGAAAGATTTGCAAATAGATGAAGATATTTACTGAACTTTGGTCCATATTTTCTTTCCAGAGTTGGTTAAGACATAAGTTGTTTTCTTCTTTATGCAATACACAATATCTATTTTCACTTTGTGCACTTATTTACATTTCATTTCACAAAAGACAGCTTAAAATAACCAAATTAACCACAAAATTTAGACACTAAAAAAATAGACTGCTATTAGGTATTTCTGACCTCAATAGAATTTTTTTCAAAATCATCAAGTACCTAGCATTTGCTAAGATGTCCATTTAACATCATTTAAAAATATTGATTGGATCAATAATAACATGTGTTATTTGTAAAATTTGTTAAAAATCTATAAGTTAATTTTCCCTTAATAGTTTTATAAAACAATTACAGGCAATAAATATGCAGATGAACTTCCTGTTACATTCTATTTCCTATCAGCCACTCTTCTTTTCATTAAATGCCAACCACTCCTCTGTGTGAATATACAAGTGATGTACTTGAGGTACACTAGAAGTAGGTTTTAGGTCCCAACATCATGAGTTCAAGACCACAACATGCAATAAAATATAACGTCATCTCAACTATGAAGGTTCTCTCATAGGATGGAAATAAAAAGTAGTATTAAACAGGGTTAGGAAGAAATACAAATGGATAATAACTGAATCGGCATAATTTTACTTATCGATTTATTTATTAGAAAAAAAGCAATGTTTTTGTTTAGAAAACTGAGAAAATACTATTTTTGACAAGTATGCTGGGGATAAAACCTAGTGTTTTCTTTAAGCTAAGCCATCAAACATCTTATCAATTCAGCTATACCCCATCCTTACAATCTGAATTCTTTATTCTGTTCCAGCAGTAGAAATCAAAAATAAATTCTAACAATAATGATATGCAAAATATACAATTTAATGTCATCATGGAATGTGATTATATGTACCACCAAGAATTAGTTCAAAGAAGAAATAATTTATATTTCTTTATATGTGCTAACTATTATACTTCAGATTTCATAATGCTACTTCTTCTACAACAATTTTTCAAATAGAGTCTAGACAATTTAATTTTAATCCTGCATGTGGAAATTATGTAAAGGTCTTTAGAAAACTACAAATGTTAAACAAAAATTTTTTTAATTGGTGACTTAACGATTCAAAGATGAAGTCAAAACGATGACATTCAAGTGATTGTGAAGTGTGGAAAAAGTAAGAGCCATTGAAAAAGAATAAACAGTTTCTTGGATACCCCTTCTTAAACTTTTTAAACCTCTTTGTGTTTACTTTTGATGTAAATAATAATTTAGTATTTTTGTTATGCAACTCAAAATACACTGTCAATCAAAAATCACTGGCTTTAATATTTGTGTCCTACTAAGACAGTCTTTATTTAACCTAAATCTTTCAAATCATTCTGAGAAAACAAACAACTTGAAATGTCATGTATGCATAGTATCAAAAGACATTAAAAAGATATACAGAAAGCTGTTCTGTTTTTAATATTCTTTCAGCATATATAACCATATTTGGTAAAGTCTCAGTTGTCTGTAATTGGCATTCAACTATTGTTTCCAGTTTCCTAATCTAGTTTGTAAAGAGAGCAATAACAAGATCATCTGTTCTGATAGATAAAAAATTATGTAATAAAAGCATAGTAACATTGTTCTGGTTTTATTGCAATTACTTTGTAGCTAGCTGTCTTCTATTATGAAAAGTGACACTCATTTTTAGTTTTTTAACATTTTTAAATGAATATACTGAGATTATAAAATTACACTGAACTAATAGCACTTGAGATTTTAAAAAAATCCAGTAAACAATGGGGTGAAGAGATGGTTCAGTGATTATGAGGAAATAGTACTCTTCCAGAAGACCTGACTCAGATCCCACCACTCACATTAGTTAGCTCACAACAGTCTGTAACTCCCAGGTCCAAGGAACCCTATACCTCTGGCATCTATGTCACCTGTACTCACACGAAAATGCACACACATATACACACACTCATGCATGTACACACATGCACGCATGCATGCACTGCATGGGCTGTAATTAAAATGAAATAAACCTAAAGTATAGAAATTCACATTCAATATGTAAATTGCCACATGTCATTTAGTTGCTGCGAAATCATGTGAGTGGCTGAATTTCAAAAGTGATGTTTTGTAGGTTTAGATTTTCTCATCCTTCAGTTAATCAGCTTTGGTTTGCGACTCATATGCAAGACACAGCTGTAGGTAGACAAAGAAAGTGGTAGATGTGGTGCTGGTATCAAACACCTCTATTTTTATTTGTGGAGACAAACACTTGAAAACGTAGAGAATGACAACACTTAACATGAAAGACAATCCTCTGTCATTCTTTTAGAGTGTGACTAATCTGTCTCCCAGTGCAACTAACTTGACATTAAGGTTAAATCTACTGAAGCGCCTCTTCCTATTTTAAAGCTCAATATTTTGTGACAAAGATGAGTATTTTCTTCCAGAACAAATACTATTTCAAGCAATGGAAAATACTTTTTGTTTTCTCTTGTATCAAAAATAAAAAGGAGCTGGAGAGATGGCTCAGCAGTTGAAAGTATTTGGCTGCTCTTCCAAAGGTCCTGAATTCAGTTCCCAGAAAGCACACGGTGACTCACAACCATCTGTAACAGGACCTGATGCCCTCTCCTGGTGTCTGAGGACAACTACAGTGAACTCATATACATAAAATGAATAAATAAATCAAAAAAGAAAGAAAAAAAAGTTAATTGTCATAGTTGTCCAGTTATTTCAAACACATTTATTTATAGTAGTTATAAAAGTATCTCTCTGTATATTGAACTAATCTGTTAATATAATCCTACATGTATACCAGCACAAATTTTATGCGTTTATAACAGAAAGATAGATGCACAGGACAATCTGTGCATTCTTTCAAATAGTCTGTGTGACAACGGTGAAACTGTCTCAGGTCTAGTGATGTCAGAAGGTCACTGAAAGTAGGTTTAAAAGAGAAGGTTGTTATGCTTTTTTTTCATATAACATATATGCATATATCTAGATATGTAGTTAAATGCACCAAATTCAAAGGCATTCAAACAAGATTTTATTGATGTCCCCCAACCAAAATCTATGAAGTACTGTCATACTGTCTCGAACTGTGCATATACCTAATAAATACTAGCTTAAAGTGCTGTATTTCTAGGTGATTTATATTTTACAAGTTTAGATGAATTTCAAAGAATAACATTTGCCTTTTTATTTTATTTGGGTTTATGGGATTATAACAGTGAATATTTTATTATTGACATAGTATGCTGGTTTTGTAACTTTGTTAGACATTTTAAGTATTTATTTTTGGTGGATAGATAGTGCATTATATTTCTTCTTATTCTTGTATGCAGGTTAATTTTAGCTGTGTTAACACAGACCCCTGTTCTCAGCAAAAACAAGAGAGAATTTGTATCAGCTAAATATGAGAGATAGTCTCCCAAGAACACAAGGTCCCCAGTTAACCTGTTCTACTGTGGAAATGGCTATAGAAGTTAAATTTAAACATGTTTTAAGACACCATGTTGATTTCATTAGAAAATAAAAAAAAATTATATTATGAAAAGGTGGTTTTTAAAAATAATTTATACATTAATGAATTAATAACTTTCACCTTGTCATAAGATTAGAACCACTTAGTCATTCCAAATTAATGCTATTGTTTAGATAAAAACAGAAGAATATCATAAATTGGAGCATTTGAAAATACTTTGGTAAGAATGTCAGATGAGCAAGTGGCAGCAAGACAGGGGAATCTGTCATCAGCTTCAGATTATATTGGATGATATTCTTAGCTTTGAGGTATATAGAAGCCAGTGGCCTGCTGAATCACCACACTCTGGACCTTTTTCACTTGCAGTTAAGAGGCAGTGGACAATTGATAACAACTAAGAGAACTGAAGATGCCTATAAAAAAATTGAATCTGGATTTTAAAAAAATTACTTCTTGCCCAAATCACAAACTTTTAATAAGTCAGTCTTCAGCATAGGTGAATCTTAATACTGCTAACTTTAGTCCACACTAATTAATTGTACAGGTAACAAATTAAAACATATCTACTAATCCTCTCCATGACAATTTTTTAGAATGTTTGAATCAATCAATAATACAGAATTTAATTATTATATGAGAAATTTCTCACCAATTTTCTATGCTATAATTTTATCATGTAAAACTAAATTTGTATGAATATATCAGTAAATATACAAAGAGATACTTTTATAACTACTATAAATAGTTGTATTTGAAATAACTGGACTATTATGACAATGTGATTCTTGACCTTGAGATTTCTGAGACAGGAAGAATCCAACAGTTAATAAGTTAATTGTCAAGTGATTGAAAATTGGTGTGTGAACTACCAAATTCATCCTTCTCCAAAAGATATGCACATATCTTCCTTAAGAATGAGACTGTTAACCTGAAATATTCTTACCAAACCAAAGCCTCTACTTGTGCTACAGTTTGAATTTATACTATAGCTGTAAGCCTGGGCTCTAAGAAATAGTTTCTGGCTTCCAAAATTTTTTCTTTTGAGTTTCTACGTTTGGTTATGGCGGATCAAACATCTGTATTTTTTTAGTATTTAAATTATGTCAAAATCCTATTTCCTTAAGGTCCTTGTATTTATTTGCTCTTAACTCAAACCATTCTAATCATAAGTATGATGTTTACTTAATCCCATAATAATGTCAACTTCTCTTAATTAAAATAATCACTATGACTTCTTATTCATTATCCAGAATGATTTTTCCTGATCATCCCATGAAAAGTTAAATTCCCATAATTTTGTTTTTAATCATATTACAAACCTTATTTGGTTTGTTTTTAACAGATATTGTAATGTTAAAGTGTCATTAGTGTGTGTGTGTGTACATGTGTGTATTTTTCTTTTATTTTTTACTGTTGTTTTATTGTTTATCTCTTTCCTGTCTTCCTTCTTACTGCAAGGCTGGTGTGCATTTGTGTGTGTGTGTGTGTGTGTGTGTGTGTGTGTGTGTGTGTATGTGTGTGTCCCAAACCATCTGTCTGTGTCTGTGTCTGTGTCTGTGTCTGTGTCTGTGTCTGTGTCTGTGTCTGTGTCTGTGTGTGTTTCCGTGATATGTTGAGAATAAAATAGGACCAAGCAATTCTAGGAGTGCAGTGAATATTCACTAAAGACAAAGAAACCAAGACATGGAATTATGGAATGGATTTATCTACTTCAATTTCCACTTTTGTTTCACAATCACCTGAGCACTTAGGAGCTCAGGAGTGATACATATATGGCCATGTCAACCAAGGGAACATGAATGGAAGTTTGTAAATGTAGTTGTATAAAAATGACTGAGGATAAAATATATCTCAGTTATATAACTTTTTGGAGTCAGGAAAAATAAGTGAAAAAGGTCAGTAAATAAGTATACCATTGGCTGAGTAAAGTTTTAAACATAGGCTTATAATAATATCATATGTAATATAACACTATATTTTAAAGGCATGTTTTTATTCTACAATATTAGTACCACAAGAACAAGTGCTTACCTTACTTAGCTCTGTTCTTTAGCATCCATCATAGTTATAGGAACAGAGCCTATACAACATCTTTAAAGTTAATAGAAAAGCAGGATGTCATGTTTTGAATCCCCTAAATAGGCTTGAATCTTTTATTTTCACCAACTTTCTGCCTAAAATACATTTGAAACTTTTTGATGTACTCCACTGAGACTTAAATATCTGCTAAAAGTTGGGGAAATTTCTCAAAATCAGAAGTCAAAGAGAATTAATTGAATGAGGCGCTCTCTCATTCCTTGTGCATCAGCAAGGATGTCTTTGATGCTTGTTCACCAGAAAAATTGTACTGCAGGTGCGAACAATGAGTTTCTGGAGGAAATTCTTTTAAGAATCTGGGAAACTGTAAATGACCTACTTGCTGGAGAATCACCTGGAGAACCTTCAAAAACTGATATAGATATTTTCAGAAATATTTGAATGCTACATATTTGTGATTTTATGGCATTGCTATTTTTTGGTATATATTTAATACTATAAATTCTCTCTCTTTGTCTCTCTGTCTCTCTCTTTTTCACGTGTGTGTGTGTGTGTGTGTGTGTGTGTGTGTGTTGACTTGCAGTGTGACTGGGAAGCTTTACTCCTTTCCTCAAGGTTGACATTTTATTAATTTTTGTTTGCAAAATTAAAAATTAGTTTTGTGAATATTATTTGACTTAATACCTCCATCATAAAGCATGAGATATAAAAGAAGTATGTAAACAACTCTTAAATTCTGACATAACTCATGAATATTTCACGTGAAATGGCTCAAAGAAAATGAGAAGTAGATAATAAGCTCATAATCAGCAAGTTTGGAGAAAAATAAAAAATGAACTTGGTGTTTAAGGGCATCGAATTGCATTCTGTGTGGAATACAAAACATTCTGTCATAGAGCAGAACCCTCTCATTGGAAGGATACCATGCTCATCTCAGATTTTCAGTTCTATAGGACTGTGAGAAACAATTTTCCTTTCGTGTATTTTAGCCAAAACCTATGATATTTTATATAGTAGTCCCAGCAGACTATGACAACACCTTTCTTTGGAACACTGTCACATGTCAGGATTTGCTGGGGTAACTAACCTCCAGCATAAAGCACTAGTGATTGAAAGTAGATTACTTAGTGCATTTGGATATCTGTAGAACATCATATATCTTCGAGACTCTGAGCTATCAGTGCTCACCTAAGCTGCTCATATATGTGTTTCTGTGGAAATTTGAGAAAGACATGTCTATTTTATCATGCTAACTTTGGATAATTGATTATATAGACACATGAATTTTGCAAACGGTTACGATCTAAAGCTGTGAAATTTGCAGTGACTTTCACTGTTGTACACTGGAAAACTCTTCCACTAAATTATTGTAGTGTTACCACACAGATTTTTTTTTTTGCATCTAAAAACTTTCATCAAGAGAAATTAAATCATAGTCTCAAAAATAATTATATAATAATGTAGATGGCAACATTATCCCATAAACTCCAATGCAGATACACCATGAAGATGACTAGCTATATTAAAACTCAACATTAAAATGATTTTATGATACATGTGTCATCATTGCACCTCAAATTATTGTGCTGAAGAATAAAATTGGCATAAAAGAAAATGTATAAACACTTAATTTTATTATTACTAATTGTAAAAGTTAAAATCTCTGACAAATTATATTAAAATGCTATCAATAAAAAACTAATCTAAGTAAACATTAAATCCTGAAAAAATTACTGATTTAATTAGTTTTATATTGAACATGTAAGCTTAGGGAGTTTTTGTCACAAAGGAATTGGTAACATTTAAAAAATTGTATAAAAGCAAAAAGGAAAAGGGGGCATGGGATAGGGGTTTTCTAGGGAGGGGAAATGGGGAAAGGGGATGGCATCTGAAATGTAAATAAAATACCCAATTAAAAAAACTCAAAAAAAAAAAAAAAAAAAAAAGGAATTGGAAGGAAGGAAACATGTGTCAGAAAGGTATTTTTGGTGCTGTTGCAGTAACCTAGGTGACAGATGATTTCCCCCTGCTATGATGACATCAATGAGGCACAAAAATATTGGAGAGTTATTCATGATCATGAATAGCAAAATATAAGCTTGTATTTTTATCTTTCCTAGTACACTCTAACCATTATATGTGTATATTCTAACAAAAACAAACTTGACTATCAAGATAGACAAACCAAGTGTGTCCTCAATAATGACTTTATTAATTTTGCTTAATGAATGCATGTCAGTAGTTTGATACCATACAATGGAAAATAAATATATCTCTAGAATCATTTAGGGATCTTATGTTCAGGGAGGAGTCCCACGACATGATACACATTCTTATTAGATCTTTACCCACATCATTAGAGATAGCCCCTGGTTCACAGAAATTATGTACTTAAAGTGCAGATATTCTAGAAATTACAGACTTCTTTGCAAATTAATTACCTCACTCCAGTTAAAAGAAGAAAATTTATAAAATATAAAAATCAAAGTAATTAGAAAAATTTAATAATGTACATCTTGCATGCCCACAAAATTTAGAGTTAGGAAGGGGAGACTGGATTACTGTGGTAGAGAAAAACATTTAAGAAAGAACAAAGACACAGGAAATGGTCCTGCAGTAGTAGCAGCAGTAATGGGCACAATTAGAGCCTTCAATCACTGCTCAAAGTAAACATATGAGGGATGATCACCTTCTTTCTTAGTAATTGCCTAACTACAAATGAATGTCTGACTAAATACAATTCAGTAGTTGGTCCTCTAAAGACTTTTTCATACCTTAGAATGTACTTCAAGAATAAATTTTGTTTATTCTTGAAGAGTGAACATAGAAAGAAAATGGGGTGAGAAAGCACTTAATTTATTAACATGAATACTAGCCTTCACTTTTACCAAAATATTCTATATTAGAAATGCTAAACTTTCATAAAATTAAAATAAAAGCTGCTGATACAGTAAAAATTCCTTGTGTGTACTCATATAACACACACTTCGTTTTTCACTTAAAATATGAATGCCTCCATCCCTGTAGTTTTGGTTTTGTTATATCCAAATGATCTTGCTTTAATACTTCTGGAGTTGGCTATAGAATACATTTGACATGCATACTTAAGATGATCATGGTATATGCTATGACTGTATTTGACCATTATATTGAAATAACAAAGATTAAAAGAAGATATATCAGTTGGAAATAATATGTATATATATATATATATTCTTTAAAATATACATATTTGAAATTTAAGTTTGCAGACATTGATAAAGTACTTATTTCTCCTTTAATATAACATATGTATTATATATAAGTAATATATGTATATATATATATATATATATATATATTTCCAGTTATATAACTAAAAGTCTCTTTTTATATTAATATGCCATACTGTCTGTTATATACTATAGTTATATATTATTTTGATATATTTTAAATTATATAACATATATAACACAACACACACTAAATTTTTGCAAATTTAGTTATGCCAAGTCAGTGCCATAGAGACCAGGATGGCTTTAATCACTGGCCTTTGCTTTCATTGTTGTTCTGTTTTGGGTTTGTCTGTTAACTAGTTATTTTCTAAATACTAAGAAGACATTTCAAAAAAATGTATACTTCTCTTTTTCAAATATTTACCCCATTAATTTATAATTTTGTTATATTATAAATGATTGCTTCAGAAGTATACTTAAAACTGTGAGGAACAATTTAAAAAAAGAGTGCCATCATATTAAAACTGTTTAACTAGATGGTTATATTTGAATTCCAAATGTTTGTGAGTCTCAGGTTCTTTGTTCTGTGTTTTCCTAGAACTAGAATTCCACTCTGCCCTATTACAGCAGCATCCACTACACAAGCATCTCTTGTAATACCATTTATCTGGTTAAAGTTTAATAATTATTTCTATACATGCCTGGTCATAACTTATATCTGCATGCAATAGACTGAAAACTCAGAATATCAAGAACAGATCTTCTGGCCTATCTGTTCTATAGTTCATACTTAGCTAATATAGTAAGTCTAAATCAAATACTGTCCCTTTAATAACTAAAGAAAATTGCTCTACAAATTTTTGCTTTTAGTTTTGATGTAAGGTCTTTCTATTTTGCCATGCTGTCCTGAAATTCACCATGTAGACCAGACTGGCCTTGAACTCAGAGACTCTCTAGTGCCTTGGCCTTATGAGTGCTGGAATTGAAGGAATGAACCACCATACTAGACTAATTTATATCAAATTTTGTGTATAGGATGTTTAACATCTATGTATTTTAAACATATTTTCAAAAGCAACTTATGAAAATGACTGATACTTACTAAACAACAAAAAGACCATTTATCATTTATTTTTCCCTAACACAAGTATATATTAAATATCTACAAGCTATATTTAGCGGTATTTTTGAGACACTTTACCTAAATTTGCCTCAATAAATTACAGAATACTTTCTATTTGGCCTACTACATAGACTTTTTTCTGTAACTGAACTTGTTTTCATTGAAGGGTTTCAATTACTACCAAGGATCCTTGCTTTTAAAAAACATCCCTTGTTTTGCCCACTGCTATGTTATTTTCTGTTCTTATGGTTTTCTTTATGAATGGGTGGAGAGTGTAATGTCAATGTTACTTATTTTCCATTTGCATGGTACTTTATCTATGCACAGCTGTACAATGATCTTATAATAATATATAATTATTACTGTGTTTATATTACTTATATATACTACAAGGATTAATATGATTTGAAGTTAAATTTTATTTTTACCATAAACCAGTAATATGGAACTTAAAAGGGCCTTTTTTGTGTTTTCTTTTAAAGGATATTCGTCCTCCAGTATGTGGAAATAATGAGAAGGAAAAAACTCTCCCAGGAATGTGATGTAAAGAGGCCTCTTGGGTTTCAAAGCAATCAATGTGATTTCTTGTACTAAGAGTAACTTTCAGGTCACTGTACCTGAACAGACCACAGTCTGTACAATAGTAATGTAACAACGGGTATCCTGTTCCTCACTAAAGCTCATATTTAAGGCTCTTTAATCTGCTTTCTTCTTGGTTATGATAGGTCTTTGAAGAAGAAAGCAGTAACTTTCTATTCTAACTAACAAGTCTGTTGATGGTCTAAGAACATTGCTATAAACATTCTAGTAAGACAGTAACATATCAGCAATTCCTAGAACTTCTTTTTTTTTTTCTAGAAATAAAAATGTTTGTGTCTTGCTATTGAGAAATCCCATAGCAATATAATTAAGTAACCTCTAGCATGATGGTGGTAATTAAAAGTCAAAATCACATTCTTTAATATTTACATATTTGAAATTTAAGTTTGCAGACATTGATAAAGCACTATTATTTCTTTTTTAATATTCGGTATTATTGTCAGCTTCAACTTTACATCTTTCACTTTTCTAAGACTTTTTTGTAAGGACATTGAAGAATGACACTGAGAAAAATTTTCTGTGGGTTTGCTCAAAAAAAAAAAAAAAGAGTTTTTAAATGCTGATGACATTCCATAGTAGTTCCTGCATAGTCAAAGAATTGAAAATTAAGCTATAAAAGTAAGCTTACAGATACATGACCATAAAAAATATTTTTCCAAGTACAAATTATAATTTGAGATCTAAGTTGTTGTTTTTAGTATGTTCTTAAGTACATAAAGCTACTGGATACCATGATGTGTCTAAGTCTGTCTGTCTAGAGACTACAGTGTGATTTCATTTAATGACAGTATATTCGGTAAATGCTAAGATCCCAAGAAATCCTCCCAAATGTTTGGTAAATGTTTTAATTTATCCAAGGGCCATTTTGACCTAATATATGTCTTCTAGAATCTGTTAAAAACCGATATAGTAGAATTGCGCTTTATTGAAATGACACATACGTGTGATTTTCCAGAAACGACTTTACCAAATTGATCACAGAAGACTGCTTAGAAGTTCTAACTTCACTGTCTGGTAGGTCAAGCAGTACGGTTGTCAAAAAAATAATTTGTGATTTCAATTTAGACAACTACTCCATGATTTTGTTCCACATGGATGCCAAGAGAAAAAAAGATCATCTCACTGGAGAAGTGGCTCGATTATAGTGAGTGTTTACTATTTCTATGTTCTAGAGCCAATTCCCAGCTGGGTAATTAAAGAAAAACAAGACATATTCAAAGTCAGCGATAACATAGACATACTTTAAATTGACTTCTGTCATGTTTGTAAGTATAGTGAGCCTTATATATGTGTGCCAGTTATGTGTAATCATCTCTATGATCTGGTGAAATAGTAATTGCCCACAGGCATGAAACACTAGATAACTGAATTATAACAGATGAAGTGGTTTGCTGAAGATACAAAAAAATCAGAAGTAACAATATGAGACTGTATGTGGGTTCATATAGAAAGATACGTGTGCATAATGATACGTAAACACAATACATGTGCACAGTAAGTGCAAAAGCATGTGTGCGCATATAAAATAACTGGCTGTATTTTACATCAGCTGCTATTACCTGTGGTGTTATTGATTTCAATTACCTGTCGTCTGTTCTTGTAAGCTATGCTAGTTTGACAAAATTGATGGTGCTTAAATTTTTAGGCATCTATGTTTCACAAACTAAGATGCTATAACCAACAAGGAACTATGGGCCTGGTAGCACAATACAAACAGCAGGACCAATGTCCCTACAACCAGCATTGACTTCCTTTTAAGAGTGAAAATTATAAAACACCCAAACAGGTTTTTACCACTAAATTTTCTGTGAATTAATTACTTTAAGTTGAATACAAAATGAATGAAAGATAATCAAAAGGAATTTGTGCAGTTAATTATTTAAATGAAAACCTAATTTTTAAACTGGTGTGGAGCACAGACTATAAACCAACCTAGAGTCCGTGTATGAACAACACATTAATTAAAGACAAAACAAAACAACAAACCAAAAAGTTTTGAAATTCCAGCCTGCTATCCAGTTGTTTGATTTATGGTGTAGATGGAGAAATAATTCTTGGAAAATCTGAGTCATGCATGCATCCTCATTTTTTACCCTTTCATGTGAATGCTTAATGCAGACTAATTGGAATCCTGTGTCAACAACCAAAACAATTACACGTGCTTATGAAAAGCAAAAGTAATTTTCAAGATAAAACAAGGTGAAGAATTTGTAAAGATGTAGAGTAACAAGCTTGCCAATGAAGATGAACTCTGTAAACAAGTTGGATTAAGTTGAAAAAGCAGAGTATTTCCTTTATGTTTATAGTTATGGCTCGCAAACGTTAAAATCTGCATAAGGCATAATTATGGCATAAAAAACTTTCACAGTTTTCAATGTTTCATAAGAGTATTTTATTCATCAACAGCTAAGGACAGAAAATAAAATGCAAACATTAAATGATATTCAATAAACATGTTTGAATGTGACAAAAAAGAATTAAAAGAGGTCATAATTTGAGACTGAGCAAAGAGGCAATACATGGAATAGCTTGGAAGGTATAATAGAGAGGAGAAACATTGAATTATGCTGCAACCCAAAATTAAATACAGTAAAAACCTTAAAACTATTATTAAAACTTAAAAATAAAATTGATTGTAAACAGTTCAATCTAACTTGTTTCTGACCAATCTAATTCTTTGAACATAATTATCTATCATCCCAAATATAGTATAAGATAATTTTTGATAATCAAAATGTCTTCCTTTATATAAAAATTTCTTCCTATACTCATTTATTTCTGATGTATTTTATATGTTTATATCTTTTAAAACTGGAACAAAATGAAGTTATATTAAAATAATCTACCAAATTTTTAAAATTTGTCTTAAACAAACTTGTTAATATGTATATTTGAGGTATGTAGAATTTGGGTCTATACTAACATAGACATTTACATAGGTACATATGCAAAAAATTTTCAAGAAGTTTTTACACATGACACAAACATAGTAAAATCTTTCATGGTTTTCATGTGCTATTCACATGCAATTAGAATGTTTATGGATATGGCACTGATTTCACATGCCAGATGAATAAAATTGTAGGAAACAAATTATCTACAAACATTAACTGTGAAAATAAGTACACTTTTCTAAAAGGGCGAACTAAAGGCCTATTTCTTTAAAGGAAGCTCTGAGAACGTGTTAAAATTAACATTCTTAGACTTCACTCAGACCTCATGACTCAGAACCATCATCCAGTGTGTGGTTTAGGAATTTCCATTTTAGTAAGTCCCCCAGTGATTCTCACAAGTTGTAAACAAGATACATGGAAGTTGAGCAAATTTATGTTTGCTAAATTCTCACTCTACGGAAAGGCATAGCTTCTAATATGCTCATTCTGTTGCTTTGCTTTAAGATTTATTTTGCTTTGATATAGACACAACCTAGTGAGTTTAGTCATTTAATAGAAAAAAAAGCTTATTTTGAGATTTATAAAAAACGTTCATTAAATATTTCTTTTCTTCTCTTACAATGCTCAGTATTTTTCTCCTGCTACTGCTTACAACATTGACTCTTAGAATCCTATTTTTTTGTTCAATATTATCGTAACCACCCTCATCAACCACTGACAAAGTTTAGAGATCAAAGCTTCAGTTTTTCATACTTAGCCATTCAGATTATTTATGGAACTAGAGCAAATTAAACTCCGACCACGTACACTGCACCAAACTACAGTGGTTACTTCCTCTATCCTTACTGTGAGGATACAAAAAGCATCTGTCTGAAATTCTCATAACACATAAATCCCACCATTTAAAAGTTTGTTAAAGCCCGATTAAGACAATCTTATCATTGCAATATGTAACATCAAGTTTCAGTTTTTAGATGATACTGAATTCAAAAACTGGAGTTGTTAGAGAGAAAAAAAACTATCTGAAGTGCTATTGCATCACACATTATAATAAAGTAATATTTTTGGATTAAAATGGAATGTTTAGAGGTGAAATACATAAAAATATACTCAGGCAGTTACAAATTATTTATCAAAATGAATGGGAATAAGAAAAGCAGATACATCCCCCACCCCTGGTTTGGTCTAGATTTTATTCCACAGGTTTCATGGGTTGAAGAAATACAGGGAAGGTTGGCCCAATTTATTGATGCTCTGATTCACAAAACAAAGTTTTCTAACTTTCATAAAATGTGTAGCAGGAAAATGTGTGATGATTTTGAATAGAAAACATTTTAATGGTTTTTACTACGGTTTGTGACTTACAATATTTTTCCCAGTAAGTGTTTCTCTCCTCATCTGGGAAAATTTCTTCAAGCTGTAGTTCTTAACGAAACTGTCTACTACCCTCAGTGTTTATTGTCAAGGAAAAAGGAAGGAAAGTGGGGAAGGGTGAGAGCTAAGCACATGCTAACTGCCTTAATTGAGAAAGTGAAGCTTCTACTTTTTGTTTTGCTTGACTCTCCTCTGTGTCTAAAATCAACATGTTCTATCCTCAATACTAGAGTAAGAAGGACAGAAAACCGTGTAGATATCTGCAACAAAGCAGAAAAGTAGTAAAACCATAACCCCTTCACCTTTCATTATCATCATCATCATCACCATCATCATCATCATCATCATCACCACCACAACTACTACATCAACTTCCAAGGAAACTTTGGAGTAGTTCCTTGATATTTTCCATAGATTTTTTTTTTATCAGAGATGGGGGAGGTCACAACCATAGGAGTAGTTTGTACAGTAGTTTGTCTCAAAATGGACAAATTCAGAAAGTGCGAATACAGAAGTGCATGCCACAGAAAGTGTGGACTTCTAGGCTGCTGTTAGTTCTGGTTGGAAACTGTAATTTGGTGAGGGCTACTTCCATGGATAGAAACATGATGCACTGTGCTTGGAGATATTCTACCCTCATAGGCTTAGTTCAGGGAAGTACTTAATAATCTAGAGGACACACATTTCTTGGGAGCACTCATGTTCAGGAATTTGACAGGTTCTCCTCCCCACTTTTGTTTGTGCAGGAAGACTGTAAATCACTCGTGCATGCTTCACAATTTAGGCATTGCATTCTTTTGGGTGAGCATGTTTGCAAGATTGCAGCCAGGCCAACTCTGCTCCAGCTATATTTCCTAAACATTCATTTAACTATATTCACTACCTCATATGCAGTAGTCCCCCTCCCATCTGAAGGTAGGAGTAGCATTATTCCAGTGCCGGGTCCCCAGGCTTCTCTGCTGTATCTTGGCCCGCTGGCCTGACTACATGAATGTCCTTTGTAGATTAAGGGTTGCTGTGTGGTTTGACAAGCCTCTTTCCATAGGGCCCTTAGCTGGACCGCTGTCCTTGGTGCTGAATCGTGTTTGCCCATCTGGGATTCAGCTACCGGGTCAATGGAGCTGGATAGAAAACCTGGCTGACTGAAAGCTCAGGTGCAGGACCAAAGAAGACTGTAGTGTATGATAGAAACAGCTCTGTCCCCGCCCCCATTCCTCCCTCACACAGACCACGCTTGTGTTCGCCAGGATCCTATTTGTAATTTTCTCTTCCAGACCCCCACCCAAATGCCTTCAATATGGCTTCAAATGCCGGCGTGTGCAAGCACAGCCCACTTCATATCAGATTGCAGCAAATTCAAAATCTATTCCCCAGAACACGGAGTCTATGAAATGAGCTTTAGCGTTTTGAAACAAAACACAAACAAATAAAACCTAGTTCATTAACAAATAAACCAATATGTCCTTCCTCTCTCTCCTGTCTCTCTCCTACCCTATATAGTCACTCTTCCCTAAATTATAGAGCTTAAATCCCAAAAGAGTGTCTCAAATCTGGGTGGTCTCCCTCCTTCAACAACCTTATCTCTCCCCCACATCTCTCTAGAGCCAAACGACGCTGAAAACGGCCCATCTTACCCTGGGTAGAGCGATAGCAGGAGCAGAATCCACAGCGTCATTTTCTGTGAAAATACAGGAGAGTAGACTGTGCTTCCAATGCTCCATGTATTTGGCGAACTCATCGCTTTTTTTCCTCTCGCCTCTCGCCTCTGGGTTGCAGAAGAATCCCTCCCCTTTGTATTATTATTATGCTGATGATTTGATGCTGGCTCCCCCCACCTGCCTCTAGTAGGTCCCGTCACTCAGGAGATGTATTGCTACCAGCTTCAAAATTAATATTCAGGGGGCAGAAATAAAGATCAGTACAAACGCTAGCAGATACCATCAAAGCGTCAGCTCAGGCAGCAGCTTCCAAGTCTGGGAGGATAATAGAATTGAGGCAGGGGGATGGTACATGCAGAAAGGCAAATGAGAGAAACAGAAAGTCGCTCACATTCATGCCCTGTGCACTCACAGGAATTCCCAGGGGTCCGTCCTTTTAGGTTGTTTATCTGTTTGCTCTTTTTTCATTTCTTTCATTTCTTTCTTTTTAGATAGGGCTGTGCTCTCTTTGTCTGGTTCTGTTGTGTGTTTGATTAAAAGAAATAGGAAAAAAAAATTACTCACTAGAGGCTTTGCCTGATTAACTCACACGGATTAACTGTGAGGTCAAAGTGGAAGAGATGTGAGGATGCAGGAAGAGTTAACACATGCGTGAATTCTTGCCAGCACTATTTAACCCTTTCCTGTAGCACATACTACGATTTCCATTCATTGGATAAAAAGAGATGCTTTAGTACTCCTAGGAACAGAGTCACTAGAGACAGGGTTTGTTTTGCTCTATTTGAGAACAATCTTGTAAACTTAAATCACAATTGCAGTGTCTGGGGGAGGGGCAACAAGCAGGGAGAAAGAAGTAGCTGTGCTTGGAAAACCATCCTGAGGGAAGGGTTTGGTGAATTTAAGTAGAAGGAAAGCAGAAAACTGATAGACCAAGGCATGGTGAAAATCAATCTGATGGAATGCTGATTAACACAGGTCTGTGGAGATAGGTGCTTAACCAAGATCACGAAATAGGGCCCTGGTTAGCTTGTGCCTGTATGTACCAGTGGGCAAAACAGTGGGAGATTTAGCAATGGGAGACAATTCTGTCTGTTTATTCTGTAATCTCTGAACTTCGGGGTTTTTTTTTTTAATTTTAATTTTACATGTTTTGGAATCAGTATTGGAAATTCCTGCATTAACACACTTCTTTCTTGATCAAGTGAGCCACTGAGACATAGGAAAACTCTTCTTATTCCAACCTAGTTAAGCAGTCATGGAGGAAGTCCATGCTCTTATATCCTGGGATAGGGAGTGATAAAGTACTTCCCACTTTCTGAAGAATCAGCATCTCATATGCAAGATGTTCATTAAAAAGTGCAGGGGAGGCAATTGTCTCACCATTTTTTTTTTTTTAAACCGCCAGTGTACCATCTCTAAACCAAAACCTTATCTGAAAAAAAGATCATGCTATATGAACGGCATTTGAGCAAGAAGTCCAAGAAATGGGAATTGAACAAGAGATAATAGGATCCCAGTTCCATCCTTACCTTCAAAATTACACCTTCAGACCCGAGGGGAAAAACATTATTGGCTTCTGTCAATGACATTGGCCCAGGAGATTGCTTCTGGTAGATATGTCAAGGAAACCTGCATGACAGTATCCTTAAACACAATTATTTCATTGTACTGCACAGGACAAAATTCAATTAAAACAACAGCAGCATTTACATGAGGTCAATGGATTTTTCCCACTGTGATTTCTACATAGGCAGAGCAATTTTGAATATCTTTCCATTGAGATGCTCCTCAGTCAGCTACAGCAGGAAGACCAGGGTTTCCCTCTACAATCACAACTGTATTTTACTCAGATCCAAGGTTGTCTACAGTCACATGTTGTTGGGGACGACATCTAATCTCATCATAGCATTGAGAATAAAACCTAAAAGTATATTTTAGATGCTTCCAAAAAAAGTGATATGAAAGAAAGAGACAGGCTAGTTATGGATCACTGAGACATTAAATCCAATGCCCGCTGGAGTGGCTATCAAAATACACCTGTCACAACCAGCCAGAGTTGCTAGACAAAATTGAAGTAAGACATTTTTGTAGAATATCCTAAGTGGCCAACCAAGCAGTTAGGCAGCCCACTAATTCGCTTTTTTTTTTTTTTTTTTTCTAGATGATGTAAGTACTTGTGTGGGAAGAATCTATCCTTTCCCCTATGGGACATTTCAGAAATTCCAAAGTACTTTCTCAGATAAATTCAATTAGTCACTCAAATAGTGAACCCCATGGGAATGATTGTTATCATTCATGAATTTTCATATAATAGTAATCCTGCAGCGCAATGATAATGTTCATAATAATCTCCACAAATTATCATCGACTTCAATAACAGAATGCCTTCTCAGATGTTAAAAGAATCCATTTTAAATGTTCTGTTTTTGATTAGTAGGCTTCAATGTGCCTCAGTGGATCTTCTTATCTGATGACCAGTCTTTGAACTAAGCTATTTTGATGTTTTCAGATATTGCCATATTTTATTCTCTTATAAAATATAATATTTAATAATTTATTTTACAACTATATTACCTACTTTATTAAGTCTATATCAGTTACTTAATAAAATTAGGCTCATTTATTATAAATTACATGCATGCCTATATCTATACATATGGATTAAATAATATTAAAATATACTATTTGAATATATTGAAAAATATACTAGAAAGTAAAAACGAAGAAAATGACTACTCACTTCCACTCGACTACAAAAGGAACTGCCATTATATGAGAGTATTTATATTTATTGTTTCTGTGGTTGTTAGAGTTATTTGTGTTAAATTTCAAATTTGACTCTTAATTTGAAGAACTTTTAATAGTATTATCTTGTGATCAATATCCACAGAAGCAAGTTATGAGATTAAGCATTGTGGGCCAGTAGGCTTTATCTATAAAAAAAAGTGCTAGTGGTACAAGCCCTGAGTTCAATCCCTGGATCCTCACTTCAAAAGACAGATGCAGTTGTGTGGTCCAATCATCTAGGCATTTCTATCATAAAATACACAAAATAAAAAGACTGCACAGAAGCTTCTGTGGACAGAAAGATTGGATCAAGCTGTAAAGTGGCAGGAAAATGCAGAAAGACTGACTCAATATGGTGGAAGAAAATAATCGATTCTTGAGAGCCATCATCCCCGCAAAGTTGTCCACTATAAGTGTTCTCTAAGTGCATATGCATGTGCGCACACACTGCACACACAGACACACAGACACACGCACACACACAGAATAATTAAATAAGTAAATAAATTTCAAAAACATTAAAAGTGAGATTGAATAATCATTCATGAGAAAGTAAAATATATCACGTAGATGACAATTCTTGGGAAAATATTTGTAACACTTTGGAATATGTTAAATGAACAGCTATGTAAAGTATGAGAAAAGTATGTGCCATAGTGTGAGGTATAAAGAAACTAAGGTAGATTGAAAACAGAATTAAATTAGCTGTAAGATTGCACCTTTTCTCTGGCAACTTAAATGGTCACCAACTATTCTCTATTTTCCTAGGATTTCCTTGTTGTAGCCACACATGGAAAAACCTACCCAACCTCAGAAGTTAGCTAGAGAGAATAGAATCTGATTGACAAGCTTCAGAAGGCTCTCCTGATGGCATAAATTGAGAAGAAAATCAGAAAGAAACAACAGAAAGGAAGTATTTTACGTGTTATTAAGGTAAACTCCCCTTCAATGCTTGTTTCTATGGAAAAAGAGGCTAGGGATGTTGAAGAGCCCCGAGACTACCAAAGTGAAAGATTGGAAAAGCTGTGCCAGCTGTATCAGCTGCCATTCTCTGCCACACAATATGACAACTAAATTCCATCAAGTGAAGGTTCTACATCAGCATCTCACAGCTCACTCCAACTCCCGGGACCAGGACCATGAACATTACCTATTTTAGTGAAGTACTGATTAGTCATAGGGTAATGACGAAACTAAGACTAACCCACTGAAAATGGTCTAGTGTATTCTCCACTTGATTATGGTGATTGGTAAATAATTTAACACTTATCACATCAAAAATAGTAATTCTTCAGAGAAGCAACATGCCGGAATAGTGTTTCTACATTATGTAAAACATCAGACACATGGGGAAATCATTAACTGTGCACAGTATAGAACGTGAAGACAAAGCAAACATAGAAGCAGGTAAACCTGAGTGTCCTAAATATTGCAATTAGCAGACAATAATAGTCAACCACAAAATATAGTTCAAGGACTTAATGGAAAAATATGCTCATGATGTTTATCTGGTCAAGTTAATGAATGACATTTAATCTCAGCATCAAATGAAAACTGTATTAAAAAGATAAGACAGAAATTTTAGAGTTAAAATTTTCCAGTGCCTAGTAGAGAAACTTACATAGTAGTAGACAGACAACTGGGAATAACAGAAATGACGGAGAAACATAAAAGAGGATGAAACGGGATCAGTGGAAAATGTGCTACACATAAACACTGGACAAATACTACAAATCAGACCCTAAGCGTCCTACGAATAGGGATCTAGAAAGTGATGTTGATGCAGAAGAAGAGACTACACAGACACATATCAAAGGCAACAAGAATGCAAATTCCCCAAATTAGTAAGGAATATTAACATACAGATTCGAAAAACCAAGATTCCAAGCAGTGCAAACATGATAAAAATTAGGCCAAAGGTCTTTATGGTCACCCACATAAAATAAAATATAGAATGCTATACTGTGACATTACAGGTCAGCAATTTGATGATAGATGACATATCAAAAATGACTGTAGCCTTCCAGAGTTAGTAGTTAAAACCTACTACTGCTACAAATTCAAAAAAGAATGGCCCTGACCCCAGTGACTACACAATGTCCATACTATGTAGCAAGGTATGTCCAAGCACCTGGGGTAGAATTAATTGAGCTATATCATCACCATAAAATAAAAAGGACATATTTTGTGTAGGCTTTGGGGTGACATAAAGGCATTTGGAAGGTAGACATAGAAGTAGGTATGATTATATACCATTGCATGTGTGCATAGGATGCTCAAAACTAAAGATTTTTAAAATTGTAGCTAAGAGACAGCAATGACACCTTTAAATGGCTAAGATTAGATATATACATGAGATTCAGCAAGCATTTCATGAATTAAAAATAAAAACATTTTTATACAAAGGATGACTGGGAGAGATTGTCAGCTAAACTAAAACTAATGCTAAAGACCTTGTGTTGAGAGAAGTACCAGATAGAAACACAGACCCATAAGGAAGGACTCTAGAAATACTGACTATAAAAGAAAGCAAAATGTATCTGAATTTTCTTAAAGTCCATTTTACCATGTTTTTATGATGAAAAATATTCCACCATATAATGCAAATAAAACATTAGAGTGTAGTTTGTAACATATATATATATAGTCTAAGGAGCAGCATCACAAAGAAGCCCAGACATTGAAAGACATTGAATTAAATAAAATTATAGTTTGGTACATTTCAAGCCAATCCCTTGAAAAGGTTATCTGCAAATAGATTTTGACAGGACAGAGATAAAAATTCTCATCCTTAAACTCTATACCAAAAGATATAAAACAAGGTAATATATTTAAGTGCCATTAAATTAAAACCTAATTCTAAAAATAAATAAGTAAAGACAACAACAACAAAAAACCCACCCCAAAACAAAACTACTGACTGCATGGTTTAAAGGATAGCTTAATGGGTAAGAGCACTCACTCTTTGTCCTTCCAGTGATTCCAAAAGCTACATGGCGGCTCATAACTCTCTATAACTCCAGAGGGAGTGATTACACACCCTTCTCTGGCCTCCACAGGCACCAGGCAGTCATGTAGTGCAGATATTTACAAGAAGGTAAATCAGCCATATACATAAAATAACAATATTTGTAAAGGAAATACTGAATACAAGGGGACTATATAATTCAACAAACAAAATAGCTAAATGCTGCTTGAAAGCACTTGTGACTGAGAAACATCCTAAGTGTTGGTGTTTTGAATAAGAATGCCTCCCATGAGCTCATATACTGTATGCCTTGTCACCAAGGAAAGACACTGTTTTTTATGGATTAGAAGGATTATAAACTGTGGCCTTGTTGAAATAGGTTTGACATTACGTGAGGAAGTGTGTTATAGGGGATGGTCCAATTCTCCCTCTTCATCTTTCCCTCTTTTTCTCCCCCTCCCCTCTCCATCTCTCCCTCCCCCTTTCCCTCTCTCCCCTCTCCCTTTCTCTCTCCTTCTCCTTCCCCTCTCTCTCCCTTTCCTTCTCCCCCATCTCCCTCTCTTTCCTTGTCCTTCTCCCTCTCTTTCCCTCTCCCTGTCCCTCTTCCTCTCTCTTTCCCTCTCCCTCTCCTTCTCTGTCCCCCCATCTCTCTCTCTCTCTCTCTCTCTCTCTGTGTATGCAGTCTGTAAATCACAGTATAAAACTATCACAGTCTGTAAAACTATGCAGTCTGTAAATCACAGTATAAAACTATCACCTGCAGTGTTTGTCATATCTGTCTGCTTTCTGCAACATCATGGACTAACCTTTTATAGATGTAGCAAAGCCCCTACTATATGCTTTCTGTTATAAAGTTGTCTTGGTCATACTATTTCTTTGCAACAGTAAAACAGTAACTAAGACAATGAGAGGCATAAATTTATCCTCACGTTGTTAAAATAATTAACTATTAAGACATAGGAATCATAAATGTAAACAACTGAAAACAAGGCTTCAAAATGAATGGCACAAAAGCTAATGGAGAAGGAGGCATAGATACACACACACACACACACACACAAACACAAAGATACAATACACTGACCACACTTCTAGATCACATTCCATAACTGCAGAATAGACTGCAACTCATGCATTCCTTTAAGGTTTCATACAATAAGTAAATCTCAAATATGCATAAAATTACTATTTTAGAATCCACTGAGCAATCTACCATAAACAGAAAAATTCTGATCTAGTTCCGCTTTTCCCCATAATCAGGTCTTGGGGGGACCAGGAGTAGAGACCCAAGGGCAAGCAGAATGAATGGAAATATACAACCTTGGGAGGTGGGGGGACCCTCTAGAATTAATTCAAAACATAAACTCTCTAGCCTATGTATGATCCTTTGGTACATTAGAGGCAAATCAAGGATTTGTTCAAATGACATGTGATAATGCTATGAGATCTGTTGACATAAGCAAGCCAGGTGTAGTCTAGCCTTACTATCTTCATTTCAGGCTACTTTCAAAACTGCTGTCTGTATTCAGACCACACTGGTGCTTCGCAGTGTGTAGAACACGTTTTTATTTCCCAAGTCTTGGACTTGCACACATGTGTTGTCTCTGGATAATAATGTTCTTTTTCTTAATATTTATTTCCTGCTTATTTAAAGATCCCCACTTAAAACCATTTCTTTCCATGACTAATGCATTTAGTTAATTTTCTACATTAAGAAACATGGTTTTACCAGGTTATGGTAGCACCTGCTTTTAATCCAGCACTCAGAGAGCAGAGGCAGGAAGATCTTTGTGAGTTCAAGGCCAGCCTGGTCTACAAAGTGAGCTGAGACAGCCATGGCTGTTCAAAAAGAAATCCTGTCTTAAAAATCTTCCCAAAATAAAAATAAATATTAAAAAATTGGAGTTTTTTATCCTCATGAGTGAGCCTAGAACCTAAAGTTTGCCTAAGGAACTGTTTACTACTAAAGCTACTTTTCTAGTTGCATCTTAAAATTTACATTATTTAAAACAAAAATTATATTCTCTGCAAAGCTTAAAAATTACATGTGTTTTTCACTTTTGCCCAGTGTACTGGCTGGTTTTGTGTGTTGACTTGACACAAGCTAGAGTCATCAGAGAGAAAGGAGACTTAAGGTGAAATATTTGTTGACCTACTTAATGAAATGTTGACTAATTATGAGATCTTAATATTGATTACAATGGCAAGCAACTCTTTATGAAATTACTTGAGCTTGTCGATGTAGTACCTATGGAATTAAGTGATCTAAGAATTTTGTTACTTTGTCCACATTCCAGTGAATCAATGTATAGTTGAGCAGTCATCAAAAATATTAATATAAATTCTTTTCTAAAATTTACTTTAAAAATTATCTGACCAGGTCTTCATTTTGGAAAAGACAGAGAGGTAGGGAAAGAATATTTTAATGTATATCTTTTAGCCTTATTGAGATTTATTTTATCATCTATAAATAATACAGGTAACTAGCTTGAAGCCCATCAAAAGTAAAATAAAATCATAATAACCAAGTACTAATGACCATGTGGATAGGATAACTAGCCCTTTAACTACAATAAGATCTCCCTGTTGGATTGCTTAATGATGTACTTAAATAGATATTGCAAAATTTAATATGTAAACATGTTTATATTACACATTTGAAACTTATTGTAAACATGTAACATTTAATTTTTCTAATTTCATAGATGCCAAAGATATTAATTATATTAAGAGCTCTAAAAATTACATATAAATACATATGACATAAAGAACTGTTATAACCTGTGATGGATTCCTTGCTCCTGTTTTGGTGGAAATTTAGAATTATATAATACAACCAACAGCTATTAAAATCACGACATCTACCATCCTTATGAATTACCCGTATTGTCCACTTACGCATAAGTACATTTTATATTGGTGTTATTTTAATTTTACTTTCACAAAATCCAAATTTACAGGAAAAGCCAACACAAATTTTGGCGTTGTCAAGGATCGTCTGAGCACTCCAACGTTTTAACTTCCATGCCAATTTCAGAGCCATTTCTCCACAACTTAGTAGTAGAAATTATTAGGTAAATATCACTGTTCTTAAATGAACTATTACACGGTTTACTTGTTAAGTAACCATTCCATTAACTGACAGTTCTGCTCCATCTCTTCAATGTATTAAGAAACTATTTGAAATCTGGAAATGCTAAATTACTTGCTGGAGATTACGCAGTAAACATGCTAACGACAAACAGTTTTTCTCAGGCTTCTCTCACCCTATGCTCCACCTGTGGAAGGAACTCTAACTCCCTCATAAGCTAAAACTTTCTTCTTCTGGGACTCCTACTTCAAACTTTAAATAAAATTAAATTTCCTGTATATATCTTTCTATTTATTTTTGCTTCTGCCTCTGCTTGTGTCTGTGTCTGTGTGTGTCTCTCTCTCCCTCCCCCACCCTCATATCCAACTAAACACAGAAGAGAAGCAACATTTACAGGATCTTGGAATAAATGAGTTTTCATCTGTACTAACAACGCTCAGTCTGAAGCCTTTAAAAGATAATATCAAAAAACTTAAAGTTTAATGCTAATAAAACTGTATCAGGAAAAAGTGTGGGTATATAAGCCTGGACATGTGTCCACATAAATGTAGGTATGAGAAAGCTAAATATGCTTAAATTTATGTAATATGTATTTAATATATCAATATATGTTATCATCTTTCTTTCTTGCCTGTAAAATTCTCAAGTATATAGATTGTACTTTTGTTTAGTTTGTTTTGTTCTGTTTTTGGAAGTCTTTTGTTTTTTTTAAGACTTGACTATTTTCAGAATGAATAGCTTTCCTTCCCTCAGTTAATTTCAATGTACATTACTGGCAGTTAATAGATTGCTAATTATTAAAAAAAATATTTCAAAATCCTTCTCCCTGACATCAGTTATGAAAGTCTAGAATCTGTAGAAACAATGAGTATCACGTAACTGGGAACACTGAACAAAAATAATCTGAAGACCATAACTAAAAATTAATAAATACAGACCATTATGCTTCTAATTGGTCACTTATAATAAAGTAATAGAGTGACAATCGAGGACCCTGCTAAATTTGGGCAAATGCAAGCACTTTAAGGAAGTAGGCTCAGTGTTATTGCTATCACCATTCAATGATGAGAGCGGATGAGCTCAGGGATTTGAATTCCCAGATCTTATGCTACGTAAATAACATGAGCATTTCTCTGTGTGACCTGAGGAGAAATTCTTCTCTTACATCCTCAGGTTGAAGGTTTCTTAGAAATCACATATAAAATCTCATTTTGAGTCATGCATAATTACAGCCCTAAGGGTACATCAACCCAAAAGCTTTGTGTCATAATTTAGCTCATCTCTCTCTCCCAAGTTACTCTGCTGTTCATTACATGAGAAAGGGCACACTTACTAGATATAGTGACCAGACAGTAGCAAGCACTATACTAATTTGTAAGGTAACAGCATTCCAGAAAGTAAAAATAAATCAGAAATAATTTCAGAGGTCTCTTACCCTAGTGAAGTTTCAAGAAGTCTGGTGAAATTCTAAGTGTGAGTATTTTCTGGAAGATGGAGAAGCTGCCATATCTGGTCTCTTTTTCAGTCAGAGTCTCTTTTGGTTTGAAAGGCAATGTCTATGGTTTTTTGGTGTGTTTTGAAATGTGCTGTTTATTGAGGGACCCAAGAAAGACTCTTCTCTTTTTGAATTGGGGTTCAGAATAAGGAAAGGTTCTACAATAGCCCCAGTTTATAGCAGTATAGACCCAGGTTTATATAAGAATCTAATTTCTTGGGTTATTAGCAAATTCAGGGATACTGTTTCCACTGTTCGGATTGTGAGTTTTAGAGATAAATCATAATGGATGCCCTCAGGGCTTTGGAAGCTCATAATTTACCTACTTTCACAAGTTTCTAGCTAGAGATGACTTTTGTGTCACTATGAATCATACCTGTGTCATCCAGTATCTGATTTAGGTCATCTCTAGCAAGAGATTCAACTTTAAATTTTAGAATTAATGTTAAATGAGGTAAGAGTTCTGTGATTATTGAAATGTAATGCAATACACACACACGCGTGCACACACACACATACACACACACACGTGCGCGCGTGAGAAAAACATGACTTTTAGCAGGCTAGAGATAGAATATAAAACATAAATTCTTGTGTCCCCTTGGGAGAAACATATTAAAGCCTGAACCCACAGTGTGATAGCATTAGAAGTGGTGGACTTTTCTTTTTTCTCTCTCTTTCTTCTCAGCAGGCATGAGTTTATGAGCGTAACAGCTATGTTATTTCCAGAAGACCAAATTTCAAAGCATTCCTTTCCACCCTTCGTCTCTTTCACTCTTCCCCCTTCTTCTTTATAGATTTCTTTTGGCTCTTGTTTGGGAGTCAGCAGAGGTGTCAGGCCCTGAGGGACTGAGTACACACTCCCTTCTCAGCACCAGGAGTGATTGTGCATCTCTGTATTGACTGCCGGCTTAATGACATATTTTGAAAACATTCTTTCATTTGTAATGTGTCAAAAGGAAGGGGGTTGAATTTTTATATGGCAACTGGAATACTCCTTGTCTTCTACTGTAGAGTCTGCTTTTTCAGTTACAAGCTTCAGGGGTTTAGTCAAGCTGACTTTCCTAAAACAAAGTACCAGCCATTGCTTCAAACAACCTACAGATATGTACATAAGAACAACTAAGAATAGGAAAGAAATGAACCATGTCCATCTATAACCACATTATCAGGTCTATACCCCACCCTTGACGTAATTCTTCCAGATTTCTTTCAGTTTGTTTCTTTTTATCCTAAAAGTTGACTTCTGAGAGTGCTGGTAATTGGCCCAGCATGTGTACAAATTGGGTTTCTGTTAGAGAATAGGTTTATAGGCACAGTAAGAGGGACATGCATTAACCCTACAGAGAATTGCAGGATGCTTTGTTGTAAGCCCTAGGTCAGTTACATCATGCAGTTATCTCATCCCTGAGGAAGAAAATACCTTGAAATATGCAGTAGTACCAAGTCATTTGTATTGTCAAGATGATGCATCTAATAAGTAGTAGGGCTTCATCTAGAAGACAGAAATTTGGATGTCAAGGGCTGTGTCCTAAAGTACAGTCTCATACTGTTGGAAAAATTACTTCATAATTTTTGCCGCCTAGGCCATATTCACTTCCTCCAGTTCTTCTCTACCTTTCACATTGTGGCTTGAGCTTCACCCTGAGAAGTTCACATTTAAAAACGCTTTTGTTTCTGATGTGACCTAAGCAAAGCTTCTGTGTACTAAATAGTGAAACTTTTACGATTGTCAGAATCACCAGCAAGATTTTTTTTTTTTTTCCGAGACAGGGTTTCTTTGTATAGCCTTGGCTGTCTTGGAACTCAGAAATCCGCCTGCCTCTGACTTCCAAGTGCTGGGATTAAAGGCGTGAGCCACCACTGCCCGGCAAGATTTTTATGTCCTAATTGCACTTGGTGCTCTATACACTTGGCCAGAAATTACTCAGAAATATTTAAGAATGGCACATATTTGTGAAATATCTTTGTCAGGTATTGGCTGCCATATTTAATGGGATGCTATATTCTAACCCTTTAGTCCATAATAAAACCACAAAAATGTATAGTTGAATTATGCATTTACTAAAGGTTTTATTTTACCTCATTTTGTAATACTTCATATATAATTATACTTTTAATATTTTCAACAACAAACATAAACATATATTTTCCTAAATAGTCGTAATGCATTTATCTTCCTTAGTTTCCAGCACGGAAACTGGGTGGATCACAAAAGCCTATAAATCCAACAACAACACACAATTGTTTTTTAAAAAACCAAAATGCAAAATCTGTAAAGAGAGTAGTTTAAGTAAAGAAATCTTTAATATGAAAGTAGGTTAGGAAAATCCATACTTTTAACTCTAATGTACAATTCTGTGAAGAGCTTCTCTTAATTGGCACATAGAATGAGAAAAGAATACAAACAGGTTTCTAAGAGACAATGAATTGCAAATGGCCAATAAATATACAAAGTAAAGACTTAACTACAATAGCAATCAGGAACTTGCATATTAAAACAATATAATGTGATGCCATTATGCTCTTTAGATTCGCACCAAGATACCTCTGATAGGAAGGAAGGTTGGTTGCCTGGCCACGATCAATTTCCTAATTATTTCTAAGAATCCCTGATTCTGTATTCCTTTGAATTGTTCTCACAACATTCATTTAGTACAGAATATCCTGGTAGAAAAACCCACTTGGGGTTGAATTCTAGAGAGTTACATTACCTGTTCCTGCATATGGCTTAAACACATATTAATATCTCAATGCAGGCAACTGAACAAGGTAGAATATGCATTTCAAATTCAAAAAAAAAAACAAAACCTATCTTGAAAGTTTAGTCCAGACTCCACTTTTAGTCTTGGATGATTTTGGTCTCAAATGAACATCTGAGAGAGCTGTAGTTAGTGGTCAGCAAGGTATGCTTGAGACGCCTTGAGGGAGAAAACGTGGATAAACAGCCCTATTTACCCTGCGAACTCCCAGTTACATGATATGACATAGAGTAGTTTTTGTTTGTTTCAAGCACCTGAAAGTGACACTTTTGTAACCTAAGAATAAATAGCCTTATGCCATCTCTCAAATGCTGCCCACAGTAGTATAAATCATTGCAACATTTGTGGATAATTACTAGTAAGAAACTTTTTAAAATTTTCACTTATTTTAATTCAGATACTAACACTAGTAATATGTGGAATATGACCAATTAAAGAAAGCAAAATTATACATATATATGAGATCTATTATGCATCATGTCATATATACATGCAAGCTATACATATATGTATATATTTATACATTTTAGATCATTTTTCTATTGGAAATAATATAAATTTTTAATACACGTATGATTGAAAGAAAGTAATGCAATACCGAATGCTGTATTATCAAGAACATTATTTCTCATTTAATCTGATGATTTGGAGCTGCCACGGCCCCTTACTAATCCATAAGAAAGCTGAACAGAAACATCAGACTCCATGTCAACCAATGTTTGCTACCATATTTTACCTAAAGGTAAATGGCTGATTTAAAAATTCACTTCAGAGAAAACACAGATGTGTACAGTTTAGATTTCTTGATGTCACCAGGAAAAAGTTGTAACTAGAGAAAATGGCCATTGAAAAATCCAATTGTGTTAAATCAGCAATCTACTCATAATATTCATCAATTTCAAATTTCTCCACTTATAAAGCATTTCCTGTGACTTTACTTTGGTCACCTAAACATTATGCATGTTGAACATTCCCTATCATTATATAAAATGGAAATAACAATTGTCTACATCTACATTTATATGCACAGCCTTGCTAAAAATCATGAAGGGAGTTGCCTGTGAGAATTAACTTTGAAAGTTCTAAAAACCCATAAGGCAATAATAACACTATCGGCTATTTTTCTACCATTTTCACACTTCAACTTAGTTTCATATGGAGTGTGAAATTAATTTTAATTCCATTCCATTCAGGACATTCACCTGACTTTTCTCACATCTTAGTCTTCTCCTTTTATGGAGACAAAGAATCTAAATCAACAAAATAGGATGTGGGTCTCATGATTTTTGCAGAGAATCTTGAGCGAGACACACTTCTATATTTAAAAGAATCATTCTTTGTCCTGAATACCAGGAGACTGTAATCTTTCCAATTAATCTGAAGAATAGAAGACTAATTTTTTTTTAGGCCTCGGGGATATATTTAACATCATCTGAAATGCTCAACGAAGAAAAACATACTCTGAAAGACGTTTTTATAATTTTGGTCAATGAAAACATGCTTCAACTATGACTTCACATGGCTCCTGGCATAGCATGTTTTGTGTTGCTATGATAGTATCCCAGGAAATGGGAACTTCAAACAGCATCCATTTGCTCTCATTTATGTTTCCCTTGAAACCATAATCATGGCACTGGGTTATCTTGCTGTGACATTGTGAGACATAAGCCAAAATGAAAAGAGTCCAAGGCATGATTGAACTTGATCTTTGATTACTACTTTAGTCCCTTGATGAAAGCTGGAAAGTGATGAAGAAAGTACCTTTTGATAGGTTACATCTCCTGACAGTTTCACCTCGGATTAAGTTTACAACACATGAAATCCTGGGATATGCATTCAAGCAGCTTACCTTCCCCTTCTGCCACCAAACAATACTTTCAAACACTGTATCACAAAGGTTTGCAAGTTGTCTAGCCACTATGCCTTCTTACAATACGGAATAGACTAGGATCACATGCAGTTTTTCTCTAATGTCAATTCCATAAAACACTTTTGTAATGATACAGCCTCTGTAAAGAAAAATATCATAACAAAACGGTTTGTGAAGGTGTTGATATGATTCCTACTTAGTGACAAATTAAAAATCAGTAAGTACTTTTGCACCCTTTAAATTATTTTTAAAGCAAGAAAAACTTTAAATTATTTTTAAAGCAAGAAAATTACTTTGTTTCACTTTCATGTCTACAGCTTTTGCTTGGTCAGTCTTCATCCTGAGCTAGACAAAGAATGTAAAGTAACTCATGGTGTATAACCTGATCATTGGCTATACAGTACAAGAAAGAGAAAATGTCTTTGATTATGAATACTGCTTGCTATTTCACACCTCTATTTTGTGCATTGATAGATTTGTGTTTTCTTATGGTGCACAGTTCACACTGTGGCAACAAGCAATCTTATTATAATTTATTTTCACATCATTCTTGAAAATATATTTCTCCATGAATGGAAGTAATTATCCAGTTTTGGTGTCTTCTCATTGGTCATGAACACATCAAGAGAATGTCTAAGATGAGGAAATAGAGTAAAATGTGCCTATGAATCTTGACAAGACTAACTTCATGTGAGTCAAAAATAGTAATTATAATATTTTTAAAGTTATTCTATCACCTTATTTTACTGGCAGAGTAGTTTAACATATTTTTTGTATTTTTTCTATTTATGATATTTTCAAAAGTGGGCAATTTCTAATAGACTATTAAGAGTATAAACTTTATAATTTCATAACTTCAATCTACCAAGATGAATGTAATGAAAATGAGGACACATCATACCAAAACTTGTGGGAGTCCATGAAAGCAGTGCTAAAAGGAAAACTCATAGCTCTAAGTGCCTACAAAAAGAAACTGAAGAGAGCATATACTAGCAACTTGACTGCACACCTGAAAGCTCTAGAACAAAAAGAAGCAAATACACCAAAAAGAAGTAGAAGGCAGGAAATAATCAAACTCAGCACTGAAATCAACCAAGTAAAACCAGAAAGAACTATACAAAATATCAACAAAACCAGGAGCTGGTTCTTTGAGAAAATCAACAAGGTAGATAAACCCTTAGCCAGACTAATCAGAAGGCACAGAGACAGTATCCAGATTAATAAAACTGAACTGAACTGAACTGAACTGAACTGAACTGAACTGAACTGAACTGAACTGAACTGAACTGAAAAGGGAGACATTACAACAGAAACTGAGGAAATTCAAAAAATTATCAGATCCTACTACAAAAGCCTATACTCAACAGGAAGTACTTGGTCTAGTGAAAGCTAAATTCCCCAGTGTGAGGGAATTCATGCATGGAGAGGTTGGAGTGGGAGGGTGGGCAGGGGCACATTCTCATAGAAGTAGGAGGAGAGGGGATGGGATAGGGAGTTCCTGTGGGGGTGGGGTGGGGAAAGGGGATCTCATCTGAAATGTAAATAAAATACCCAATAAAAAACGAAATCATAACTTCATCTTCTGTCTTTTAGAAAATATTTACAGGTATGTTCTTGTATCTTGTAAGTATTCAGACATTCTTGTGAGGGTAAGAAGGCTAATTTACTTATGATTTGTGTACAGCCTTAGTTAATTTTATGAAACAATAGAGATGACTTATGATTTCAGTTATTCATTACTGAATATGCCCAAAATGACAATGGGAAGGTCATCCAGCATGCATACAGATTACAAGTCATTGATATTTCTTTACATTTGTTGTTAAAACAGCTATATTTAAATGTTTTTAAAATGATTACCCAAACAGTATACTAATCCAACTCATATCTCATAACAATACGTATGTGTGTTCACTCTTACTGATCTCTCTCTCTCTCTCTCTCTCTCTCTCTCTCTCTCTCTCTCTCTCTGTTAATTTTTTGAGACAGAGTTTCTCTATGTATTACAAGCTGTCCTGAAACAAGCTCTGTAGATAAGCTTGCCTTGAACTCAAAGAGATCCATTTGCCTCAAGCTTCTGAGTGCTAGAATTAGAAGCATAAACCACCAAAGCCTTACTTCATCAGTCTTTTAAGAGAATTTGAGGGGGTGAGTCTGCCACATCTGCAATGGAAGCACAAGAGTTTGTCCCATCTAGAACATGCAGTAGCAAGATGAGGTCTTGAAAGCAAATCATTCCTTACTAGATACTGAATTAGACAACACATTGATCTTAGAATTCAAACATCCAAAACTATACTACATATAATTATGTAGCTTTTAAATTAATTAGTCTTAACTTCGTTATAGCATCACAAATATATTAAGATATCTATCAATTGAAAGGAACTCTGCAGCTTCTAAGTCATAACAAACAAGTGTTAACAAAGAAAGTTATACATAAATCTAACTGAGTGTCTAGAAACCCAGAAATTTATATTTTATATTAGAATGATGATTTAAGTGTTGATAATTTTTAAATATTATGATTACTTGCATATATTATCTCAGACAATAGAAATTTATTTTACCACTAATTATGTTTGAGAGATATTTTTATCTTCAAGTTACTATAACATATTCATTTCAATAGATATAAAAATTAAGAAAATCTGTGATTTTTCAATCATTTAAATGGAACTGTAGTTGTTTCTAGAAAAAAACTTCAGTTGAACAATACTTCTATAGAATTGGAATGTACTGGATCTGATTTAATATTGCTTTCAACCATGTGTACTGTAATAGTTTTGCTTACAAAGGCCTTAAGATATAAAATCAGGGCTGTAAGTTGAATATTCACTGTAAATTGTGGAGAGTCATGGTTAAAATGATGCTTACCTCCTTTTTTCCACTCCTACATGTGCATGTGATATAGTGAGAGATGTTTAGAAGACAGCAAAAGATTCCTCAGAAATGGTCACAAACAAAAATAAGTAGTAAGTTAGCTAGAGTTATACATGTGGCCAGTGATGTAATGCTTGATTTTTTGAACACTCTCTGGAGAAAGGCATCAATATTTCACAACATTTTAAAGACACAATGAAACCACAAAGCAAGAAGTACCTATTTTCAAAACAGCCTCCACAATGGCTTTATGAGAAAGATATAAAGCAGAAAGTGTTGATACCTGGAGAAGGGAAATTCAAAATGCAGTGATGATGGTTCAGACAAAACAACAGAAGAGGGATTCTGGTCTCCAAATCTTGCCTTTGGCAAAGAGGTCAACACTTCCTCAGGTATTTCAGAACTTTCTATTTTACAGATGTTAAGCTTTGCTTGAGAAATTCTATCACTTTCAAACCAGGGACACAAACAACAGGATTCAGCCATGTTTAGACACTCAGGCCTAAATTCTTATAAGGTGAAATTCTCTGTAATAAATCTCCAGTAACACCTTGTCAAATCCAATGTGAAATAATCAAAGGGAGAAAGAAAGCAGATGGCTCTATTCCAGCCCATAGGGATCATATCACTTCAGTTAAGAAGCAAAATAAATAAGGTGCTATACTTTTTGCTTAATAAAAATACAAATATTATAATCATAGTTTGCACGCAATCAAAATGTACAATTACAATTTGCAATAATTTTCCTGATTTTTTAATAGGTTTTGAATATCTTGTCCTCTAAATGTTATAATCATTCTATTTGGTTAATCATTTTCCTAATATTGGACATGTTTCTAACTGCCTCTATATCTGTTGCATTTTCGACATGGTGTTAAATGCTATCAGGAAGCATTACAAGAATTTAATACCTTTTTACTTTATTAAAGTGATAATAAATATAGTAGCATTATATAAAGAAATCATATATACATATATTGAATTTTTGCTTCATTTTCATACAAATATCATTAGGCAAATATTGCTTTACACAAGTACTGACGGTTACTCAACTGAATAAAAACACAACATTGTCTAATGTACATCCTAGTTACACTTCTATTGGCTGTCTTGTTAGAGAATTTTTGTTTGTTTATTTGTTATGCTTTTTTTCCTGAACATACTAACAAAGAAAGAAAACAACTACTCCCTTAGAATTACATTGACATTCCTGCTAAATAAGATCATTCTGCTTAGACTGTTGAGACACTGGTTCTTCAAGACTAACAGTGGCAAAGTTGGGCCTTACAGTCAGTGAGGAACAAGCACAGTAAATGATCTTATATGAAGTTACTACAGCATCTAATTTTTTCTTCAAAAGTAATATTCTTATTACAAAGCAATATTTGTTAGTGAAAAGAAAAATACTAATAGCATATTGACACATTCCCACTTGAGGAAGGCTGTGGAAAATAAAACATATATTGAATTTGAATTGACCCAACTCAAAGTTCAACAATGGTGAACACCAGATTTCGTGGTGGTAAATTGCACAATTATCAAACTCCAGTGTCACTTCTACAACGAGAGTCTATCTTGGCCACTCTCTAAATTTTATGCTGTGATTATACATTTTAACACATACACACACACACACACACACACTAATTTTAACAGAACTTACCAATATAACATTATATTTTTGATTGTATTTGTCAGGATATCAATGATTTTCCTAATTAGGGTCTAATTTTATTAAAACAAAAAGGGTGTTTTAAGCCCCTTCTGAAGTTCCAGTGCCCCAAGTAACTTCAGTCATCAAAAAATTTTGAGTGAGTTAATACACAACAAATTCATGAACAAAACTATGAAATTGAATGAAAGTGGTCTCACACTTTCTGAGCATTTAATTAACTAGTGTCACATTAATGTCATAATACCTTGGAGACACAATGGTAAAAGGGTTGAAATTATTAAATTTCACATTCAAAGACACCTAACATAAAGCATTGCCTTAACTAAACTTGAAAATGGTAATAAACCACCTAACCATGCCTGGCCTTTATTCATCTCATGGAAAACTGGGATAACATTTTTATGGTGCCTTGGAAAAATTAAATAACTTACCTCTGCAAATATTTAACATGTTTTAAAAAAGAAATGCTGTGGGTATTGGTTTCTTTTCTTGGTCCTGTAGTAAGATGTCTGATATAAAAAAGGAATGATGGTATCATTTAGGCTCATAGTTGAAAGATACAGTTCATCATTCTGGGAAGACATGGAGGCAGCAGGGACAGGCAATTAACAAAATATAGCATCTCCTTCACAAACATGCCCAGAAGTCTGTTTCCATGGTGATTCTAAAGACCCTCAAATGGACAATCAAAATTAATTATTATATTCCATAAATAGTAAGGTTCAATATTTTGATTAGGAACTCGTTACAACTTCTTCCCAAAATGAGTACATCTGTCCATGACCTTCTGATGCAAATTTTAAATGGAAGTTTCCAGAAATTAAACTCTTTACAGTTTAATTCCACAAGTCACTGTTTATATTTAAAGTGGGCACACCAATGAAAAGCAAAAGTTACTACATACCTTAAGTATTATCTATTTACAGTCAATTTGCTCATTAAATTTTACAATTATTTCAAATCCTTTTTCCCATGAGTATTCCAAAAACAGTTACACCAAGAAATGTAACTTGACGTCATTAATTACAACTTATTGTATATCAGAATAATATCACTAAAGGTAAATCATAAATCAAGGACATTTCTTTACGGCAAGCATGTGACCTCAAAAATTCATCACTGACAAGCACAAATGACTTAACTATTTTTAACACTGATAAATCAGTGTGGTTTTGAGATAAGACTGAGCTGAATTAGGCTCAGAATTTTTCTGCTCTGTGACTTTCAGATACAAGGTTTCCCTCTACATGTTTTTTGTGAATACCTTTTCCCAATTCTTTTTAGCTGCCTGGGGTGGGTAACTTATTTTCATATCTTTGGGTTAAAAATGCATCCATGAAAAATGCAATCACTAATCTAAGAAGGTTGAGTTTTTAATTTAAAATGTTAAGTAAACTTTCTTCTAAGTACTATTTTTAAAATATTTTCTAGATTATTTATTTTATATGTATAAATATTTTGCCTGACAATGTATGTATGTGAAGCATATTTGTGTCTGGTTTCTATGGAAGATGTCAGACAACCTGGGACTTGAGTTGAAGATTGAAATAAGCTGCCTTGGGTACTGGGAAGCAACCTTAGATCTTCTGAAGGAGAAACAAGTCTTCTTAAACACTGAGCCAAATTTCAGTTCCTCGAATAACTTTATTATTTAAATCTACAAGCAAATGTTTCAGGAAACATTAAAAATTAGGATACATAGCAGCATCTACCAATTGAGTCTTTCTTAGTTACATCTACTAAGAGAAATGTGAAAAGGCTCAGAGAATCTCTAACTTCAAACATTTTTCAAATTATTTACATATTGCTCTAAGGTATTCATAAATCATTCTGATCCAAGTACTTCTAAAATTGGTGCAAATCAAATGTGAATGGACACAGAACAAACAAACTGCTTCAAGCAAGGACCCTGGCTAAGTTAAATGCTCACTTTTGGAGACAAGACAGTCCACCATCTCTGCCTGATAGACAACAATGTGCAAATAAAGATCCCATTGTTGGTTTCATCCAGAGTTTTATCTGTTCCTTCATTATGTTGGTTTCTTTCTTTTTTCCACCCTGTTCTTTACTAAATTTGACTCTTTATATTGAGTTAATTAGGGCAAATGTAGAAGTACAGTGAAATTGGCAATTACATTTCTCTTATATATACATGGAAACACTGTCTGAGAACACACACTATATATCAATAAAATTAATGGAGTGATACTTTGCTCAGGAAACACTTGATGTGATAACTTTTTATATAAGAATTTCAAGAAACAAAGAAGGATGGAAAGATGTAAATATTCGTGCTCACTCATAACACAGTTTTCATTTATGTGAAGACAGAGAAAGACTGGCATGTGTTTTAATACATATTGTTGACCCTCTTGGGGACAGCTTCAAACACACTGAACACTGAGGAGTCAGTGACAGAATGCAGTCACCCAAAGTTAATTTAGACCCCTATTAATAGATGACAGCCAAAATTAGACTCTTTCCTTTGGAAATGACATGATGACAGCTGAAATGATGTTTGATGCCTCTTGAGAAAATCCCAGGCCCAAGGTGGAATCTGGCAGGTGTGTATGCACATGCCACTGCAGAAATATTCATCATGTCCTTAAAGTGGCCTCATAATCAAAAGTTCAAAATTTGAAACAGTATAGTTAATCCGCATAATCTGTTTATACTAAAACATTCCTTGGTATAGTCTGGACGAAAGGGCCACAAAAGACATCTCACATCATTCCAATCAGTCACAGGATGACACTGATTGAAACCGACACAGACTGCAGGAAATGTTACATAGAATCACTTAGTATAGATGGCTGCTAATCTTCTCAAATATGTTGAATAAGGTGACAAAAAGTAGGACCTATATTTTTAATAGTTTCCATAGAAAAAAATTTGAAGTGATTAACCTTGTTTAACAATAATGGACATGCCACTTGGCTACCTCTCTGGCTTCCATTTGGTCTCTGACGCACCTCACATAAGTGATTAGCTATAGCTATAGTTTTTCCTTGTGGCTAAGATTGAAAATCAAGCAGTTTGGATGCAATATTTATGAAGGAAAAAATAAACAAAGCTATAATTTATGTAACAATGTCAGATGACAAAAATAATGTGCACTGATAAAGATATGCATGGAGACTTCTATATTGTCATTTTTTATTTATTTACGTTCCAGTCATCACCCTCCTACAGTTCTTTATCCCATTCCTCCTCCCCCTTGGTTCTGAGAGGGTGCCCCCCTCCAGGGCCTCTTCGTTCCCTAGGGCCTCAAGTCTCCTGAAGATTGAGCTACTTTTTCATTTTTAACTAGCTTGGTTTTCATTTTTCTCTTTTTTTCTTAAACCTTAAAAGACAAATTCAGAGAAACTCTTTAACATAATCATAATGGAGCAAACAGAGGGTGGTCATTTTGAAGTTCATTAGTCACTGCTATCAACAAAACAATGTGTGATTAATGAAAAGTCTAAAATTAATTTAGCAATGCGACATCATTATGGTGTCATAACCAACATGCAACAGTCATGAAAGCTAAGGCAAAATGGAACCACTCTTTCCCAGTTCTAAAGGCTTCAGGTACAGATTCAAGTTCTTTCTGAATTGCACATGTCTGGTTGGTTCCCTTATGGTATCCTAGTTTAATTTTTGTTAGAATGAAAAGAAAACAAAAAAACCCCAAAAAACAAAAAACAAAAAACATACTGACCAAACAACATAGTGTATAAAAGGGCTTATTTGGCTTACAATTCCAAATCATATTCCATCATTATTGGAATCTAAGACAGTAACTTAAGACAGTAACTGGAAGGCAGGCCTATTTGCTATTACACTCTCACCATTAACTCATTGGCATGTCCAAAAATATAGGAGGAACTATTGAAAATGATGCTTGCTCAGCTAAATATCTTATAGATATTACGGAAACATTTTTAGGAGATGGCATTGTTCACAGTGCGCTTGACATTCCTACATCAGTTAACCTCAAAGACAATCCCCTATAGATCATCATACAGGGTAATCTGATTGCAGCAATTCCTGGGCTGTCTTCACAGATTGCTCTAGACTGTGTCAAGATGACAAAACGTTTACCAGGACATATGGTAATGAAGCCCGATTATTTTATGGCTCAGTGAAAATTTGATTGGTCTTTCAATGTACTCATCTCCAAAGATAGTCACATTCTATGTGACATTCCGCACATGAATTCTGAAGTAATGCAAAATTCAGTCCATAAAAACAGATATTATCTCTTCCTATTTTGATATACATGTATGTAGGATAAAGTTCTATGTTGTAGGCACCATTCTAGATTTTATAAACATCTCTTCATGTTTTTCCTATGGGATGTGGTGATAAACATTGTTGGTTTGAGTTACTTTGTAATCTTAGTCATTTTTACTCTACTCCTCTCCTGAATTTATCAACATGGATTTATTAGAAAGAATTATCATTTTAAAGATTGTAAAACTGTATTTGAAATTGGATCTCATTCTGGACCCATGGATTCAATGATGGAATCAGTGTTTGAGATCCTGTATGTGAGTCTTTGACCATCCATTCTCTACTTCCTTTAATACAATGCCATGCTAATTCTTCACTCTAGGTCTCACAATAGCTGAAAGTTGGGATTTAAGAATTATAGAGGTAAATAATATTCTGTATCTTGACCTGATATTTTTTAATCTGGTTGTTATCTAGGAGAGGCATTATATCCCCATTATAGAGTAATTCCACAGAAAATGTGTGCATGTATATGAGTATAATATAGGAAAGAGAGTTGCTAATAATAGTAGTTTTCCGTATACCTTCTTTAATGGTGTTCACTGTGAGTTATGCCTCCCCATACTCCCTCATTGCCCTGCCTTCTCATGCCCCTCCCTCACTCTATGTGTTCAATTATTCTCTTATCCATCTTCAGTCCAATGCATTCTATATCCTTCCCTTGAAATATAACTAATGTGCCCTTACTAATTTCCCTATTTCAATAGATATTCCAATATGATCTTCTGTAAACAGAAACTTCTAAAATTCAAAGTTAATATCTACATGTGAAATATGGCATGTGGCATTTGTCATTCAGGGACTGGGTAACTCACTGAAAATGATTATTTGTGCCTATAAATTGCATAATTTCCTTTTTCTTCACAGCTGAGTAATGTTCCATTGGGTAAATATACTGTATATTCATTACACATTCAACATTACATTTAACAAATATCTAGGGTGTTTCCACGCTTCTGCCTATCATAAATAGATTAGAGTAACCATGAATATGGATGAGCAAGTATCCATAAAATAGGATATCAGTATTCTTATGATTTGATCATATTTCAAAAATCTATTTCTAGATTTCTGAAAAAGTCACAATAGTTTCTATAGTGGCTTTAACATTTGACATTGCTACTACCTGTGAATATGTGTTTGCCTTTTCCAAAATTTATGAGAATTTAGTACTGGTGTTCTGCTAAATTAGTAGTTAGTATATCTCTCAACCTGCATCAGAGAAAGTTCTTTAGTAGATTATAATTAATACAGAAACCCAAAACTGGTCAATGCACATAGATTCGAGAATATGGAGATATCAGCTCTGAATAGAAAATCAATAATACACTACCCAACTCCAAATAAGGTTCAGAGCTCATTGTGGAAAAGGACCAGATATAGTGGGAGAATCAGAGATACTGGACATGAAGCAAAGCAATTTGTTAGCCATGGTAAAGCCATTACACACGTAAATTCCCAGTGGCTGTGACTTTATGTAAAATATCAATCTGGCCAAAATTAAGGCTTGGGTTGAGGGGGGATGCATGAAATCCCTTAGCTGAGGAGCTATTAACAATTGATGGCTAATGGTGGTTCAATTTTTTTAACTACTAAGAAACTATTGATTATTTATGTCCCAGTAGGTGGCCCTGCATCTGTGTACAAATAAGCAGAACTAACTGGATTCAGTGACTTTAATAAACAGAAAATATTATCACATCAAACTTAAAGGGGAAAGTGTTGGTGTGAGTGATATAAATATTGGAGGGGAGAGAATGTGGTAAATTTGATCAAAACATCATATCAGTGAATGCAATTTAATAAGAGGAAATATTGTAAAATTTATAAAGGAATCATGTGGTGGTGACTTCCATTGGTAAGGCATGGGGTGAGTACATGACACTGTTACTTACCTCCCATTACAGGGAAATTTTATGAAATTTTTGTTTCTTGCAATTAGAATGAACCAACACATACTCTCACCTACAGCAGAGAGATATGCCCCCCTCACACTCATTGTTTAAAAATCCAAAGGTAAGTAGGTGCAGAATAATACTCTCCTAGAACTTGAAGGAAGTCTTTTACTTTTTATATAAGATTTTAATTTATTATCTGATAGTTTTCTATGTGTTTACAGTGTAGTTTGAACATGTCCATCTACTCTTTCCTTCCAATTATCATGGAACTCCATCTCTGACGACAACCCATCTCAGCTTCATGCTCTTCTGTTCACTTTGGTAACCCTCTAAGTCTCATTGTTGGAAATCTGGGTTTATTTTATATATTGAGGTCTCCCCTAGAAAAGAAAGAAGTAAAAAAAGGTGAAAGAGAATGTGGCTCTACCATTGGATGGAAAGTTAACTCACTTAAAATATCTTTTTTTCTTCCCAGAGTTGGAATTTTCACTTCAAGTTTTAAACTATGAAAAATGCTTTAGGTAATTTGGATTGAGTTGACCAAATCTCTGACATTTCCAGATGATGCTTAGAACAAACTATAGCCTGAAACTTTAAAAATAAAATATCAGTTTTAGCCTTACTTCAGTTTCAGAATTGCAATTAAACATGCCATATGTTGGCTAATCTGCAAATAATACATCTGTGATCTTTTGTGGAATTTCCCTCCTCCAGATTTCTATTCCAAGCTCCATGTAGTTTAGAAGCATCTTCTGAAATATAGTTACCACTGTTTCCATGAGCAAATGGTTTGAAGACATCTATGTATCATGTTGCATATATTTGTTTAGCATGAATAAAAATAGTTTCTAGGAGGAAACCATAGGAATTCTTATCATTTTACCTAAAGCTACTTTTTGTGTACCTACACCCAGTAAATTGTATTTACAAAAAAATTATAATATACTTTTACACTAAAATTATGTGTTATATATTTGGACAGGACATTCACACTAACACTCACATGCTTCTATATGATTATATAAAATCACAAACTGTATGAAGGAATAAAATACATACACAGGAGACAATTGAAAGTTAGATGAGTTAAGGGATGCTCACAAAAATATATCTGTTTCTTTTCTTTGATATTTGACAACCTTTTATATCCCAGAATACTACTTAATGCTACCACCTCCATATATACATGCTTGGTTCACCGTCAACATTCTTGCACCCATGGAGACAAGAAGAGTTTCCTTTTCCTATTTCCAAGACATTCAGTATTGAGGACAGTACTTGAATGTATGTATTCTTCCTTCTTTCAATCTGAACCAAAAGATAATTACAATTTTATAGACTCTTTTTCCTTTCTTCAGTCTTCCACAGCATGTACAAAACTATGCATCATATTGTCTAAGTACATGGTTTGTATGAGGGAAAATCTAAAGAGAATAAAATAGGAAATGGACAAGAGCAATTAGATTGTTAGGGGAAGGAGGATGTGTGTTCTTGTATCTGGAAATTTAAGCAATGTATTAGAAATTTCACCAGTTTTTTCTGCAATGGTATCTGGATTGCTAGAAGGAAAGGAATTCCACTTACTATTTATTCAGTTGTAGACCAAGCTTCAAAGAACAACAATTCTAAGAGATTGAATCCCAAGGCCCATAGCATCCTAAAAATGTGTTTGTATTTCATGGGCATGTAATGTTACATGTGGTAGTTTTACAATACACTAAAACATTCTATTTCAATTTAGCGTGTAGTAATATTTTTGTATAAAAAGACTTGGTAATATAATACTCTATCAACTACACCTCTATTTGCAGCTCTTAGTATTTACACTAAAGTAGACCGAAACGATAAACAGCATGGATGGCACAAAGGTTAAAGACAAAAAGTATGACCTTAAATACCTTAAAACATTTTGTAACAGAAAGTATAGTAAAATATTTCTGAGTTTGTAATAGCTTGCTAATTTAGAATTCAGTAAGTTGAACCTTGAAAACAAAAGTTTACATTATAAAATATTTGAAAGAAGACAAACAAAAACACAGCATATTTTTCTCTGTCTGTGAATCACAGTGGACAATAAATACTCTGGAATAAAAAGTCCTTGTTGAGAATTTTGGTGGGACCTTGGGCAAAAAAACTTTCAAATAATTAGCAATAGCTGATCAAGTCATGGATGGAGCAGGGTACATTGGCATCACACTTTAGGGAATATCAACTATGTAAATGTTATTAGTACATTTGAATAGGGAAAGTGAACATTATCTAGGCCATTAGGAATGAGTTACTATCTGTTAAGAGATATCTAAGCTGCATCCGAAACAAGATATTTCTTTTTGTCAGTGATTCAAAACAGTAAACAAACAAAAAATATCCAAACAACAACATCCTCTTTATTAAAAGTAACAAGGAGTGTGGATAACCAATACGGTATGTGCATGTCTTTCAAAAGGAGAAATATCCACTTAAACACACACACACACACACACACACACACTCCTGCACAAATGCATGCACTCTCAATCACACGGTTTTATGACAATTAAAATATAACATCTATGAAGGAATAGTATTACTTTTATAAATTACAATGGAGTGATTATTACTGTTAGATATTATCTCCAGAACTTAGAGATCTAAAACAAAGATTTATTTTCTCAAAATTTCAGTTGCCGAGAAGGTTCAATTTGTGACTCCGGGTCTTTGGTAATATTGCGCAGACTTTGTCAGGCAGAACAGCAGTCATATTGAGACTTAACTGTGTGTAAAGTATCCACTTCCAATCTGAGTTGTGCAATTTTAAAGCTTATTGTTTCATAGCAATGAATCAATCATCCAGGACTCAAGTTATCCAGGAAATTCATCCTGCGAAAGAAGAAGATTGAAGGAAAAGAAATCTTTTCAAAGTTGAATTTAGTTCAAAATGAGATGACTTTCTGGACTATTTCCTCTTACACTGCATTGGCAATAACCGCATCATATGGTCACACTAACAGCAAAGCAGATGGGGATATAGTCGTTTATTCTGTCAGTATCATGCTCAGACTTTGAAAAGTCCTGATACCAAAATGGAAGAGAAAATTCGACAGACAACTAAGAATACAGTCATTTTGCCTTACAGAATTATAAAAGGGATACAGTCTTATTAAAAGCAGCAAGAGCAATTAAAAATAAATGGCAGAAAATAGGCTGCAAAGTGGCATCTACAATCTCATTTCTCTAAGAGAAATACATGTAAGTAACATTGTTGTGTGTTGCATCTCCTTCATTTCCTAGATACAGATTTTAAAGATGCTGAGTTTAATATTTGGGCATTCAATGGACTTGAAAAAGAAAATAAAGATAGTGAACTTTGACATGTCTCTAAGAATGTTTCAGAAATAAAAACTGGAATGATAGACTAGTTTTTGACACTGGATACAGCAACAAAATGGTTCATGATGCCCTAAAGGGACTTACAAGTAAGTAGGATTGTTTAAATCAGGAAGCAGAGTATCTTAGGCACTTTCCACAGTGTACTTTTGAACATCTATTTTGGGTATTTCAATTGGAAGTTTGGAATGTTCTATGAAAAGAAGAGACTGAAATAAGAAGTTTGCTTTATTTATCTTGGTAGTGACAATCCAGTCATAAGATACTGCATTCCCTGGGAGCTATGCTGAGTGAGATGGGAGGGAGGGAGAAAAATGAAAGCCACTTTCCAAAGTAAGAAACTAAGAGGTGGAATTTAATGTCAAGAAGTCAGCATTTTTAACTTTCTTCCTTAATATTGTGTGTCTATCACAAAATAACAGGTAATAATATAATCAAAAGAAAATGAACAATGAGCCATGAGAAGTATTTAAGATGATACATGGATGGCAAAATGCTAAAAGACCTGAACCAGGTTTGTCACTACAGGTATGTAATTCAGAGACAGGAGTCTGAAGAGGTAACTTGTTATAGACTCTGGGACATGTCAACCAGACACAGAAAGCAACAAAGATTTACTTCTCAGATTTTTGCTAGGCATTCAGAAGACGAGGCTTTAACAGCTTTTGAATAACTGCAATTTGGAAAACTTAAAGAATTCAGTGGTCATACATGGTACTAGAGGCTCATTCATTGCTGTGAGATGCTGTGTTGTTGTATTTGCTTTGTGTTGCACTAATACATTATGTCTGTTAAAGATGTAGTGTGATGATGAAGGCCACTCTTGCAAAACAACTATACATTTAGGCAATGAGACACTTGGTGTCATATGCTAGTGGGAAGAGGGGTAAGAAATAAAGTGACTTAGTACAAACAGTCCTTTACTTGTGCTGAACATTGGCTTCAAATTTTAAGATACTGTTGAGATGCCAGTATTTCCCAAAATTTATGAGAATAAAATTTTGTATGTCAAAGAGCATTACAAAGGCTGAGAATCACTGTTCTAGAGGACAATTCATTCCAAAATCAGAATTTGGACTACGTTTCTGAAGTAACTCTGAAGCAATAATAGCTTTGGCTTTCTTTTGTACTTGGACAATCATAGACAACAGCATGACGCTCTCCTTCTTAGATACTATCAAGTTTAAACCACATCCATTCAAATTAGAGCTAAGACTTAGTCCTAATTCTGTAATGTAAACTTAATTTTGTACCCTCATGAATTTGCAGAAGGAAAGTAAAATGAAAAACATATCTAAAACTTCCAGCATAGATCATCATTTGCTGGCATTTGTAAGGGCCAACCAAACTGATTGGTAGCTATTATGATCCAAGTTAGGGATTATACAACTGTTATAGAAATTATAAAACAGTCCTGGGAAATATGACACGCACATCTCTCTCTCCAAATTAGAAAAGAACAAGTAACAGTAAGGTAATACTCCTATAACAGTGAGTTAAAAACTATAACTGTCAAGGTTCAAAGTAAGTTTCATTTGAACATGAAATTTATGTTAATTCCAGCTCATTAGTTCCCTATGATTACTGTAATTCCTAATCTAGGTAAAAGTATAAGTTTTAGAAATTGCTTAAGATATTATGAAGAAAAACTGATTTTATGAAACTATACTTTTATAGCTCCTATTAGAAACATTTAGTTCCAGGTTGATAAGTATTTAGCATATGTTATGAACAGCATTACTTGTACAATGGTAGTTGTGGCAGTTATTGTAGTTGTAACACACATTACTGTGGAGTAGGTTGGAGAAAATATGAAGATTAAGTACATTTATATGCTTCGTTCCAGAGAGACTGTTTCTAAAAAAGAAAGTATGACATGTCTGTAAAGGCTCAGAACTTAACCTCACCAGCTTTCTGAATGTTAGGGAAAGTTCCTGCTACAAAGGATACATTCTGGAATCATTTTAGGGAGGCACCACATACTAAACACTGGAATCCAGACCTGACAACAGAAGACTGAAAGTTCCTTAGACAGAAAGCAGGGCAAGGTCTCTACAAACTCTTTGGTTCCCACCATATGTTTTCAGAGTTTCTGATTACTCTTAAAACAGGGGCATCTTTAAAGGGCTCGAACTGCACATCCATGGGCTTAGTAGGGGCAATTGCTTTCAGTGTAATTGAATGAGTAGATTATTTTCTACTACTAGTTTGTCTTTTTCTAGCAAGTGAGCCTCGTTGCAAAGGAGCAATCAAAAGAAATTGGCTCCTAAGATCAGAGCTGGTGGGTACCTGGAATAGAACCCCCGGGGCTGCTTTTATCAGGCTTTTTTTTTTTTTTTTTTTTTTTTTTACACACATCAACTGTACTTGTTTCTGTGGCCTTCACACTTGACCAATAAGCCCCGAATGGAATGCTAGCTTGCTTTAGCATGAAACCACTGGACCAGAAAATAGGATATTTGCTTTAAACAAACCTAGGAACATCCCTTTTTATCTCTGTCTATCTCCTTTTTGTCATTTACAGTTAAGCAGACAGAAAACAATCCATTCAGTGAAAACTAATTGATTAGCTATTGAGGAGATATTGCTCTTTTCTTACTCTAAACATCCCTTCTACTTGAAAGAAGATTAGTTAATAATATGCTCTGCCTCTTATCAAATCTTGAGGCAGAGCACCCTCAATTCCCAGATTAATTGACAGCAGCATTTCTTTACTTTTTCACTCCACAGGCCAGAGGTTCTCAAACTTCCTAATGTTTTGACCCTTTAACATAGTTCCTCATGTTGTAATGACCCCTGAAACATAAACCCCTGATATTATTTTTGTTGTTGTATCCTAACTGTAATTTTAATGAATCATTATATAGATATTACTGTTTTATCAATGGCTTGAGGAGAGCCTTGTGAAAGGGGTGTTTGACACCCCCGAGGAGGACTTGACACACTGGTTGAGAACACCTGCACTAGGGCTACATTTTATGCAGTAGTCTTGGCACCATTCAGTTATAAGCTGAGAAGTGGAGACAGATCAATCTAATTCTGTGTGATAGAGTGGGTTGTTCTGTTTGGTTCTAATAGTGTTCTGTAGTGACTTGAGGGCAAGACGCTTTTCAGCCTCATCTGGCATTCTCGTATTTTGGGGTTTTTTTTATTGTGTGTTCTTTTTTACTGGGACACATGTGAGGGAGGATGTGAAGATATAGCTCTCAAAGATATTGATATGCCCCTCCAATAGGTCATTCACAGCTCAAGATGTGGGAATCCAGTGGAAACACCCATAGGTAATTATTGTCAGAGGACACTTTCTTAGTGTAAAGACAGATATTAATGTACTATTAACTTTACAAATGTCTTAATATTATACAACAGAGTGATTGAGCAACAGGGTTCCCTGCAGTGTGTATTGCAGTGGAGTTTCAAGATAGGGTCTGAAAAAGCCAAAATAGTCTTGTAAAAATTGGAGGAAAGAGAACTCCAAGCAGTAGAAAGAGCAAATAAAAATTGTCTTCAATTGTTTCAGCAACAGCCAACCAGACAAGCTAATTTGACTTGAAATAAAATGACCAGTGAGAGAAAATATACAAAATTTTAATTAAACAAACAGGCAAAATCTAATCACTCAAGTGAAAAAAAGAGATGTATATTATGGAATAACACTACAGAAAAGGTAAAAGACCATAGGGACATAGACAGACACCCAACATTCAGATTACATTTTTGTAGACTACAATTTAAAAGTTGGGAAAGTGGAGTTTGATAATTTAGAGTGTCCAGAAAGAACGGACTATTTTTACCTTTGTTTTGCATTCTCTCATGTCTAACATAATTCTCGAGCTAAGATTCTTCAGACATAATCACATAAATATAAGTGGTATGAATCATGTGGAAAAATCCAAAGAATCTCTTTCTTTATCTTTACCCAAGGAACATACATTCTTTCATTCAATTCTATCTCTGAAATATTAGCAAATTATTTCACCCCCTCCTTTTCAATAGCCAGCATCTTCCTGGGTTCTTTACTTCTTTCTTATAATCTGTGTTTTTCTTCATTTTATTTCACAAATGCTAGATAATTAATAATTAAGTAAAGAAAGTAGAGAACAAGATTAAAGTATAGATCTCATTTTTGTAAAGAAGAGAATAGTTCTTTTGTAAAATTATTCACTGCTTGGACAGTGGATTGAAAAGATAGAATAAACAGTTTAATTCTGCACTGCTTTTATGAATGGGATCTAAGATGTTTTGTTGTCTATAATAACAGGCTTCCTATGAATGGCATTAAAATATTTTGCTTTGACCACACAGCCCTGTATTGTTTATTAACTATACTAGATTCCAATATAAAAAAGTCATCATTTCTTTATAAAATCAAAGTATATAGCAAACCATATTTCTGAAAGCCTGTCTCAGTGACCCCATGTGTCAAGTGCATTCTGACCAGTCACACTACACAGGAGTTAATGGTAAGAGGATAGGCTTAAGATCACAAAGTTGAGATACCCAATCTCTTTTTAAAAACTGTAAGATCTGGGATACACAGCCTGAGTTTTTAGGTTGTGTCTCATTTGGAAGAGATCTTCACATGAACTACTTAGTTTGCTTGTACAAGGCCTGCTCCCTGAATTCATACTACATTCCTCACTCTTACAGACAATAACATTTATTTAGAGATAAATTACACATGGCTTCTCATTCTCGATGTTTATCTTATTTCCCCTGGAAACATGAACAAGCCCTAAGCTTCTAATTTCCTCCCCTGCAATATGAGTATGAAGTAATATATCCCTGAGTGTTTTGTAGTATTTGAATTCACAGTAGAGATGATTACTGTTCAACCTGATGGATGTAAAAGCCACTTGAGAGTTGGGATTCTGGTTATCTCAGTGGGGATTTCTATGGATTACATTAATTGAGATGGAAGAACACAACTCTGTGCCTAGCACCAGTCCCTGTCTGAGATTCTGGATTATAGAAATGAAAAAAAGAATGTTAAGTACCAATGTATACCCATCACTCCCTTTTTGCTGATTGTAGATATAACTGGCCCAGCTGTTTCAAGTCTCTGTTGCCTTGATTTTCTGCCATAATTACATTTTTCCTCTGTTAGTCATAATAAATCCATCCCCCATTTTGCTGCTTTTGTCAAAGTATCTTATCACTGCAACAAGAAAACTAAGACAGTAGTATTGTACAAAGCTGCTTTGATCCTTGTGGATGAATTAGGGAAATGCTGGAAGAAGGTGAGGAGGAGGGCAACTCTATAGGAGAACCAGCAGTCTCAAATAACCTGGACCCCCTGAGATCTCTAAGACACAGGACCATCAGCTAGACAGCATACACCAGCTGATATGAGGCCCCCAAGACATATATAGCAAAGGATTGCTGGGTCTGGGTCCAATCAGAGAAGATTCACCTAACCCTCAAAAGACTGGAGGAGGCCCCAGGGAGTTTAGAGATCTGGTGGAGTGTGGGGTGGTGACATCCTTGTGGAGAGAAGGTATGGGTTGTCGAACAGTCAGAGGGTGGATTGGAAGGGGAATAAAATCTGGAGTGTAAATAAATAAATAGAAGATAGATAGGTAGATAGATAGATAGATAGATAGATAGATAGATAGACAGACAGACAGACAGACAGACAGACAGACAGACAGACAGACAGATAGATAGATAGATAGATAGATAGAATGCATATTTCATGATGGGTAAGGAAGGCATTCTTGGCAGAATGGCCTAAGACAGGCTCAGTCTGGTTTATGAAATAAAAATGGAGAGAGCAGAGAGCTTTTGGGGATGCTTGGCAAGAATCTGACATGGGCCAAGGACAAGGAAATGGGCTGCTTGGCAGGAATATGACATTGACCAAGAACAAGGAAGTGGGCTTCAGGCAGGAATCTGACATTAGACTAGAATAAAGAAATAATTTCAGGCAGAAATCTAAATCTTAGGCTAGAACAAAGAAGTAATTTCAGGTAAGAATCTAAATCTTAGGCTAGAACAAGGAAGTAGGCTTCAGACATGAAAATGATTTTGGGTTAGGTCAGGGAAGTAGGCTCAGATATTTTGGTCATCCTGATAAGCCCTTAGCAATAGTAAACAAGGGAGTGATTGCAAGATTTTGTTTATAGCCTTGCTTGTTCTTTGACTATTTTTGTTTATTGTCATGCTTGTTTCTTGACTATTTGCATCTATTGTATTGCTAGTTCCTCAACATAGAACTAACCTTAATACTTGTGTGTAATTAAAATAGTATGAAAGCAAAAAGGAGGAGGAGATGCAATAGGGGGTTTCTAGGGAAGGGAAATGGGGAAAGGGGATGACATCAGAAATGTAAATAAATAAAATATCTAATAAAAAATAAGAGAACACATGAGAAATTAATGTTCAAATCTTGCTTCATTTTTCACAATGATATCCAGGTTTAATCATTTCTCTGTGAAGAATGAAAAATTATAAAAATCATTTTTATAGAATATATACATATATAGATGCTTTTTAAGGTCTTTTAGGGACATAGAAACTTTCCTCTGAAACAAGCCAGGCCAGTTTCAGGAACTGGCTGTAAAGAATGAAAGTCATTCGGGTGGTAAAAACACAATGACAGGGCTGTGGCTCTACGGGTGGAGCTAGTGAGAAATAGTTAATAGATAGTTGACAGGGTAGGACAGTGATATGGTAAAATCACATTTTTGAGAAAAATGATTGTACTGAGTAATTTCCATGGCTATTAACCTTTCAGGGTGGGTTTCTCTGGAATGTTTCACTATTCTTATGTTATGTATCCTTGGCAACCCCTCACCCCCTCCCCACTCCTCTGGTTTGTGGTTTTCCTCTTTAAAAGACCCCTTAACCCATCACTGAAGGCCAAACCTTGCTCTTCAGAGAGAGAGCTTGTGGTTTGACCGCAGGCCAATTTCCCTATTAAAGCCTCTGCTGATTGCATCCAGGTATGGTTTCTTGTGATCTTTGGGTGGTCGTCATCTCCTGAGACTTAAGGAAAGGTCTCCCGAGTATGGGGGTCTTCATCTAAAAATGACATAATTTTATTCATCTTTAGGAGTTAATGAAAGTCCATCACATGAATCCCCAGCACATTGAAAAATAAAGTCATATTTTTTTTGACTGCTCTTTCAGGCTGAGATGGCTTACCATGTACTAGCAACCAAGAGGCCTTGGCAGAAGTTATAACGCCTGACTTTGATAACAGATCCTAAAAAGTAACTCAGTTTTGGCCTTGAAAGCTGTTATAATTCCACCATTGATCACAACCTCAGTTACTAAGAAGATATCCTGACTTTCCAAGCCCAGCCATGCTATAAGAAGACCAAACTTTAACCCATAGAAACCATAAAGGTTCATATATATATACTGGTGGCTTGGGAATGACACAGAGATGAAAGTCCTTCACTCTTCCAGCAGCAGTACAATTGAAAGACTTCAGAGAAGTCCCTGGGGAGATGAATTAGTTGCTAAAGTATGTGGTGAACAAAGATCTAAGCCCAATCCTCAGCAGTCATATAAAAAAGGCAGCTGCTGTGGCACGCACTTGGGATCTTAATTCTGGAGAGGTAGAAACAAAAGAATCCCTGGGACTTGCTGGCCATCATATACAGTCAAATCAGTAAGTTCCAGTTTCAGTGAGGTTCCTTGTTTCAAAAAAGGTGGAAAGTGATAGAGAAATCAGCCTTTGGTATCTGCACTCATACCCATGTACACATAGGCACACGCACACATGCACATTCATGTATGCTCTCAATTGCCTGTATCTATGATTTCTTGATAGGTACCTAAGATAATAGTATGATATGGTATATTGAACAATGTCATGATTAATGCACATATGGAAATGAATGTCTAATAAGTTGACTTTGACCTTTTACAGTATATAGCAAAAAGTGAAGTACCTGGAAAATATATCAAATAAAAGACCAAATATTCAAAATATCCCAGAACAAAAATAGACACCTCAGTTCCTGATTTCATGCATAATAATGGCACAAGAAACTTTATGTAGACCTGTTGGGAGCAAAGCATGAAGGTCCTTGTACCCACATATCTGCTGCAAAACCAGGAATCTTAAGCACACAGCATTGTACTCTCAAAGGAATAGACATAAAATCTGGTTTTTTGTTTTGTTTTGTTTTGTTTTGTTTTCGCACTGTATGTTTTTGGGATCTTTGTCAAAAATCAAGTATCCATAGGTGTGTGAATTTATTTCTGGATCTTTGATTATATTTCATTGGTTGAGCTGTTTGTCTCTATGACAATACCCTGTAGTCTCTATCACTTTTGTGTTGTAGCTTGAGGTCAGGGATCATAATTTCTGCAGATCTTTTATTGTCAATAATTGTTTTGTCTATCCTGGTTCTTTTAATTTGTATAAGAAGTTGAGAACTACTCTTTCCATATCTGTGAAGAATTGTGTTGGAACTTTGATGGAGATTGCATTGAATCTGTAGACTGCTTTTGGTAAAATGGACATTTTTCACTATGTTAATCCTACCAATCCATGACCATGGGAGATTTTTGATCTGAGGTCTTTGATTCCTTTCTTTAGGGATTTGAAGTTCTTTTACTTGGTCAGAGTTACACCACAATATTTTATATTATTTGTGGCAATCGTGAAAGGTGTTGTTTCCCTAATTTCTTTCTCAGCCTGCTTATCATTTGTATAAAGGAAGGCTAATGATTTATTTGAGTTAATTTTATGCCCTGCCACTTTGCTGAAGTTGTTTACCAGCTGTAGGAATTCTCTGGTAGAATTTTGAAGGTTGCTTCTGTATACTGACATATCATCTTCAAATAGTGATACTTGACTTCTTCCTTTCCTATTTGTATCTCTTTGAACTCCTTTTGTTGTCTAATTGCTCTGGCTAGGACTTGCAGTACTATATTAAATAGGTATGTGTAGCCTTGATTTTAGTGGGATTGCTTCAAGTTTCTCTCCATTTTGTTTGATGTTGGCTACTGGTTTGCTGTATATTGCTTTTACTATGTTTATATGTGGGCCTTGAATTCCTGATAATTTCAAGACTTTTACAATGAAGGGGTGTTGAATTTTTTTCAAATGCTTTCTCAGCATCTAGTGAGATGATCATGTGGTTTTATTCTTTGAGTTTGTTTATATAGTGGATTATGTTGATAGAGTTCCATATATTGAACCATCCTTGGATCCTGGGATAAAGCCTACAGGATCATGATGGATGATTGTTTTGATGTGTATTTGGATTCGGTTTGAGAGAATTGTGTTGAGTATTTTGCATCAATATTCATAAGGGAGATTATCATAAGTTCTCTTTCTTTGTTGGGTCTTTGTGTAGTTTAGGTATGAGAATAATTGTGGCTTCATAGAGAGAATTGGGTAGTGTTCCTTCTGTTTCTATTTTGTGGAATAGTTTGATGAGAATTGGTATTAGATTTTCTTTGAAGGTCTGATAGAATTCTGTACTAAAATCATCTGGTACTGGACTTTTTTTGGTTGAGAGAGTTTAATGATTGCTGCTATTTCTTTAGAGGTTATGGGACTGTTTAGATGGTTTATCCTGATTTAACTTTGGTACCTGGTATCTGTCTAGAAAAGTGTCCATTTCATCCAGGTTTTCTAGTTTTGTTGAGTATAGGCTTTTGTAGTAGGATCTGATAAACTTTTGAATTTCCTTTGTTTCTGTTATCTCTCCCTTTTTAGTTCTTATTTTATTAATTAGGATACTATCTCTGTGCCCTCTGGTTAGTCTGGCTAAGGGTTTATCTATCTTGTTGATTTTCTCAAAGAACCAGCTCCTGGTTTGGTTTATTCTTTATCTTGTTCTTTTTGTTTCTACTTGGTTGATTTCAGTGCTGAGTTTGTTCCTGCTGTCTATTCCTTTTGATTGTATTTGTTCCTTTTTGTTTTAGAGCTTCTAGGTGTGTTGTCAAACTCCTAGTGCATGCTCTCTCCAGTTTCTTTTTGGAGGCACTTAGAGCTATGAATTTTACTTTTAGCACTGCATTCATTGTGTTCTACAAGATTTGTATGATGTGTCTTTTTTTTCATTAAATTCTAAAACGTCTTTAATTTCTGTTTTTATTTCTTTTTTGACCAAGTTATCATTGAGTAAAGCATTGCTCAGTTTCCATATGTATGTGGGCTTTCCATTCTTTTTGTTGTTATTGAAGACCAGCCTTAGTTCTTGGTGATCAGATAGAATGTATAGAATTAATTCAATCTTCTTGTATCTGTTGAGGCCAATTTTGTGACCAATTATATGGTCAGTTTTGAAGAAGGTACCATAAGGTGCTGAGAAGAAGGTATATTCTTTTGTTTTCATTTGTTTTATGATGAAATGTTCTATAGATATCTGTTAAATCCATTTGGCTCATAACTTCTGTTAGTTTCACTGTGTCTCTGTTTAGTTTCTGTTTCCATGGTCTGTCCATTGCTAAGAGTGGGATGTTGAAGTCTCCCACTATTATTGTTTGAGGTGCAATATGTGCTTTGAACTTTAATAAAGTTTTTTTTAAATGAATGTGGATGCCCTTGCATTTGGAGCATAGATGTTCAGAATTGAGAGTTCATCTTGGTTGAGTTATCCTTTGACAAGTATGAATTGTCCTTCCTTATCTTTTTTGATAACTTTTTGTTGAAAGTCTATTTTATTTGACATTAGAATGGCTACTTCAGCTTGTTTCCTGGGCTTGGAAAATTATTTTCCAGCCTTTTCATCTGAAGTACTATATATCTTGGTCACTGAGGTGCATTTCCTTTATGCAGCAAAATTCTGGGTCCTGTTTATGTATCCAGTCTGTTATTATATGTCTTTTTATTGGGAAATTGAGTCCATTGATATTAAGAGATACTAAGGAAAAGTGATTGTTGCTTTCTGTTATTTCTGTTATTAGAGGTGGAATTATGTTTGTGTGGCTATCATCTTTTGGGTTTGTTGAAAGATTAATTTCTTACTTTTTCTAGGGTATATTTTCCCTCCTTGTGTTGGATTTTTTCTATTTTGCTTTGTATCTCTGGATTTGTGGAAAGATATTGTATAAATTTGGATTTGTCATGGAATATCTTGGTTTCTCTGTCTATGGTAATTGACAGTTTTGCTGAGTATAGTAGCCTGGGGATTTGTGTTATCTTAGGGTCTGTATGATATTTGTCCAGAATCTTCTGGCTTTTATAGTCTCTGATGAGAAGTCTGGTGCAATTCTGATGGGTCTGCCTTTATAAATTACTTGACATTTTTTTCTTACTGCTTTTAATATTCTTTCTTTGTTTTGTGTGTTTAGTGTTTTGATTATTATGTGACAGGAAGAATTTCTTTTCTGATCTAATCTATCTAATGTTATATAGGCTTCTTGTATGTTCATGGGCATCTCTTTCTTTATGTTAGGGAAGTTTTCTTCTATAATTTTGTTGGAGGTATTTACTGGCCCTTTGAGTTGGGAGTCTTTACTCTCTTGCATATTTATTATCCTTAGGTTGTGTCTGCTCATTGTGTCCTGGTTTTCCTGGATGTTTTGGATTAGGAGCTTTTTGTATTTTGCATTATCTTTGAAAGTTTTGTCAATGTTTTCTATGGTTTCTTCTGCACCTGAGATTCTCTCTTCTATCTCTTGTATTCTGTTGCTGATGCTTGCGTCTATGACTCCTGATCTCTTTCCTAAGTTTTCTATCTACAGTGTAGTTTCCCATGTGATTTATTTGTTGTTTTTACTTCCATTTTTTGATCCTGAATAGTTTTGTTTAATTCCTTCACCTGTTTGGTTGTGTCTTCTTGTAATTATTTAAGGGATTCTTGTGTTTCCTCTTTAAGTGCTTCTACCTGTTTACTGGTGTTCTCCTATATTTCTTTATGGAGGTTATTTATCATCATCATGAGAAGTGATTTTAAAATCAGAATGGTGTGATGATGTAAGCAGGTCTTGCTATGGCAGTATAACTGGGTTTTGATGATGACAAGTAACCTTGGTTTCTGTTGCTTATGTTCTTGTGCTTGCCTTTCATCATCTGGTTGTCTCTAGTAATACCTGAACTCACTGTCTTTGACTGGAAGCTATCTCTCCTGTTATCTTCTTCCTCAGAATCCAGCTGTCTCTGTGATTATATGATCCTGAGATCCTGGGTGTAACAGCTCCTGGGAGTCAGGTTGCCTCTGGGATCCCAAAATCCTGGTGTGACCAAGCTCCAGAGATCCTGTGATCCTATGATCCTATGTTCCTGGGTGTTTTAGAGCTACTGGGAGTCCAGCTTCCTCTGACTGTTGTGGTCAAAGGTGCAGAGCTATGATCCTGTGTGTATCAGACCTCCTTGAAGTCCAACTTCTTCTGGGTGTTGTGGGATTTGGTGCAGAGCTGGCACCCAAGTTCTGCTCAGGCCAGCTGAGCAGACCAGAAGGACTTACAGTTACTTCCTAAACAATAAAATACAAGAATAGAATAGAATATAAACATTTATACTTTATTATATAGTATGTATAACTAGATATTGTTTAAGACATATAAAGTTAAATAGTAGTTCTATATTTCGTGTTCTGTGGATATGCATATGAATTTCTGTCATTAGTAGTTGAAGTAAATAAGCCATACCAGAATAAATAGGTTACTTTTCCCTGTATCCTTACCAATATTTGTTGTTGCTTCTGATTTGGATATAGCTAATTGCTAGCAAAGGATTTTGAACTCGTTTTGTGTGTGTGTGTGTGTGTGTGTGTGTGTGTGTGTGTGTGTGTTTATTAACCAATTGCACTTATTCACTGTAATGTGCAATTCAGTTACCCATTTATTGGTAAGGTTATTTATTCTTCTGTTATTTAAAGTTTTTAGTTCTTTATATATTTTGGTTTTCAATATCCTGCCTAATGAACAGTTGACAAAAGTTTTACATGTCATGGATCCTATTTTTCACTCTGTTGATGATTTCTTCTGCAGAAATTTTTAAAATAAAACATGATCCCATTTGCCTATCCTTGTTAACCTACCCTGAGCTCTTTACGTTCTGATCAGAAAAGTATTGTTTATTTTCAGATCTAGGAGAGTTTCCTCTATGCTGTGCTTGAATAGCTTCAAAGTCCTTGTTCTTGTGTTAAGATATTTCATCCATTAGGGTTTCCCTTTTGTACAGTGTGAAAGAAAACAATATAGTCCCAGTTTTATGTTTACGTATATGCAGTTTTCCAAGCACAAATCAGTAAATAAATATTTTTTCTAATGTAGGTTTATGCACCTGTAAAAAAAATGTATGAATGTCCTTATTTTGGCATCATTTATCCTACCAATAGAAGTTGTTCTAATAATGGAGATGCAGCAGGTGGTCATGGAAAGCAGCAGAGAGAACCCTGAAGAGGAGAGAATGAAACTCTAATTCAGATTGACTTTATTGACCTGCATCAAACTTTATGAAGTCTAATGTCAGGTGTTTTTATCTTTTCCAGTTATTAGAATACAATGTATTTGGATCCCCGGTGCCCACAAAAGCACAACTTCATTGAAATTCAATTAAGGGTATATGTCATTTTTTTTTCTTGTTAGAAGATACGTTCTGGAGATCAGCTACCTGTATAAGGGTCTAGGGAAGGACCTGGCCTTCTTTTGGACATACAGATAACATAGAAACAAAGAAGTCATTTGAGCTACTTGCCACCTCTGGTTCTTGTGGTAGAATTTTGGGGCAAATATCTTGGCTATACAGATAATGTAAGTTATTTATACTATTAGGTAACTCTGATCCTGGTTGTAGGAGCTTGATGTGGTCTAGCCCAACAGATAACACACATCACAAGGCTGTTAGTCATCTCCCATCTTTCTGGATTGAAGAACATATTTTTTAAAATTATTTTATTTATTTACATTCCAGCTGTTGCTTCCTCCAGGTCCACCATCCCACAGTTCCTCCTATACCTCCTCCCCCTTGCCTCCAATAGAACTCTCCCAAGCCCACCTGGGGCCACAGAGTAGCCTGTGTGTGCTACCTGGTTGGTAGCTCAATCTCTGGAACCTCCCTGGGATGCTGGTTAGTTAAGACTGATGGTCTTTCTATGGAGTAGCTCTCCATTTTCAGCTTCTCAAAACCTTCCCCTAATTTACCCATAGGGGTCCCCAACTTCAGTCCAGTGGTTGGGTATAAATATCTGCTTTTGTCTCAGTCAGCTGCTGGTAGAGCCTCTCAGAGGCCAACCATGATAGGCTCCTATCTTCAGTCTCTTCTCTATTTTTGTCTGCAGTTATTTTAGACAGGAACAGTTCTAGGTCTGAAATTTTGACAGTGGGTTAGTCTGTCCTTCCATTTGAGGCCCTGTCTATCTACTAGAGGTGGACTCTTGGAGTTCCCTTTCCCTATTGTTGATCATTTTGGATAAGGTCACCCCCATTGAGTCCTGAGAGTTGCCTTCTGGGTATCTGCTACTTTCTAGAGGATACTCTCCACCTCCCACTCCCGAGGCTACATATCCCCATTTATTCTCCGGGTCCTCTGGGCTTCTCTCTTGTCCACACCTTATACTTGATCCTGTTCCCTTTTTCTTGTCCCCCTCTCCTCTGCCACCCAGGTCTGTCCCTCCCTTTGTTTCCTGTGATTATTTTCTTTCCACTTCTGAGTAAGATTGAAGCATCCTCTCTTAGGCCTTTCTGCTTTTCACACTTAAGATCTTTAAGTGCTTCTTGGCCATTCAAGTCTTCTCTTTTGAGAACTGTCTATTCAGCTCTGTATTCAATTTTTAATTGGGTTATTTGTGTTCTTTACATATTTTGGATATTAACCCTCTATTGGATGTAGAGTCAGTGAAAATTTTTTTCTAATCTGTAGGCCGATTTGTCTTATTGATGGTGTCTTTTGCCTTACAGAAGCTTTCACTTTCATGAGGTCACATTTGTTAATTGTTGATCTTAGACCAGCACCACTGGTGTTTTGTTCAGGCTCTTCCCCACTATTTCTTCTATTAGATTCAGTTTATCTTGTTTTATGTTAAGGTTCTTGATCCACTTAAACTTGACCTTGTGCAAAGTGATAAATATGGATCTATTTTTATTTTTCTACATACTGACAGATAGTTAGACTAGCCTTATTTATTTAGAATGTTTTCTTTTTTTCCAGGGATGCAGGGATGGTTCAATATATGAAAATTCATCATCACAATACACTATATTAAAAAAACTTTAGGAAAAAAATCGTATGATCATCTCATTAGATGCTGAAAATGCATTCAACAAAATATAAAACCCCTTCATGTAAAAAGTTGTGGAGAGATCAGAAATTCATGCCACATACCTAAACATAATAAAAGCAATATATACGAAACCAACAGCCAATATCAAATTAAATGGAGAAAAACTAGAAGCAATCTAGCTAAAATCGGGGACAAGACAAGATTACCCACTCTGTCACTATCTATTCAATATAATACTTGAAGTTCTAGTGATATCAACTAGACAACAAAGGATTAACCATGTACCACTTCTGTGCATATACCCAACAGATGCTTCAACATATAACAAGGACACATGCTTACTACATTCATAGCAGCCTTATTTGTAATAGCCAGAAGCTGGAAAGAGCCTAGATGTCCTTCAACAGAGGAATGGATACAGAAAATGAAGTACATTTACACAATGGAGTACTACTCAGCTATTAAAAACAATGAATTCATGAAATTCATATGCAAATGGATGGAAATAGAAAATATCATCCTAAGTGAGATAACCCAATCACAAAAGAACACAAATGGTGTGGGGAGCCAACAGAAGGTGGCTATCATCCTTGCAGTCATCTTGAGCCATATACCCTGACAAGAGACTTGTTTACAACAGCCTACAACAGCTGAGCACACTCTGATAACATCTTGTTTTAGATACTCAGGATTTTCCCTTGGGTGTGTGAGACTTAAAGGTGTGTGACTTAAAGGTGTGACTTAGAGATCAGATTCAGAGACAAGAGTTAAGGCCGTGACTTAGAAGTGAGACATATAAAGAGCTAGAGGCAGACAGAAAAAAGTACCTGAGACTTGAGACTTGGAAAAGGAACTTGGAACTGGGAAAAAGACTAGCAACTTAGAACAGAAATTAGGACTTGAGACTCATTACAGCTGGAACTAGGATAAGGACTTAAGACTTGTTACAGCTGGAATTGGGATTAGGACTTTAGACTTGGTGCTAGGAACTAGGGACTTGGAACTAGGGACTTGGAAAGAAGAGAGATTGAAGAATAAATGGGATTGAATCACACTCTGTCTGGTCTCCATTCTTTGAGTCTATCCTCACTCTCTTTCTTGCTGAACCCTGACCCATGGACCGGAGCAGCTTGGGGCAGTGTGGGCTCTAACAATTTAGCCCCCAAAGCTTTTGGCAGTGCAAGTTCTAACATTGATATAGCAGTCCCCAACATTTTGGCCCCCAAATGTGGGGCAGAGCAGTTGGCGACAAAATGGTATGTACTCACTGAGAAGTGGATATTAGCCCAAAAGCTTGAAATACCCAAAATATAACTCTCAACCCACACAAAGCTCAAGAGGAAGGAAGAACCAGAGTGGGTGTGCTTCAGTCCTTCTTAGAAGGAGTAACAATACTCACAGGAGGAAATATGGAGACAAAGTATGGAGCAGAGACTGAAGGAGAAGCTGTCTGGAGAGTGCCCCACCTGGGGAATCCAGCCTGTGTGCTGTCACCAAAAACACTGTTGTGGATTCCAGGAAGTTCATGCTGACAGGAGCCTGATATAGTTGTCTCCTGAGAGGCTTTGCCAGAATCTGACATATACAGAGGCAGATGCTCTCAGTCAACCATTGAACTGATCACTGGGTCCCCAGTGGAGGAGTTAGAGGACTGAAGAAGCTGATGTGGTTTGCTGCCCCATGGGGAAAGTGACACTACTAACCATCCAGAGCTCCCAGTCTAAACAGCCAGACTGAAAACACACATGGAGAGATTCATGGCTCCAGTGTTATATATAGGGGAAGATGGCCTCATTGGGCATTGGTGGGAGAGAAGCCTGTTTTGTCTCATGAAGGCTGGATGCCCCAGTGTGGATGAATGCAATGGCAGGGAGGCAGGAGTGGGTGGGTGGGGACACACTCTCATAGAAGCAGTAGGAGGAGGGATAGAATATAGGTTTCTGGGGGGGTTGGGATGGGGAAAGGGGATAACATCTGAAATGGAAATAAATAAAATATTTAATTAAAAAAATGAAATGCTGAAAAAACAATGATGATGACCTGTATACTGATAATGATATATAGCTCATGGTTTACAATTATTTGAAACTGTTCCATTTTTAGATGCTGCTAATTCTCAGATTTTGAAATTACTTATGCAAATACAACTCAATTTAGGAGAAAGTACTGTTCTTTAAATTTATAGGACATTTAAGAGCCTATACTGGATAGCTTGGACCCCTTAGGGCAATGCCACAGCAAATTTGTATACCAGGGAGATTATAGGCCTTACACAAGGACAGTTAGCCAAACAATCTCATTCTTTACATCATCAAAATAGTAATAGCTTGAGACAGCAATTTGGTATTTCTAGAGAATGTGCAGGTCAAATTGTAAAGACTTGTCCTGAATGTCCTCAGTTTCTACCTATACCACATCCTGGTGTTAATCCTCCAGGACTCATACCTAATCAATTATAGAAAATGAATGTTACTAATAGGTTTTTTTGACAATTAAAATATGTACATGTGACTACTGACACCCTCTTAGGCTTTCTATTTGCAACTGCTTTAACAGGAGAAGCAACTAAAAACATAATTAGTTATTGCCTACATTGTTTTTCTATGATGGGTGTTCCAAAACAGATTAAAACAGATATTGAAACTGACTATTGCAGCTTTTGAGACTTTTTGTCAACAATTTAATATTACACACATTACTTGGATTCCTTAGAATCCTCAAGGACAAGGTATTGTGGAATGGGCCCATGGAACTTTAAAACAATATCTTCATAAAATAAAAAAAGGGGGAGTTATATCCTCATACACCACAAATTTATTTAAGTTATGTTTTTAAATTTATTTAAGTTATTTATTTAAGTTATGTTCTTTTTATTTTAAATTTTAAAAATTTGGATGCAAAGGAACTCTTGGCTGAGTGTCTATGGCACACCTATAAGTAGGTATACTTATGCCTAGGTAAAAAGGAAGGATGCACTTACTGGCATATGGCATGATCCCAATCAGGTATTTTATATGGGGAAGAGAATATGTTTGTGTTTTTTCTGCAGGATGCTGAAGGAACGTAATGACTGACAGAGTGATTGGTGAGACATGCTGATACTGAGACGAAGAATGATGATGACCTGTGAGCTTGCTGAGTGCCCTGACAATGGTAACTGAGAAGCTGTATTGATACTCATGACTCACCTTTGCTTGGCTATATCCCAGATGGGACAAGATGCCTGGCCTCAAGCTTTTAGACCTTGTGGGATAGAGAATGAAAATGAGAAGTTATAATGACTCTTGTATTTTTCTTTAATGTGACTAGTTATTCTGACTCAATCATCGACTGGTCTATAAATCAATCCATTGTTGGAAATAGCAGTGTTCATTTGGAAGGCTGGTTCTGGACATTTTCAGAGACATATTTGGAAGTTAGCTCCAGTTCTCTATGATATGTTACCTTATGTTAGCAAGAGATAAAGTTGGGAGAGGATCTGGATTTCAAACAAGTATTAGTGCATGTGTTAAGATGCTTTTAATTGTCAAGTTAAAATAACCTTTGTTTCTTTTACATTATTTACTGTAAGTTCTATTGATTGTACACTTTCAAATTGTGTTAGTATGTTGAAACCTAGCATATATGTTAAAGTGGTCTATCAACTAGTTTTGTTCTATTGCCCTGTGTATTACAGGATGTTGGTATTCTGAAAATAAAAGCTTGCAAGTACTATAAGAGTGAGTCAAACTTTAAGCAGAAGCAAGAGGGTAGTGGGCTTGATTATTGCTGATATAACAGCTTTAATTACATTAAAGCTAGTACCACTGCTTCTGCAATTATGTTGAAGCAAGAAGGTAAGACAGCTACTTTCGTTCATCATTTAGCAAAAAATGTTACTAATGTGTTGAGTATTCAAGAGGATTTTGATAGGCATTCAGAACAACAGATTGTTGCTTTTTATTCCTATTCAAATTGTTGGAAGGAGGTTCAGAGTTTAAGAGTAAGGAGCCATCTCAAGTGTCCTGCCAAATACCAATGGATTTGTGTTACTTTTAAAATTTACAATGATAGTCATAATTAGGAAAATGCTTAACGACATTTGCAGTGTATTTGGCATAATTCTAACACCTCTCTGGTTGTTTTAACTATACATAGTGAGATTAGGAATTTAAAGAATGCTACTCTGCTGAGCTTTTATGCTGTAAACTTTGCTGATAAAATTATTCATGTCCTGAGGTCAGTATTTTCATTTTGGTCAAGCTTCAAGAATGGCATACATAGCTTCATCATGCTAGTTCTTTTGGTGTGGGAATAATTTTATTCTTGTCCATTGTGTTAAAGCTTGTCTTTAACAACATCAACATGTTTGCAACCAAAGTATATGGCTTGAAACTGAAAATGGACACTGTAGACAGAGTTATTAATTTAACAGGCTGACAAGCCAAGGATGGGTAAGATTCTTCACAGAGCCTTACCAACCTAAGACAGAAATGCATTGCTTTTGATAATGCATATTCCATGAAGGGTAAGGAAGGCATTCTTGTCAGAATGACCCAAGACGTGCTCAGTCTTGTTTATAAAATTTAAAAAAAGGGGGGGGAGGTGTAGAGAGCTTTTGGGGCTGATTGAAAGGAATTTGACATTGGCAAAGGACAATGAAATGTGCTTCAGGCAGTAATCTGACATTAGGTTAGAACAAAGAAGTAATTTCAGGCAGGAATCTAAACCTTAGGCTAGAACAGAGAAGTAGGTTTCAGGGATGAAAACTACTGTGAACTAGAACAGGGAAGTAGGCTCAAATATATTGGTCATTCTGATAAGCCCTTAGAAACAGTGAACAAGGGAGTGATTGCAAGATTTTGTTTATAGCCTTGCTTGTTCTTTGACTATTTGTGTTTATTGTCTTGCTTGTTCCTTGACTATTTGCATCTATTGTATTGCTAGTTCCTCAATGTAGAACTGACCTTAATATTTGCATGTAATTAAAATGGTATAAAACAGATTGGAAAAAAATAAAAAAATAAATTTAAAAAATTAAAATAAAAATAAATAAAAAAGTAAAAAAACCCAAAGAAACAGCAAGAATATAATCTATCTATACTCAGTATGTGCATTGTTTTCAACACCTTTCTCCTATAGATGATTAAATTTATACACCAAAGAACCATTGATTATCAAGGACCTATACCATTTCTCTAATGAAAGATATATGTTCAGTAAATGTTCATTCATTTATCGAATTTCATTTTATATGAGTTTTCATTAATAACTCTGTGTTGTGATTGGGTTTCTCAGAAATAAACTTTATATTTTCTTTAATTACACCTAAGTTCTCTCCTCCTTTTCTAGAGAAACCTCCTTGACATTGAAGTATATCAGCCACCTGCAACTGAGGAATGAAGCCGTATTATTCATATTATATGAGTAAGTTTTAAAATAACTTGGGGAAAATTTAGAAGTTAACATAGGATTTTAAACTTAAATATGATTTACTTAAAACTTGTTTTCTTTCAATTTATTGAAGGAAGAGTTGGTTTCTGAAACAGAAAGATGAAAAGATGCCCTAAAACCCTCTTAACTCTTAAAAGGGCAAACTTAATTTTAGGAATTATTTTTATCCATGCTTTGAAATCTTGTTAGCTTCAAGAAGAGAGGCTATTTATATATCTTCTTTTATGTCAGAAGATATTAAGGCCAGAACCTGGCATTAAATTTTATGTTAAGTGTACTATAAAATATATTTATTAAGTATGTTGTTGAACAAATATCCACAATGAAGATGATTTTTCAGAACCCAAATACAAGACTCAAAATAGAAAATATTAGAGGAATAGCATCTATCTCCTCTTTAACCTCTTATCATAAATTGACCTTCCTGGTGTAATAACTACACAAATAAAATTCTTAACAAAGCTTAGACAGAATATAGATTCTAAGACTGTGCTATTAAACATATATCACAGTCTAAGGTTTCAATGACAAAGCTAGTATCTGGTACAATATAAGGCCATCAACATTTTAGTAAGGATAAAGAGCACGGAAAATCTGATTAAGGACAGCTTTTAAAACAGCAATTTAAAAACTTTATAGGGCATAAAGCAAATGCCAGAAGAAAATTAGTCCTATGAGTATAAGCCTTTGCTAAAAGGATTATGACAGTATGTATCATCAGTATTCCGAACTCAGTAGGTGTTATGAATATCAAAGATTATTGGTTCTTTACAGAAAAAATAAGAATTACAAAGAGATCTGCATATATTTAAAAGGTACTGTGAATGTCTTCCAGTGACATCTGGTCTCTGAATTCAGGGTCTACATTGTGAGTATAAAAATGTAATTCAGAAGAGGGTCAAGGGAGGCAGAATCAGATATTCAAGCTGAAGATATAACTTTGAGTGAAGGCCTAGGAATTGTATAGGAGAGAACACATCAATCCAATGAAGGAACATTTGAATTCTGCAGGATTTAAGTTATTTAATTTTCCAGTTGAACACTATCTCTCTTTTAGTTAAAATGTACATTGTAAATATAATTGATTTAAAACTAAGATAATAAAATTTGTAAAAGTGTACAATTTTGTGAATTTGCTGAATTTTATTTTCCTCAATGAGTTCTTTAGTATGTATTTATGCTGGAAAATACATAGAATTTTTCATAATGAAATCTGTTGTCTGTTAGATAACTGTTGCTAGAGAGCAATACAGATCTGAAAGGCATTGTTATGTGGACAAAGACATGTGATGAGCACCCACTAATGTGGGTAGTATGATTTCCTAGATTCAGATGTAGGTGCAGTAAGATGCAGTCAGTTTATTATAAATTCAGTTTGCCAGTAGAGTAGAATTACATTCAGGCCTGCTCAAGCTTGTGTGCTGTTACCATGACACACTGCTTCATTACTCAAGAATTACAAAGTTTGATCCTTCTGGTAGGTAACATGTTTTCCTTTATCATTAATTAATTTATGTATTCACTTTACATCCCCATCATGTCCCCCTCCTCCTAGGCCCCTCCTCACACAGCCCTCCTGCCATCCCTATCTTCTATTCTGAGGTGACCCTTCACCCCAGTGAGTATCAACCTGCCCTGGATCATTACGTTACAGCAGGACTGGATGCATATTTGTCACCTGAAGCCAGACAAGGCAACCCAGTTAGCCGAATATTATCCACAAGCAGGCAACAGAGTCAGGACAGCCTTGGTGCAATTGTTAAGGAACCCAAATGAAGATCAAGCTGTAGGGGCAAGATCCAGCTCGTGTATCCTCTTTGGTTGGTGATTTAGGTTCTGGGATCACCGTCCCCCCAACCATAAGGGTCCAGTTGAGTTGACTCTGCTGGTCTTCCTGTGGATTTCCTATAGAAAATATTTTCTTGAAAAAATTTAAAACTTCAGTGTATTAAAGGGCATTATTACCTTTTTGTGATAAGAGTGAATAGAGAATGGGCATGAGAAGTTCAATAATGAATAAAAAATGAGGTAGGAAACAGAAAAAGGAGTGCATAGACAGACACACTTTTGACAAAGTAGACTTAGTTCAAATGTTTTCTTCTTTCAATTCTTTGTTTCAAAACAAAATGGTCTAACTTACCTATAAAGGAGTTGTAAGTATAATGACCCTCAATGACTACTGGTCACATACTGATAATAGTGGAATAAAGTTTGGAAGGTGATGTATATTTTGGAAGATGGCGATTAAGTAAACTGTTGGCCATATAGTACTTTCCCTTGATATGTAAAGTGAAAATGCTTTGGAGAATTTGTTTTGTAAAGGCTGATGAATTGACACAAAAGTGTATGGAGTACATGTACAATAGTGTTACACAGAAATGACAAGCAAAGGACTACTAGTGTCTCTAACAATGTTCTCCAATTTCAGAAACCTCATACTTAGCAAGACAAGCTGCTCACAAAGACTTACAGAATGTGGCTCATTGTATGAAAGAATAGACAGACTGACTTTAGATGTAAAATTCTGGGATCATATCCCATTATGTTATTTTAATATGAACAGTTAAATATGAACTGAAAAAAAGTCAATATGGCTTAATTAGAAAAAATATAAAATTTCAGGTAAGATTTTATTTGAAAAACAAATTCTCAAATTTGCATTAATGTCTACCATCAAATATTTACTAGATTATATGTTGTGTAGAATAATAAACATGTTCAGAATATATTGAAGGTCACAGAGGTTTTTTTTACTTTTCTCATTAAACATTTTGTTGAACAGATTGTATAAAAATATCTTGCATCTATTTTATAAGTACAGATGTATAATCGTTTTAGAACTCTGAAAATTCTGACATTTAGCTTCTATTATAAAATATTAACTGAAAAAATAGTCACTTCAGCCTTTCTGTAAAGTACATTGGTGTGTAAAGAATTAGGTTTAGCACATAGCTCTAAATGGAATATTTACATAAAATTCCTCTCCTCAAAGCTCTGGGAACCCCATGGAAGAGGAAGAGAAAGAATATAAAGGTCTAGAGGATGGAGGACACTAAAACTCATTAAAATTGACAGAGACTGAAGCAGCAAGCACAGGGCTAATACAGGACAGCATCAGTTGCTCTGTGTGTATTATAGCTCTCAGCTTAGAATTCTTATGGGATTTCTGACTATGTGAACATATGGGTCTTTTTTCCTTTGCCTTGTTCAACTTAGATGTGATTGGTTTTGTTTTATCTTATTTTATGTTATTTTATTTTGTTTAAAAAAGAATTAGGTTTAGTATTTAGACTAAAAATGTTGACATTTTTACCTGAATGCTCACTTGAAAATTACCAAATATGAGTGGATAGAATTACTTCAGCTATCTTATTACATTAGTTAGCTTTATCGCTGTAAACATTTTTAGTAATATATATGTGTGTGTGTGTGTACATAAACATATATGTATGTATATTCATATGCACATACATATATACATTATATATATATACACACACACATACACTTCTACACTTACATCAACACATATATACATATATACATGTACTACATTTTGCACTTATGCATATATAAATGTGGCAAATGAGGGTAACATGTAGTAGTTCTTTATTACTCCCTAAAATAATTTATTTTTGAATTGTCTGAGCACTAGGGTTAGATGAACTATTGTTCTTTTAATTCAGTTTACTGGATGTGTACAACTTTTACTTAATCATCTATGTTTGTTGCTTTTTATACATGTATTATTTTTAAATTAAGAAAAATAATATTATTTTCAGTAGGAAGCAGAAGTGGTGTAGGGTAGCACCAATTGATGTTTGTAGTTTAGGGATTTGGGAGAGTGGCTACGGCATGCTTGTGATGCAAACATCTCTCTGCAACGGTATTGCTTTTTCACTATGAATGTGTTCGTAGTCACACTAACACATGAGTGATGAAAACACAGACATCTCTATATAGTACAGATGTATATATACATATATATGTATATAGAGAATATAATGCTGATGTGAATGTGCTACATGTGAATAATGCTGCCTGCATTGCAGCATAATTAGGTAAGATTGTCTGCCTGATGAAAATGGGCAAAATGTAAAAACACGTTTGATATGTTTCAACTTTTGTAGCTATTTTCTCTTTATTTCAAAATATTTTAAAATTAGAATATTCATTATAAATGAAAGTGCAAAACATTTTAAGTACAAGATGAAACTGTTCAACTTCTTAAAATAAAATTTAAGATGTTCAGTAACATATTCAATAATAACACCATAAGATGCAATAGAAGCAATAGAGAATTGTGTTGTGGTTAATACGTAGCATAAAATTTTGATGAAAAAAATAAAAAACTACAGAAGAGGACAAATGAGGTAATTATCAGAAGAGAAAACATCCAATTAAAATCTATTGTACCAGAAAGCATTTTAATTAGAATTAAACTGTCTAATTTTTTTTTACTTTAAAGTAAAATTTTCAAGAGTATGAACAAATCTTTTAATACATTCTTTTTCTCATTCACTGCCTTTTATTTTTGTATTTTAGTTTCTCATATACATTTTATCCAATATCCCTCAGGAATTCAAAGTATAGATTTCCTATTACCTTGATATTCATTAATCAGGATTTTTATTTCTATTAGCCTATGGCATCATTAATTCTATCAAGCAATATTTAGTGTTCCTGAATATTACAATAGTTCATTTGTGAAACTTTCCCATTATTGAGTCCTTTTGTACAACAATCAACTCTATTTTGTTGCTATTGCCTGATAAAAATACTAGATGGAGACGTGCCAGTGGCCCTAGGATGTGAAAAGTCACTGAAAACTTGTTTTCCGTGTAGGGGGCAGAAATGAGTGATACACGGATTGTTATCGAAGTTTTATTTCTAGAGATAATTGGAGAATTACTTTGCATTGGATAGAAAACAATGACTGGTTGATGAATGGTGGTGCCAAGCAAAACACTTGAATTCTGGTGGTGACTAAGGGTGTACCCCAGTGGAGGAGTTAGAGAAAGGACTAAAAGAGCTGAAGCATGTTGCAACCCCATAGGAAAAACAACAGTATCAACCAACCAGGCCTGCCCAGAGCTCCCAGGGACTAAAGAACCAACCAAAGAGTACACATGGAGGGACCCATGGCTCCAGCTGCATACGTACCAGAGGATTGCCTTATTGGGTATCAATGGGAGGACATGACATTGTTCCTGTGAAGGCTCAATGCCCCAGTGTAAGGAAATGCCAGGGTGGGGAGGCAGGAGTGGGTGGGTAGGTGTTGGAGCATCCTCATAGAAACAGGGAGAGGGGGAATGGGAAAGGCGGTTTCTGGAGGGGAAACCCGGGAAAGTGGATAACATTTGAAGTGTAAATAAATAAAATATCCAATGAGAGAGAGAGAGAGAGAGAGAGAGAGAGAGAGAGAGAGAGAGAGAGAGAGAGAGAGCAAGAGCAAAGAGATGGCTGGGTTATAGTGTAGAGTGGGACCTATGCATGGAAGTCGTAATATAGAAGCCAAGTTAAAGATTATGGAGCCCAGTCAGAATGCTTAGAGAAAACGAAGCTGGAAGATGGATCTGATAGGAAGGGCAATTTTGAGTCTTACCTAAGCAATTTGGAAAATGCTTGGGTAAGAAAGAATAAAGAGCTTATACATGATTTAACATGAATTTGCATATAGTTTCTCAAAAATGATGTTCAGATTTTATTATGGAGTCTGCTCTACTCATTGCTTTGATGCTCCAAGATAAGACAGAAAGAAAGGAATAATATAGACCACATTTGTAAACAGTAAATAATCTTTTACCTGTGCAAACATGAGGCATTTTATAATCAACCTGATTTGTATTCATTTGGGTTCTCTATGCACCAAAATTGAATACAGTAGTAAAAAGCTTCTTCCTTCAATTTCTTTTTTATTTATTAGAATGTGAAAAATACATGTAATATGAAGCAAAATTCAGAAATATTCTGTCCATTTTGTTACTCAGCATTATCATAGTCTGCATCGTATATTTGTTGACTTATTTTGCTTGGTAAAGGATGTGTCCTTTGAGTATGTGATTTTTATCATACCTGCATTTCATTCTTTGTTGTCTGTTCAGTTCATTCATTTTACCTCTATCTTTGCAGGAACTTAACACTCTGCACAGGGAAAACTGAAACGTTAGCAAAAGAGCAAAAAACACTGGATGAAAAAAAATCAGGTTTTCACACTAAAAATAAACACAGAATTAAAAAGTATGATTTGTTTAATTTACCCTTAATTTTACTACTTGCTTAATAGAATGGGACACAATTATGTACATTCTGCATAATAAACATTTGCCCTTAGGGGAGGAGCTTGACTTCTCCATAAGAAGCTGTGTGAACCTGGTAAATTATTCATCTAAGTTTTAGTTACATCTCTCGACATTTCAAAATGAGTAAGTAATAAAGTAATAAACTAATTCTTAGAGCTGTTTCAATTAAATGTGTAAATATCTATTGTCATACATGAAAATTAGTAATGCACAATACTGGAGAAAGAATTCGAGGAAGTCATTAATCTCTGTTTTGCCTGTTTCCATCATTACCACCATATTTTCGCCTCTAACCAGAGCCCTTAGCATCCCCTGTAACAGCAGCCCATATAAACTAGGCTGACAGATTTCATTCTTGGCTGGGTGAAATGAGTTCCCAGGAAGAAGCAAGCAGCAGGTTTCTACAGAGATAAAACATAGCCTGAACTCTAAGATACATACTAAAAAACGATTTTTTTTTAATCGACAGCATGCTGTGACACAGAGAGAGAAAAGACAGAAAATGTGTGTGTTCTGGTTTGTAAAGTTCAAATGCTTTAGAGTGCTGTGTAAATGGCTAGCTTGTTTGCCAAGAGAAACCCAGCAAGGCGAAACATTGTCAGAGCTCCCTCTAACGGAGGTAAGAGGCAGATTGGTCCTCAGGTTCTCCTAAAATCTGAATAAAGAGTAAATAATAAAAGCTTACCAGTTTCACCATTCACAGTTGGTGTAATGTTTCACAACAAGAAAAACTTTTTGACACTAGGAAAAATAGCTTCAATTATACCATTGAGAAAAGGTGCTGTTTTCCTCTGATGGTAAAGCCACACTTTTGATAGGAACAAAACTGAGAAAGAAAGAGAGAGAGAGAGAGAGAGAGAGAGAGAGAGAGAGAGAGAGAGAGAGAGAGAGAGAGAGAGAGAGAGAGAGCAGAGGGAGGGAGGGAGGGAGGGAGGGATGAAAGGACCTTAAAATAACTGTGGGCATTTTCTCAATTCAGCTAACCTGTAACAACTGATAAATAAAACATTCCTTTGCAAACAATAAGAAAATGATATTTTAACTGGTCTGTTAAATTCAATGTAGACTCAAAATTCTATCCAATTTCAGGTATAATGTATCCTGTACACCTTTGTATGGTGTTCTGTTAGGAAGGGGAAGCAAGCAATTAAGTGAAGATACTGAACAAATAGAGGCATCACTGTTGGCTGTGAATAGAACAGAATAGCAAAATTTCCAGCTTAGATGTCTGATTATTTAGACCCAATTGGATGCTTCTGTGCTTTTCTATGGTAGAAGAAAAAGTCATCTTTTAATATGTCCTAAAAATAGGAGAAAAATAAAAATATTTCCTTGGAATGTTTTTAAATGGTTTTTGTTGTAAAATGGCTACAAAAGGACACTTTTAAAGGGGAGCATTTGTAGTCTGTGTGTGACAAAAGAATCAATTTACTCAAACTATCATACAAATTACTGGGAGTTTTGTAACATTTTAATATTCAAGGGAAGAAAGTGGGCTCCCATGAAGAAACCAAAGGAGTGCTATAATTTAGGAGAAAGAACTTCATCAGGGACTATTGAATGTTTCACAGTGCTAATGCATTTCTTAGCTGTACCTCACCTTGAAAATGATTCATTGTCTTATTTGTTCTAACTCAAGGTTAGGTGATTTTCCCCAAAAGGAGAAAACAACTACATACACAAAATTGAGACAATAAGTTTTCTATTAATCAAGACTTGTGTCAATAGGGCAAATGATTGAGTCTATGTTGAGGGGAGGGGGGAAATTACTGGGACCTAGGATCCGTATGACAATTAGTTAACTCAAAAGACAACATCCACAAAACCTTAATGGACTTATCTCAGTATACCTCTCTTAACCTTGAGAGAACAATAATATTAGCTTTTCAAATTGAATTGAAAACAGTAGGTAAAGTTAATAGATTGAATTTTGTAATTATGAAATAGCAGACATATAAGCATTCCTTTGAGACATTGATCATTTTGTTATTCTATGTTCTTTTATCATCTAATGTATATTAGAGTTGTAAAAATGTAACACAGAGGTTTGGTAAATGGACAGACTATTGAGAAAGGGAAGCAAGACAATTCCATATGGAATTGGACAACTATTATTCCAGTTTTGGAGATTAAACTAATATAAAACTTTATCACCATATTCCTCCTTGATTGCTAAAATGTAATTTTATTGAACTTCTTGAATTATTTATACCTTTTTCTAGGTAACCTATATTAAGAATAGAACTTTTGCAAATTCACTGTATAGCAGCAATTCTTATATTTTATAAATCTGAGATATTGAAATAAACCTTGGCACTTGTAAGGGATTACTAATACATAACACAATTCTTTTGATGTCTCTGATTTTTAAAGGAAAAAATGATTCTGCTTAAAGTCTGAATTGAGATTTTAGAAAAAGTGTGCAGATATCAATGACATACAAAATATGTCATAAATCATTGAGTATTAAAGTAATGATGGCGAATTGCCTGACATAAAGTAACTACTCAAGAAATATTGTTGAATGAATAAAATGGAAAGAAAGACCAGTTCATGAAGTTGCAGACTGCCTTAGATATTACACTTGTTTCAATGCTAATGTAAAATTCAGCCAACTTCAACATTCATTTTAATAATTCAACTTATTTTTCTCCATCAGCTTCCAGCCAACTTTTCTGTTATACTTAATCATTTAAAGTATTCCCCAAGACAAAGAACAAACAAACAAACAAAAAGCTTAACAATAAGTCATCTGTAGACACTCCTTTGCTGAAATCAGGGAAAAGTCCATTCTTCCAATAATCACCCTGTTCTCTTGGGAAACCTTGCTTTTCCTTCAGGACAGAAAACCTGCTACATTAATGATATTAGTCACAAAAAATAACCTTAGTTTTCATTTCCTTTTTATCAGAATCTGAAGTTTAAATGTACTATACCCAATCTTTCAATGGTAAGGAAATTAGTAGCAGTATTTAATAGGTAATTGGGTAATAAATTAGTTTATTACAACTATAAATACTGTGGTATCTTTCTACAAAATCCTGGGGACAATTCCCTGTGTAATTGCTTCAGGTGTTCTTTTAAATAAAACATAATCTCTTCCTTAGAACACTGAATCTCTGAAATTCTAGGTTATAACAGCATATAAGTGTACAACCTACTGTGTGTTTAGGAAACAATAAGAAAACAATGTGGTAATAGTGTCTTCCTGGTGTGAATATTTAATCCTTGCGACACCTGACAACTGAACTTTCAAGTAAGAAGAAACCAATTCATATAAAACTGACCCTTTCCTCCCAAGAACCACACTACCTACAGAATTCAGATACATTCAAATTTAGGAAGAGATACCCTCACAGTTACAGATCTAAGAAGTCTGTAAGCTGAAGTTGTAAGTTCTGGCCTTAGTAACATTAAACTTTTAATTGAGTTCCTGAGATTCAAAATAGAGATACTAATGCGTGATTTATGGCTTAATGCTGTGTTTGGATCTTTGAAAACAAGGGTGATAACCCTCATTTGTGTTCCCATAACCCCTTATGTTGACCCTGTCACAGCCCTTACCAGCAGTCTGCATTGCGATTGATTTTCTGTTTGCCCGTCTGTCGTTACACCTCAGCTAGGAATATTTTATGTGCTACTTTGCCCCCCTGGCATCTACCACAGCTCCTGACACAGCTTTTTCTGTATATGTTTTGGGTAAATGCAATGTCTATTTTTAAATTGAAAAAGAAAAGCCTAGATCCTTGCTTTATTAAAAAAAAAAAAGTCTATGGAAACATTTTCTTGGATTGGTGTGTAGATAGGTGATGATGGATGGATGAATGGATGGACAGATGGACTAATGACAGATAGAAAGATATATAAAATAAATAAGTGAATAAATAAATAAATATGGTTTGTCCTCCTGAAGGCAAATTTCTATAATTTTATGTTAATTTTCAAAATAAAATTTTCTTTCCTAAATGTCTGTAATCACAAAAGATTTGATTAAACATGGATTATTTAGAAACTAAATATTGGATATCAGGAACTTATTAATGAGGTAACACTGTATAACTTGAATACTTGATGAGATTTGAAATTCTGGTGTATAGGAAATGCATTGAAATATGTATATAAATCGATAGTGGAGAAAGTAACTTAGTAAAGCAGATTAGAAAAAGTATATAGTATCATAAATTTTATATAATTTTGTTCAAAATGTACAGAAAGTTTTATTTGCAAGGAGTAGATATAAAACATAATGCTGTAACCTAAATGTAAAATCAATTTGTTCTACCTATCCTAAAATAAATATTTCATCATTTGGATATCACAACAATATGTGCATTCCGGGGAAGCACTAGAGACAATTACAAGGAATGTGTATGAAATGTGTATGAAGTGGGTGTGAAAACATGACACATGACAAGAAACATGTATGACAACATCAACTTAAAACACTAATGCTGTTTTTGATCCTATATTAAAATTTGTATTGATAAGCAACATTGTTTTTTTTGTGCATTTTGTAGTACGGTGATAGACTGTGTACATTAAAATGATAGTCTATTGGGTTTGGAAAGATGACTTGGTGTTTTAATGCTTGTTATAAAACCCAAAGGCCAGAAATTCTGATTACAGTACCCACATGAGAAGCTACATATCCTGCAAATACCTGTAACTCAGGATTCTTTTTTATGATTTCATGTACACATATGTGTGTGTACATACAAACTCAAACACTCATGCATACATATATGTAAAATAAACTTTTAAAAACTTGATAGGCTTCAATATCAAATATTCTTAAGAAGCTGATTATTCTTAAGAAGCTAATTATTTTGAGAAAAAAATACAAAAACTTATGCTTATTTAAAAGAACTTCACAAACATAATACATATATGACTCATCAAAATATGGATGGAAATGGCATAGGGAATTTAACACAACATTGTCTAGTTTAGGTAGCACTTTAAACGATTTTATGATTTGCTTTGCTATATAGTAAATGGAAGAACGCATTCTATACAAAAAAGAAATTACTATTTCCTTCTGGATAGTGTATGATAAAAGTGTTGCATCTCTAAATGAATTACTTAATCCTCAGTGTAGATTAATTTAGTTTATATCACAAATATTTATTTGAATTTTCATGATCTGTGTGTGTGTGTGTGAGTGTGTGTGTGTGTGTGTGTGTGTGTGTGTGTGTATTTAGTGTGTGTAAGTCTGTATGGACATGGACATATTTTTATATTTTTGCTCAGACTTATTCGGTAAAGGTTTCCATGAAATGGAAAACCTTTCACTTACTCCAATAGAACATTATAAAATGATTGTAGACTGTTGATTGTATAAAGGAAAGTAATAATAATATTATATTGCCTATAGTTAAAGCTTACTAAAAATATTATTTTATTTCTTTCCAAATGATTGTTAAGAAACATAATTAGTATTTAAGCTAACTTATATATGCTGTGCTGTAAAACAGACACACATTGTAAGAACCTGCATTTGCTAATTAGATCAGCAAAGGTTTAAGAGAAGGTGTCAGCCAGGGATAGAGGACAGTAAGAAAGAACTTCATTGATAAAAAAAAAAAAAAACCAAATCAAAAGAAACTAAAGAAAGTATAACTGCTAATTCCACTGACACCTGCACAGAGTTGATCAGAAATTCATTCTAGGAATTTTGAATACTCAGCCTTGAGTCTAAAATTTCTCTGTACCTGTAGATATGGCCTTTATTCTATACAGTTCTCTTCTTGTTCACACGTTCTCTCCTAGGCCCCTCCAATAAAAAAATGTTCTGGGAAATTTGTAGTTATTATAGATGAGAATTTACTTAACTTTAATGAGTAGATTTTCTCTCTCTCCTTCTTACAACCTTACGTTTAAGAAAGATGTCACACCATGGTTGTTCAGCCTAAGAAGAATGTGTCACTGTGATTAATGTTACCCACTTGTGTCAGACAATGTAGTCTAGTAAAATGAAGATTTCATGAGCTGGAGTTCACTTCTGATTTTAGAACAGATTGTCTGATTGACCTTGAATAGTACAAGTCACATCTGGAAACTGGCATTTTCTTGATTCAACCTCCCCTGCCCTGTGTAAAATGAGCATATTACATATGGCAGTCTTTCAATATGAGTGATCAAAGCCATCAATAAGGTAACTGCTGTATCATTCCTAACTTCATCTCAGAAGCTAACATCTTTAGCATAATACAGAAAGGCTTTTCTTTCCTTCTGTTCTTTAAATATACATCTGTACATTCATTGATTGGGGTTTACACTATTTTAAAAACTCAGCATAGAAAGTTGGTTTGAACAAATCAACATTAATCTTTGGGGAAAAACAAGTTTATTTACTTTTTATGGAGATGAAACATTAAGTCACAGTCACACAATTCCATAAAGTGAAACATTAGTCTCTTACTCCAATAGGCTAGATGATTTTCTTAGAAAAAATATTTTATAACTCACAATGTCTCCACAACTGTTTTTATACCATTCATTGTTAATTTTAGTGGTATTAGACACAATTGATGCTATCAGTTTATTCTTTCAATATATAATTATGATTATTTTACTTGATAATTATATATTCATGATTTCTTATTTAAAATTCTAAATTTTGTTATAATCAAATATATTTCATTTAGTCAATTCTATATTTTTGAAAAGTCATATGGTTTTCTAATAGTTTGGGCAAAATTTTATAAATGAAGTTGCTAAATCACTATGTAAATATTGAATTATAAAATGTATTATATACTATTCTCCAAAACATGTATAAATTCATATTTAGTTGTTGATGTTGAAAACTGTTTTTATTTCTTACCCATAGGCTAGAAATATGCAGATAAGAGCATATCATGATTTTTAAAAATCTGATGGATGAACTAAACATAAGATACTGTGGGGAGAAGCCATGACTGACCTCTATGCTGTGGTAAGGTGTAGCTGGGACTGGCTCCCAGCAGTGTGCATTGTCATGGCTGCAAATGGCAATAATCACTATTTATTTAAAGCTTTATTTAGTCTGACCTGTTCCTTCATAGTCAGTAGGGTCTTGCCACATTTTATTAGTGAGATTAAGAGATGTATAATTTGTTTTTGTCTTGCCTACCATGCTTCTCAAGGTTAAATTGTGAAATCTGTGATTTGTTTAAATGCTGGGTGAATCATAGCATAGTTCACATGTTCAGATAATTTGCTTCTACACATTTTGCTTGGTTCTCTTTACCCTGGGGACATTTAATATATAGTCATATATATTAAATAAAAATATATAATAAATAATATATAAAATAAACAATATTTAACTAAATAATGTGTGTTTGTATGTAAATATTTATGTTTGTATGTATATTTATTTATATGTGTATGTATATGTGTGTGTGTGCGCGCATGTGTGTGTATGTGTATACCATCATATATGTGGATCTTCTAAAAAAATTTTTGTGGTGCAAATTTTCTCTTTTTTGTTGTCATTAGTTTGTTTTATTTATTTGTTTTTATTTTTCTATTTAATGAAGACAATGCTGAGAGTCGATCATTACATAAAATATACTGTGAAAATTAATCAGAAAGCTCTATGGGCTATTTTCCAAGCAACTCTGGGGAATTTCTACCAAGACTCTGGCATCTATATACCCTCTGAAAAGTTCTCAGAATTCCAAATGTCACGCAAACACAGAAACTATCTGCAGCTAGAAAAACAATGCTCCAGCTAGACCACAAGATAAATCATAGTCAGCTGCTTCAGACCATTCGAAACAGCCCCATATTCCTTCACAGGGGATTAAAACAAAAGCAGATTCTTATAATATTTCTATATTTATATAATCTGCTTTATAAAGAAAATAGAATTTCAGAATTCATAACTTATATCATCATGTAAAAAAATGTGTTCTTATATTAAAGCTGACTTGAAGAAAAAGAAAAATATCCCTGGAACTCTCATTAAGTGGGATATTTATAGTTGTAGAGAGCCTATGGCAAGTGCACAAAGCCAATAGGCACTCAGTATAACTAGAATATCCTTTGGAATGTGTTTGGTGTCAGGGTGGGAACTGAGGAGACTCATACTCCGATAGCAACTGTATGTAACACAAAGTCTATAATGTTGCTTAATAGAGCTATAGGCATTGCTTAGGGGCATTAAGTGATGATATACTGTTTTCTTTTCCTTCTTTCTCCCTATCTCTCTACACTCTATTTTCCGTGTGTGTGTGTGTGTGTGTGTGTGTGTGTGTGTGTGCTGGTGTGAATAGTAATAATGATATATATAGAGACCCAGGATGCTGACATATCTCACTATTCAAATACTTGCATTATCCACTTGAGACAGGGTCTCTCTCTGGAACTTACAAATTTTCCTAGTAAATTGGTAGATGGGCTGGCCAGACTATTCTAGTGATCCTTCTCTTTCCAGTTTTCTCCCTCCATGTCCCCAGGCCTGTTGTAGTCTCTCACCACTTTTACATGGATGAATTTTACAAGCCGAATTGCTCTTTTATTTATGCAGCAAGTACTCTTTCTAACAACTGAGCTGTATCTCCAGATCCCCTATGCAACTCCAACCTCCTCTTATTTTATTTTCTTTCTTACTGTTTTTTATTTCTGTTTGTTTGTGTTTTTTTTGATTCATTGTTTCAGTACTTATATAAATTTGCTTGAACTTACAATAAACACCAAGTAACTTTTAGATTTAGATTTTTTGGGACTGAAGCCTTAAAATATGACCACATTATACATCTTTCAACTTTTATGCCAACTCGCATATACATTTAGATTCCCTACGAGTAAAGGTAAATGCTCTTCAATGCCGAAGGTGTGTAAGCTTCAGTGGGTGGTGCTAGCAATCTGTAAAGGCAGAAGCAAGAAACCCCAAGTGGGATGTTATTATATATAATGTCATTTCTCCAGCATTCCATTGAACTCGAGAAGAGCATTCAGTTGATTATTGTAAATCTTTGATATTTACTACTATTTTATATCAGATTTCTGTATATCACTGAACTCTTCTGGAACTACCCAGTGTTAAGGTTATATTCGGAAATAACCCTTAAAACTCAACATCATTTTAAAAGGCTCTCAACTCCTGCATGCTCTTAGCAATTAACTAAGTGGAAGCTTACCAGTGATACTGTACCATCAAATTTCCATGTACCTAACTATAAATTGTTAATAAATATATTTCAGCACTTTCTTCAAGTATAATTTTTTTAGGAAATAAACATTTACCCAATTTCTTTCATACTGTTTCTGCTCTACCCTTCCTGTGCAATTGACTTAAATAATGTTTTACTTTAGGATTTCTAACAAGTACTTCTGAATAATTAACATAGTCCATGTGTGACTATCTTTAAAATGAAATTTTTATGATGCTAATCTAGACTTAAAATTTGCATTATAACTTTTTTGACAAAGATGACTGTTTACTACACTTTAGACATAGTTGTAATTAAATGTAATCATATTTAGCTGTCCTAAATATGCATTTTAAAACAAACAAACAAACAAACAAATAGCATACAAGAGTAAATTTAGTATGCCAAACAGAATGGGTGTCTGGCACTCTTGTCTTCATAATACATCATTTATTTCTCAATGGTGCAGATACAGTGTTATCAAGCATAAATAATTTCACATTATTGTACCTAGTGTAGAGACAGTGCTGATGTCTGAGACTGTATTTTATGCCATTAGGCAACATTGTCTTTAGAAGACTATATTTATCTGTCCTGCAAAACTGAAGTCAATTATTAATGCAGCTTGAAAGGTTATATCTTAATATTTTTACTGTATCACTATATAAATAATTCAATATTTGCCTGGGAGCACTGTTTTCTTTTATAAAATGTGACTTTTGAAATAAGATTTTTATCTACCTGTAAATACTTAGATATTTGCCCCTTAAATCCTTAGCTGACAGCCATCTAAAAGACAAAGAATTGTGTAAATTTACATAGCAATCTTAATTTTATTAAAAATAAGCATAATGATGAAAGCTCAACATTCATTAGACATGAACCCACTAGCAGCCTTTGTACCAATACTTCTATGTACTATATTCCTGGACTAAATAGGAAGAAAAAATATGATAACATTGTTTCTTTAATTTTATATTGAGGGAATTTTGAGCTCCGAGGATTAAGTAGCTCATAAAAAAATAAGATCATGCCACTAATGAAACAATAGAGCCAAGCTTAACCAAAGTCTCCCTGGACTCCTGAATATCTATAAATGGCAAAAAACATGTATCAAGAGAAGGATGCAGCTTTGATTTCTAGCAAGCTCTGAGACAGGGATTACAGAAGGGCATATAGTTTCAACTGCGCTCGTCTTGATTTAGCTCTAATAGATCTTATGTTTTGTGGTATATAGTCCTAATAAAAATAATAATTGCAATCAATGATTATTATTTATAATTTTTATGGAAAAATATTGGGAATTTCTAATATGATGACAAAGGGAATGTCTAATATGATGCTTCTAAAGCAACATAGGAAGAGCGCACATGTGTGAGATTTTGTTATCATTTGTTTCTATCTCTTCACCTTATCATTTCAGTTTCTAGGTGTTTGTTCTGAGGAATTTATTTTATTATTTTTATTTACATGTATATCTGCTTGTCCATGTCTGTGGGATACAAAAGGGTATGGAATCCCCAATGATGGATTTACAGGTGGTTGTGAGCCACTTGATATGGGTGCTGATAACCTAATTTTGGTCATCTATGCACTTGTAACTGCTGATCCATCTCTCGAGACCCCTTAGGTTTTAGTTTAAAGAGGATAGTTTAACCAAATGATGCCAATATTTATATTTATGAAAACCTTTTAAATGTTAACTCAAGTGAACATAGTCTTTGAATAGATGTAATAAACATTTTAATAGGAAGTTTTTACAGTGGTGATTCAGTGAAATTACTGAATTATTTTTTAATTTTTCTGATTGTGGTTGCTGTTCTCAAAATAGATGAAGATCTTTAGGAGGAAGTAGTGCAGGTAGAAAAGCAGACTGAAGACAGCTCTACTGAAAAGATTCATAAGCTCACAATCAATGAGGTTTGCCTTAGGGGTCAGTGGGAATAGTTCTTCAGGTTACTATTTTTTTTTTTTTTTGCCTTTTAATAAGCTATGATCCTATGTCTTTTCTCTTATATATGGTTGTATTTCAATGAAATTAGTGAAGTCCATGAAGCAGAAAACCATGCAAATAGGCAGAGGCATAATTTACTTGTAAATGGTAGATAATGTGCAAATTCACTGTTTCAGAATTGAATTTTGAATGAATCCATATCTGTAGAAGGAAAGATCATTACAAAAGGAAAGGGCAGGCAGCAGTGATTCCATTTAAGGTAACCATCATAACCAGGTAAGTAAAAAATGGTAGCTGTCTGAACAAAGTAGAAGCAGGGGATGGTGAGAGACAGAGAGCCACCAAGCTACAAGTTAAGAAAGTCACTTAAATCACAGATGTGAAAGACAACAAGAGAACAAACACACTGAGAATCAACACAAGGTACTCAGTGGACTCTAAGTGCAAAATGACCAAACCAATGAAATAAGAGAAAATAAGTATCTATGTATTGGAAATGATACAGAAATTTTATTACAGATATGTTCATTGAGTATTTGAGTTCCTCTAAAGCAGTGGTTCTCGTCTTGTGGATTGGGACCCCTTTGGAGGGGGTCACATATCAGATATCCAGCATATCACATAGTTATATAAAGATGAATAACAGTAGCAAAATTATAGTTATGAAATAGCAATAAAATAATTCTATGGTTGAAGATCACAGCATGAGGGACTGAATGAAATTGTGCAGCAATAGGAGGGGTGAGAACCACTGCTCTAAAGAATAGTTTTAATCCATTCTCCTAGGTGGGATGAAAGTGGATACTGAGTAAGCATATCACGCTAGAGTTTTCAGTTTTTGAGAAGTGATCAAGGTTTTTAAGAATAGTTTTAATTAAACTGGGAGCAGTGGCTCTGTATAGTGGCTCATGCCTATAACCCTACCACTCTTCAGGGAGGATTCCCGGGAGTTTAGGGCTAGATGGGCAATAAAGTGAGACCCCGTCGCAAAAGAAATAAAGCTACAAAATTCTGTGTAACTGTCAATGTTGGTGTCAGGGTTTCCCTAAGATGACTTTGGAAATTCTTAGGAAAAAAGTTAACATGAGAGGCCAAATCTACTCCAACTTGAAACTTGTCTCCATATTAAAAAGAAAAAGAAAAAAATAATCCTGAGAACTTGAACAGCAGCTGAATCCAAGCTGCACTCAAGTACCAGGAAGTACCCCACAGCTTGTCCTTGGACAGAGTTACTCCCTAGTTACTGCCTAGCTGAACATGTATATCATACTAGGAATCCGTTAATCAAAGATTAGTCTGATTGTCTCAGATGTACTTTTCAGACCCTTCGTGATTGTATATGGTCTTGCTTCAGAGACCTACCTGTTGGCTTACAATAGACATTCAATTAGATGCTTGCCAGGCTGGACCCCTCCTCACTCGCTCCTATTTTCCTATAAAACCTTATCATGATGAGAGTTTGGGGCTGCTACACCAAACAATTCTGGGAGCCGTGGTGAGTAAGCCCAAACTAGAGTTTGTAATAAAGGGATACTAATGTGGTTATATGGGAATTGACTCCTTAGTGGTCTTTTGGGGTTCATGAATGCTTCCTGGAACAATAAGCGAGTTTTATCTTATTCACAATCAAAAGATTCATCTTAGCAATTCCGTCGTGTTTATTATAAAACTTATTTTTAATATTTTAAGTGAGTCTCAGAAAATGCTATTGTTCCTTATTTAATTTTCTTGAAGTCCCAAATCAGTGTTACAATACCTTCTGCCCTGGCTCTGAATGAAATATTCCAGATTTAATTTTTTTCAGAATATGTGATTACCAGGTTCCAGTGGTGGGAGAGCTGGATTTCTTCATGTATGTGTATCTGAGGGAGAGAAAAGTTGTGGGTCATATCTCTCCAGTGCTCCAGGCTTCTGAAATATATTTCTACCAACTTTATTTCCCAACCTCATTCTTAAGCCTTATCTGTGCAAGTATTTGAACAGATAGTCCTTAGATTTTTGAATGTCTCATGGCTTTGAACATACTGGATATTTTGTTGCTCAGTGAAGAAGCTCTATGCAGTGACTTCACTGAGCAACAAAATATCCAGTATGTTCAAAGCTATGCTTCTGCTTTTGCTGCTGGATATTTTAATTATCACACTTGTTATCTACTTTCCTAATTTCTATTAGCTCTGCTGACCAAATACAAGTACCATCTCTCCTTTCAGTTATTTTTGCAAACATATATCTGTACTATTTATTTGTTGACATTTTAATGAACATATGTAGGAGTTGCGTTGATAACTCATTGTTGAATCTGCCATATTTCTTGAAAGTCCCAAGAGGTGACAATCAATTAACCACATAGCTAGAACTAAAGTCACCAAAATCACTCTACAGAAGATTGTTACCTCACCATACAAAAATAAATTAACTGATTGATTAATTTTATGTTTATAAAAAGAACACACATTGCATTATTATGTATTTGTCATTCTTAACTATGTTCTCATATTCTATGACTCTTGAAAAGATAGTTAAGTAACAACACATCTCATAGAGAAAACTCAACTCAGGGATGAGAGAGAGTAAGAGTCTATCATGTTTCTTCTAGTCACTGTATACTTGTAGAGAGGTGAAAATTAGGACCACACTTATAATAAATTCTAAAATGAAAGTACAAGGATGTTTGTAATAAATATTCTGCTTCTGGGTTTTTTTGTATGAGTTTTATTTTTCCTCATTGTAATCAGTTTAGTAAAGCTACCTAAATAAAATAATGAATGTAAATTTTGTGCTCACTAATAAAAACTGAATAATTGAATGTGACATTTGTATAGAAATTATGTACTATATAGGAGAAAACTATTTTCTTTGTATATTAAACACTTTAATAGTTCCTTTATCAAACTCATTGAAGTAAGAGTCTTTCAAAATTTTGCTTCAGGAAATGAAGAAATTCAGGAAAATAGAAATGTAGTCAGGTAAACCTGTGCACCTCTGTCTATGGAATGCCTGCCACTAAATTCTTTATGATAACAGCTACCTGAATTCAGAAACTACAAAACACCTAGCAGTTGAGGACACAGTGACATGGTTTTTTTTTTTTTTTTTTTTTTTTTTTTGGTTGTTGTTGTTATTTGTTTGTTTGTTTTTGAATTGGTATTATTCTAAAATGTCAAATATTTAATAAAATATTTCTAAAAGCAAGAGTAGCACATAACTAATTCAGCATCAAGGTAACTAACTCACACTGAAAACCAATTCCTAGAAATAACGATATAATTGTGGGTAAAAACACTAAAATATAATAAGAATAATTTCCTAGTGGATGAAGAAACATTTTTTTCTGACTTGGTATTTTAAGGAATAACATTATTTCCAGTTTAGATATGTTCAATAGGTATGCATTTTTATTTTTACTATCCCCATTGCATATAGTAGGTGTAAACATTCTAAAGCTTAGTTTCATTAAAAAGAGAAAACTCTTAACTATGAACAGTCTTTTTACAAGCAAATACTTTATTATATACTTCCTTCTTGAGTCCTTTTTAATGAACAATTTTAAATTGTGTTGCAATAGTTCCCAGATCATTCAGTCTAACAATTCGAATCACCTTAAGGAGAACATTGAAATTGCATTATTTTAGTCATCAATTCCCAGAAAATGGCTTTAAAATGATTTATGATGTGATGATGAACTCCATTTTCAAAATGCTATTACTAGTAATAGAATATAACGTGTTGAATAAAGTGTATGAAAATTTGATGGGAACACAAAGGATTAACAAAATCAGTATTTTGACTCATGAAAGATCCAACTTCACAACAAATGTCTTTGTATAACCTACCTATAATTAAACCTTGCCAAAAGTAGAGTAATGATGATGAAACAAACACAAAGTACTAGAAAAAGACATTTATTTAATTATATCAAGTATTTAACATTTTATATTAATGTTGAAGGAAAGGAAACTCAGTTTTGTCATACATTAAGACAAAAATAATCATCTGTGCACAAAAATGCAAAGGAATATTTCATTATAAAATATAATGGGAATACATGCTGAAAGTCTCTCATATTTTAAGAGGTAATAAAATTTGGATCATTTAGATAAGTAGTAACAGTGTTATTAAATACTCTAATGAATTCATGGAAGTAGAAAGGAAACTTCTAGCATTTGATTTCCAGCATGATTTAAAATTATAATTCACAAGTCAGAATTGTTAAATATTATATCAATTAATTCAAATAAAATATTTTGAGGGAATAAATGTTTTATAATATTTAATTTTATTAGTCTGAGATACTATTTAAAAACTCAAACAAAACCAAAGACTGGGAGGAAATACTGAAATCTTACTTCTAACCTTCCTAAATCATATTGTTTTGTTAATTAATATAAAATGACTATTCCAATATAATAATCATAACAATTTCAATCAGATATCTTTAATAATTTCTATTGGCAAAGAAAACAAAGCAAGAAATACTAATAACTACAAGGAGGAAGATGTAATACAGGCAGTCTGACTATGTGTAACCTCATGCATGAAATCACAGTGGACACATCCAAACCTACCACATACTCCCAGAACTATTAAACAACTTACTTACCCACAAGGCAAGTGTAAGATCTTGTAATTCTTCCCATCTTTGCCACACTTGAGATTTCAGATGTTTTGTTTTTCTTATGAATGTGATCATTGTATATTATGGCTTTCTCCAAAGTCGCAGGAACATATCATCTCATTTGCATCTTAACTAGTCAATGTTTCTCTAGATTTTTAAATATAATATTTAATTGTCTATATCAAAGCATAATTTTAAATAGAGAGACCATTAACTTTTCAGGAGTATTTCATAGGCTAAAATTGCTCACATTTTGTAATAATGGCCTCTGATTTCTACTTTATGTGCTGATTGGTGACATTGATGACATAGAGTTCATTAGAAAACATAGGTTACAACTTCTTAAAACAAATGAATAGACACTTTCTGTCTGTTAATTGTAATCAGCAAGGTTTTGTGTCCAGATGGCCTAACTCAAATTCACACCTTACACAACATCTATTTCATAGATATGTAGCTTTATGCAAGTCATAGATTCAACCTATCACAGGTATTTTAGGGACAAATTAAAATATCAAAAACTTACCTCATGGAATAGTTAAAATTAAATTAACAAATGAAGGATAGATGTTTGAAGAATTTCTGGTCCATAAAGCATTCTAAAGTGATGGTTATCACCATTATGGGTTGATATATAAAATTAAACTTAAACTACAATTTTAAATAGTAGGGATCCTCTATTTAATATTCCTCTAAAATAATCCTAGATGGGGTAAAAACATTAATATTTTAGTTTTGTAGCACTTTCTGCAAAATAGTTGCTCACTGCTTAAATGAGCATAGGGGAGAACCCAATCACATCTCACAATTAGAAATATGTAGTGTCTCTGTCTGTCTATGAGACTGCCATTATACTTTAACACTGGACGTGATTACACACACTGTCTCTTTCTCTAAAATTCCTAGCCGGTAACCTTGCTTCCAACCAATTCTAATTTTTCTTTTTATTTGTTTCTCTTAGAGTTTTGCATCTTATTTTTCCATTGTTTGAAATGATGGTAGGAGAGGAGGCAAGACCCCAGGAGGAGGGGACAGGGAGGTTTCCTGGAAGACTGATCTGTGATGCACACCCAGACTTGCAGAGTTCACCTTGATTGAGACTCAACTCTGCACATATAATCCTATTCCCCAGCTCAAGTGTCAGCTTCCGTTGTGAAAATAGATATCTGGTTCTCCCTCCTGAGGAGGCCAGCTTGTTAGTGATGAAACTGGCTGCTGCTGTGTTATACTGAAATGAGATTAACTGCTGCACCAGAATGTATGTGATAATACAATACATGATTACATTTAATTTCTATTTCAATTATAACTCTCTTGAGTCCATCTCTGTATTCTCATTTTTCTGTCTTTGTGACAATGGTACATAGAGCAGAAACTTCAGATTTTCAACTCTCAAATCTCTATTCAAGTCTAAATCTATAAAATCCTTTTTTTTTAACCTTGCAATGTGTTTGATGATATCATTTTTGTTTTGAAAGTTTTGGTGGTTTTCTTTCACTTACCAACCTCAGTATATCTACTTAGTCAAATCCCATGGTCCTAGAAGTTATGTTTTGAAGAGGAAGTTGGCACAAAGTCTCACTCATATTCAAGAATCTAGTTGCAATTGATAGCTGCTGGAAAATGGAAAATATTTTTCTTCAAAGAAGTGACACTGTGTGTATCAGCCATACTTCTGGACAAGCTTCATGCTCAGGAGTAGTGGGCTAATACCGAAATAACTCCATTATTTTTACTTGTCTCTTTTATGTGTTTTTGTTCTTTTTTATTTCCTCTTTTTCCTTTTTAAGAGAGAAAAAGTCTGAATCTGAGTATGAAGTGAGTGATGAACTGGGAGGAATTTGAGCAGTCAAAAGAATATGATGACAACATATTCTATGAAAAAAAATTAAATAATTTTTAATTTTTTTCTCCACATAAGTAAAGATTGCTGCAAGATCTGTTACAACTGTGAAAGACGGAAGCTTTCATATGAGCATTGTTAAAAATTATTAACAAATTTGAAGTATTTGAACATGTATCCCCTTTACTTTTCTATTGGCACACAAGTTAGCTCAGAACAGGAAATGGCTTATCGTAAAGACAAGTTGCTGACATGTGTTGCAGTGAGAATTGGCACTAAGATGAAAGGAAAAATTGAGAGTTGGAATGGCAAATGCTGATTCAGTAACAAAGATGAATAAGATGCCCTGCAGCCAAGCAGGAAATGGCCAAACAGACAAGTAGGAGGACAGAGCTCAGAACCAGTAATAGCAGGCTGGCTGGCTACCCAGGCCCTTCAGAAATATATGTAAGTCACTTTTTTTTTCATAATTTTTGCTTCCAGGACAGTCAATTATAACTGACTAAGTTAAGGTAGCATCTAAGAAAGTTCCCACCTATTTCAGGAAAGTATATTTAGACCATCCTGTAGACAAGGAATTAAAAACTTCTTTGCAGCTGTGAGAATTGAGAGAGCTTGATGTGATAAATAGCACTTAAGACATTAGCAGAGTAGGAGGATAGCGGCTCTGGGCAAGTGACTCATAACGAGTAAACACCCAAGGTCAACGATAAAAAAAGCCAAGTCAGAGACTGATGAACAACCTTAACTGGATGGCAGCTCATTAACAGCGGGGTCATACATAGAGAAGGGCCATTGGGTCCTCCTTTAGCTTGGTTTATTCTAGATTAGAGAACTCATTCTTCTTAAAGTAGATACTTCAAATTTGTCTAGCTACTTTTCTACCGTAACTCCAGATAAGGGACTTCAACATTTTCCTCTCTCTCTTTGGCACCCCACACACTCTTAGGTATTTTTCTCACTTTTCTTTTCTTTTTTTCCCCATTTTTATCTTATCTTTACTTTTTTTTTAACTTCATAAAAAACACTTTTAATCTCAATTCTTGTATACAGTAATTGATAAGTATTAACGATTCATATTCTACCATATAGTAAATTTATAAAATTGAATCAGATAAAATATTGTACAAATACTTTAGGTTTACCAACACTTACATAATATTTTTCACATCTTAAAATTTGTGAAACGGGAAATCAAAGCATGCCACTGATATTTGGTTGATGTTATTTAGTTCTCGACATAAAACTTTGCCACAAAGTTTACCCCATTTCCATATGAGGCCTGCACAGAGCCAACAATAACATGAAAAATAATCTCCTCCCATTTCACAAGATTTTAATAGGGTTGGTAAAAAGGTAACTCTTTAGAAGTGGATTAATGCATAACTGGACAATGAAAATCTCTTAAGAGATTAGTCCAGAATAGGACACCATGAGAGAACAAGAAAGTGAAGTTGAGTTAATCCAATGATTGTGCCCAAGTGTGGATATGTCCCTGCTGTTGAAACACCAGAGACTCTCTTTGTGCCTGTACTTCTTTGAATATGACTACTCAGTTTCTTTTTCAGCTATATAATTTAAGTGATATGAGCAAATTTCTTTAATTTCAAAAAAGATGCTGGTAACTTATCTCTTCTCATCCCTACCTTTGTATCTGATATTTATAAAAAAAAAAAAAAATGGTTCTTGCTAATTCACCATCTGTAATTTGTTCAAAATTATTTTTCCTCTTGTCTTCTTCATGTGGAAACTCAGTGCTCTGCTCTGTGTTTCTTTAGTTCCTACACATCCTTTACAACTCCACTTGTTTTTCTCAAGAACTTCTTCATGCTATATATTCTTTTTACTATGAACACCTGTGATACATTTCATTAGTTGATTATTTGCTGTGAAGGCTTCAATAAGTGTAGAGACTGTTTTTAAGATGTTCCTAATTTATTTCATTATTTACATAAATGTAAAAATCATTGAACTTATAAAATGTTATATAACACATCACAAACGGAATACAAGCAATGTCTAATGGAGTCAGAAAAAAATATGAAAACAGAAAAAGGTCAGTACTTGATTGGGTACTTCAGATAACTACAAAATTAGCAGACAGCTACGTGATTAATAGGAAGACAATATCCAATGAACTACAAACAAAAAACTCTGGGGGATATTTTGGCTTGGGCATTGTAAACTTTGCAATTCAAATCGATGCTTGTGAATTGGGGCTTTTCCCTGAAGTAGCATTTCATCACTATGTAGATAGGGTGACGAGCTTCATCTCATTTGTCATTTCTGAGCTTGAGTAGGATAATGGGGTCTCGTCTAGCCTTGACATGAATGAGGGTGGTGATTGATTGGTAATGTCTGTCTGAGAAGAGAAATTACCTATGGGGAGAGTGATAGCTGTTTTCTATTCTACGCTCATGTGTTTCTGTAATAAATTACCATCTAGTTGCCTTTTTATTCAATTTCTCTAGAAAATTACTAGGAAGATATAGAAAACACTAGTGTAACTGAGAAACCTATAGAAAACTGATACAAGACTATAGAAATAAAAAATTTTAAAATACCTGAAACTTAGTTAATTTTATAGATGAAAAAGACATGGTCTACAGAGGGAACAAAGGCTTGTCTAGCAATGCTTTCCAGTTGATCAACACTAAAATGTACATGTTCCATTTCTTGGTCTAGCATTTTCAACATGTACAGGGTAATTTAATTTTTAAAACAAGGACTGAGTTTAAAACAGTAAAACAACTTATGCTTGTGACAACTTGCCCAGTTTTCTTTAGACCTTCAGTTTTAAAATTCTTGTAATATGGTGACTTGATCTTATAAAAACAGGCAACTAGCAAAACATTAGTTTTACCTAATATTTTTATAATGATATTTGATTTTTTATTTTTTAAATTGAAAATAGATTCCAAGTTTTTCCTCCCTCCACTGCACTCAGTTCTCCCCCTCCAAACCTCTCTCACCCAGATCCACTTCCCATCAGTTTCCCTTCAGAAAAGAACAGGCCTCCAAGAGACAACATTTAAACAACATACACACACACACACATGCACACACACATAGACACAGACACACACAAATCCCAAGATACAAGTAAGAACAGGCAAAAACTCTCGACTCATATCAGTGCTGAAAAAGGCAACCTGAGAGGAGGAAAAGAGTCCCAAGAATAAGAAGAGGCAAAAGAATCAGAGACAACCCACTTTTAGGGACTCTCACAAACCCTCGAAGCTAACAGCCATAATATATACACAGATGACCTGAAGCAGATCCTTGCAGGCTCTGTCAGTCTTGCCACTTCAGTCTCAGAGAGTCTGCATAGTTCATTCAGGGGGCCATGTTCACCTGGTATCCCCCATTTTCTCTGACTCCAGTGATCTTTTCTTTCCCTCTTCCTAAGGGTACTTGGATCTCCTTCAAGAGGACAAACTCCCGATAGATACCTCCGACTTAGACTTTCTTTCCACAAAATTTGTGACTGAGGGACTCTGCAATGGCTCCCATCTATGGCTGGAGGAAGCTTCTCTGATGAGAAGTGGATAAGGCACCTATCTATGAGGTTAGCAGGATATCATTAGAAATCATTTCATTGACTTTTTTTTTTTTTGCCAGAAGTATTTGGTCCTATCCTAGTCTCTGGACTGTTGATTCTCCAGTTCCTAGCCATCCATGCAGTGTAGATATGGCTTCCTCTCATGGTGTGGATCTTATGATGAACTGGACATTGGTTGGCCATTTCCACAAGTTCTGTGGCACCATTGCCCCAGAACACTGTGCAGGCAAGAGCATCTATCTAGGTTGACGGTTTTAAGGCTGGATTAATGTCCAGGTTTTTTCATTCTGTTACATGAATAGTACTTTTCTGAGCCAAAGTGACTAGAAAGTGAGAATGAAAACTCCTTGCAGGCACCAGCTCAACCTCTCTACATTCACTCAACTGTGTGGATGTTGTCCTTGGCAATGAGGCCCAACTACCAGTCTTCCAAAAGCGATTCTCTATGCTAGCATCAGGCTAAATTGATTGGTGATCTCCAAAGGACACCCTCAGCCAACAACTCAACCCAACCGAATGCAACCCAGTTGAGCTACTCAAAGATTTACCTGGCTATGAATAATGACCAGTTCAGATTCTGTAACCTACATTACTAAACCTCATTAGGGTCACCCTCACAGATTCTAGAAATTGTCCACTGCACTTGTGCCAAGGACCATCCTCAGCATGGAGAGGGGTTCTGAGAAAAGGGGTGTCTGGGAGCCGCAAACAACTGAAAGTCAAATTGTGGATGACCTGCTTGCTATTCTAAGAGATCTCTTTGTTCATGTCCAGCTTGCTTGTGTGTGCTTTGTGTGTGTGTGTGTGTGTGTGTGTGTGTGTGTGTTTGTGGGTTCTCCAAACAGTTCTCTCATTTTATGTTAAAAAATTCTCTTGATAGCTCATCTCCTACAGAATACAGGTCTAGTCTTTTATTTTACATATCAATCAGTCATGTACAACAGGTTTCCTTTCAAATATCTTATGAATCAGCATCCTGTGGCCCCCAGCCCTTTGATTCTTAAGAGACAGCAAACATCCATTTCTTCTTAGCATTGCAAAAGAATTCAGAGATCTGTCTCCATTTGCTAAGCACAAACAATAAACTAGTTGGGTGGAACCCTGACCAGAAATTACAATTTCTACCACACCTGAGCCTACCTAGCTCTGTCCTAGGCTGACCTTGAACTCAGGAATCTGCCTGCCTTTATATCTTTCTGACAAGCTGGCTCATAATATAGCTGCTTTTTAAACTTTAGATTCATGACACCCCTCATAATTCATATTGCATCTTTATATTTTTCATAGTTGAGAAATTATTTATATAATAGATATTGAACTCATGTATTTAGCACTGTTTTCCATAGCCTTAAGACTGTTCTGAAGGTCCCAGCATTTACCATTTTGAGGTAAATAGCCATGCTCTCCACTCCTGGACTCACACTGTTTCTAATTTTCATGGAGTCATTAACATTAACAGGAAGAACATTTTTCTGAGGAATGTGAAAATATGTACATTGTTATACAAACAGGCCTTATGCCCACATCTGAGGCACACTCCCGGGCCCTGTTTCAGGGGCAAGAACCTTGTACCTCTGTCCCCTCCAGGGCCATGCCATGTCCCTACATACTTGGTTTCTACTGTCCTCCAAATGCTCTTAGGACAGTTGTCTTTCCTGCACTTGCTCTGCCTCTTCCTTCTCCATTCTAACCTGATCCCCTTGCTCCCATCTCCACCAGCCACATAAATTGTATTCTATTTTCTCTTCCCAGGGAGATACTTTCCTCTCTCTTCTATAGTGCTTCTGTTTACCTAGCTTCTCTGTATTTATGAATCGTAGCTTGATTATCATTTATTTAACAGTTAATATCCACTTATAAATAAATATATACTACATTTGTCTCTATGGGTCTAGGTTACCTACCTCAGAGTAGTTTTATTTTTTTCTAGTTGCATCTATTTCCCTGCAAATTTCATGATGTCATTTTTTTTAAACAGTTGAGTAATTATTATGTAATTGCCACATTTTCTTTTCTATTCTTCAGTTGAGGGACATCTTAGTTGTTTACAGTTTCTAGCTATTATGAGTAAAGCCTCACTGAACATAGTTAAACAAGTGTCCTTGTAACAAGATGGAACATCCTTTGGGTATATGCCTCAAGATTAGTTTAGCTTGATTGTGAGGTAGATTGATTCCTGATTTTCTGTGGAACAGTCATATTGGTTTCCATAATGGCTGTACAAGTTTCCACTTCCTCCAGAAATGGAAGACTGTTCAACTTGCTGCACATTCTCACCAGCATAAGCTGTCACTTATGGATCATAGCCATTCTGACAGTAGTTTCGATTTCTATTTTTCTGATAGATGTTGACCATCTCTTTAAAGTATTTCTCAGATATTTGAGATTCCTTTTTTTTGAGAATTCTCTGTTTAGACCTGTACTGATTTCTTTAAATTAGATTACTTGTTTTTATTAAATTTTATATCTTAATTTCTTTATATGTTTTGGATATTAGACCTTTATCAGATGTAAAGTTAGTAAAATCTTGGCCCATTTAGTAGCTGTCATTTTGTCGAATTGATGAAAGTCTTTCATTTTCATGAGGTCTCATTTATTCATATTTGGTCTTAGTGCCTGTGTTATTGGTATTCTGTTCAGAATAATGTCTGTTGTGACAAGTGTTCAAGACTATTTTCTAATTTCTCTTCTATCGGGTTCATTTTGCCTGGTTTTATGATGAAGTCTTTAATCTACTTGGACAAGTTTTTTTTTTACAAGATGATAGATCTACATCTATTCGAATTCTTCTATATGCAGACATCCAGTTAGACCAGCACTATTTGTTGAAGATGCTTTCCTTTCTCCACTGTGTATTTCTAGCTTCTTTTGCAAAACTCAGATGTTCATTGTAGTGTGGATTTAGTCTGGGTCTTCAGTTTGATTTTATTGATTAACATGTCTGTTTTTAATGTAGATACCTAGTGGGTTTTGTTTTGCTTTGTTTTGTTCTTGTTTCTATAGATCTGTAGTGCAACTTGAAATATTTATTGTTCAGAGTTGTTTTAGCTATTGTGAGTTTTTTGATTTTCTGTATGAATCTGAGAATTGTCTTTTTAAGGTCTGTAAATAATTGTGTTAGAATTTTGATGAGAATTGCATTGAATCTGTATATTGCTTTTAGAAGGATGGCCATTTTTACTCTGTTAATTCTACTGATCCATGAGCATAGAACTTTTCATCTTGTGATGTCATCTCCAATTTTTCTTCAAAGACTTAAAGTTATTGTAATAGGGGTCTTACTTACTTCACCTACTTGGTTAGTGTTTCCCCAAGATATTCGCTGATATTATCTGAGGGTAGTGTGAAAAGTGTTGTTTTGGTTATTTCATTTCCAGTCTATTTGTCATTTATAAATAAGAGGGCTACTGATTTCATTTTGTTTTGTTTTGTTAATCTTATATCCAGATATCTTGCTAAAAGTGTTTATTAGCTGCAGAGGTTTCCTGCTAAAATTTTTAGGGTCACTTATATATTTGTCATCTGCAAATAATACTTTGACTTCTTCCTTCCCAATTTGCATCCTCTTGATCTTCTTCAGTTGCCCCATTGCTATAGCTAAAACTTCAGGTAATATATTGACTAGATATGGAAAGAGTGTATAACCTTGTCTTGTTTCTGATTTTAGTGGAATTGCCTTGAGTTTCTCTTCATTTAATTTATTGTTAGCTATAGACTTGCTGTAAGTTCCCTTTATTATGTTTACATATGTCTCTTATATCCCTAATCTCGTCAGGACTTTTTACATAAAGGGGTTTTGGATTGTGTTAACATATTTTTCAGTACCTAATGAGATAATCATACAGTTTGTTTGTTTCAGTTTATTTACATGGTAGATTAAACATACAGTTTTTTTTAAAATATTGACCCATTACTTTAAGAATTTAGTTTAAGAGATTCAATGTTTTTGTTTTTGATAAACATCTGTCACTTTAATTTTCAAGATTTGTCAAAGTATGAACAGAATGTTAAAAATCCATCTTCTACTCAGACCACAGTACAAGCAACAACCTTTCCTTTTTTAATATATAGACAGGAACTGCACTGAGTCATTGTCTGTGAGTCCTTAACTAAGTACCAGGTAAGAGGATGTCTTACCTGTGGAAATGTGGAAGTGAGTTTACATCATAAACAATATTTTCAGCCACACATTCTGCTGTATACTCCATTTCCTGTTGTTCCCTGTTTAAGAATCATAGAGCCTGGCTACACCGTGTCCATCCTTAGAAAGTTACTAGATGAGTTCCCTGCTTGCTTAAAAAATGGTTTTGTCTTTTCAGAGATCTCTATGCTTGTCAAGCTGTACATCTGTCAATAGAATCAACAACTGTTTTGATAAAGTTGATATCTTCAATAAGCCTTCTCAGTATCCCTCTTGAAACTTATGGGAGTTTCAAGATAAATTTATCTTAGTGTCAAGATAAGATAATCTTTTTACCTAAAGATTCATATAAAATTACATTTATCTTATGGAGAGAGATTATATTTCACAAAGACCTATCCATTGCACTGTGGCCAAATTAATACAGACATTTTCAGACTTGTAGCACAAGGATAAAGTGAGATTAGAATCTTACAGATAGGACTTGCATCATGGGAAGAGGAGAAGTAAACAGCAAAGGGATAGTTAAGTTGAGAAAAAATACGAAAGAGAGACTAAAGCATCAAAGAACTATTTAAACAAAGATGTCTCATCTCTTTTGCAATCTGCCATTCAGTTCTCCAGATTAAGTTTTCTATTTTTCCTGACAAATTTTTCAGGTTGTTATATTTTATTTATACGAACATAACTAGTGACAGACAGTAGCAGGAATGGTTTGGAACTCCAGAAAACTCATGCCCAAACTATTTAAAAATAAAATAACCAGTGATAAGGAGAATTAGCAGGTACACTCACTTATTTTATTTCAAGCTTCAAAGTAATTGCTCCATTTCACATCAACTAAGAACCAACATGATTCTGTGTTTGTGTTTTAATGTTTTTGACTTACAGCTAAAAAAATAAATTTTAAAACATTAAAGGTTTTAAGGCCATTAAGACAAAATAGCACACAAAAATATCTGTCTCCAAACCCTATGCAATTCACAATTAAAGCAATCTGTAAAGCTACTCTCTTTTCCTATTCTTTTTCCTTGTGATCTTAACCCAGAAAGTAACATCTTCCTCCACCTCAACTGCAATCAACCTTGACCAAACTTGAAAAACTCTGAATCCCCATCTTCTATTCTAACTGGATGTACTCTTGGGTAGATCAGTTGGTTGAACCATTCCAAGCTGTTGGTGAGAACTTTGTACCATTTTTGTAGTTATCCCCAGGCTGTTATTTGGGAGGAGGTTTTATAATTTTGTTCCAGATTTTATGATTTATTCCTAGAATTACTGTCTTATGACTTAGTTTCTGGGACTTATGGTCTATTCCTGAAGCTGGTGCCTTATGACCTTTTTTTTTGAAATCAGGCCTAATCCTTAAAATGGAGACAAATAGGGTCCTGTTACAAATAATTTCTTTTCAACAGCCCATTCCCTCACCTTTCTAATATGACTGGCAACTCTGTCTTTGTCATCTCCCTTCTCTGATGCTCTCTACTCTGGCCTTTTGAGACACAGTGTCCATGCCATTTGAGGTAGAAGATGACAAGATCTTCCTTGACTTCTAAATTGTAAATGTTGCATTTCTAAATTTTTTCTCTTGAATGCTCTTAGGTAGCCTTTCTACCTCTGCTGTTTTCATGTGAGTTGGGCATCATATCCTATCTCTGACTCATTCTGTCAAATCTTTTTCTGATTCATTACTTTGTCTGACTCTCAATTAGATGTTACTTTCAATCATGACTACTTTCTTCTACAAAATAAACTTACCCTCATTGTTGAAGATTAAAGATATGTACTAATGGTGTGTCTGTATTCCAACCAGATCATACTGTTATCAAATGCTTGTCTGCATGTGGGGCCATGTAAGTAGAGCTTGGTTCTTGACTGGGCACAGGCCTCGAATCCTGTCCCCAGTGGGGCAAAAGTCATGCCACCAGAACCAAGAGTCCTGACACTGAGTCTAGATCTCCATTGACCAACACCATTCAGTCACATAAGGACAATGCAGCCCCTCCTGAGAGGTTTGCATCACCATACACAGGTAGAGGGCATAACTACAGGCCTCAGCCCTAGAGAGATTTCCATATTAATGAGTTACCTAAAGGTCAGAGGGTGTAGCCAATCACATATTCCATTTCCCAGATCTTCCCCTTTCTCCCTCCTTATTTAACTCAGGTCTGCCCTGAGTTTCAGGGGGTGCACATCCATACCATCTATCATCTGCCATGTCAATAAAGCTCTTGGAATCATGGACTTTCTTATGTCATTGGGGCCTGTTATCATGGAAAGCTTCTCTGCATTTCCATGGAGGAGGCCTGCATCCTTAAACAAGCAGCCAAGAGAGTATAATAAGCCAGCATTTCCTTTGGGGCTCCGCGAAAGAGCTCTCTCCTCCCCATTATCTCTGCCAGCCATTGCAGCAGTGTCTGGGACCCTCAGGATTGAGGCCAATCAGTCCCCAGCTGCCGGGGGGGGGGGGGGGGGGGGGTGGCTGGGAGGAGGATTTCCATTCTCAGCCCTGTGCCGCCTGCAGAATCAGACTCCTTATGCCAGGTGGGCCCCTACTAGTGACCAAATCAGTCAAGATCCCTCTGCTTCTGCCATACTGAGCTACAGTTTCAGCTGACTGAACCAGGACAGAACCAAGCAGGAACAACACTTCCCAACACAACAGAAACCCACACCTGCATGTGGGCTTTCAGCTTTCCCTACATCTGCATTCCAGCCAGATCATATTTTCAGATGTAATCCCTTATCAGAGCATCTTTGTTGCTGGATTAAAATTCCTCTACAAGGGTCAACAAAAGTAATAATATATATATATATATATATATATATATATATATATATATATATATATTATGTAAAGAAACTACTTCTTCTCTTATATGTAGATTTGAAAAATAAGAGTCTGTTCTTGGGAATCCAGGAGAACTTTATTTGTACATTACTGCAGTATATATTGACTTTGTTTTAAAATATGTCTTGTCTTTACATGTTTAATGCATATATGGCTGTAGTCCTCATAAGATATCAGTTGTAATAGTTGTGGAAGTGAGCAGAAGATAGAGGAGTCTACTTCCCTGTCCTAGCCCAAGGTCATTTTCATGTCTGAAGCCTACTTCCTTGTTCTAGCTTAAAAGTTAGATTCCTGTCTGAAATTATTTCTTTGTTCTAGGCTAATATTTAGATTCCTGTCCGAAATTATTTCTTTGTTCTAGCCTAATATTTAGATTCCTGCCTGAGATTACTTCTTTATTCTAGCCTAAGACTTAGATTCCTACTTGAAATTACTTCTTTATTCTAGTGTAATGTCAGATTCCTGTCTGAAACCTACTTTCTTGTCCTTGGCCTATGTCATATTCCTGACAAGCAGCCCATTTCCTGGTCCTTGGCCCATGTCAGATTCTTGCCAAGCAGCCCCAAAGACTCCTTTTTTTAAATTTCATTAACAAGACTGAGACTGTCTTAGGTAATTCTGACAAGAATGCATTCCTTACCCATCATGGAATATGTATGATCAAAAGCAATGCACTTTTGTCTTAGGTTGGCAAGGCTCTGTGCAGAATCTTACCCGTCCTTGGCTTGCCAGCCTGTTAATTTAATAACTCTATCTGGGGGTCCATTTTCAGGTTCAAACCATGTACTTTGGTTGCCAACATGTTGATGTTGTTAAAGAAAAGCTTTAACATGATATGAAGGAATAAAAGTATTCCCAGGACAAAAAGGGCTAGCATGATCAAACTATATATGCCATTTTTGAAGCTTGACCAAAATAGAAATACTGACCTCAGGCCATGGGTAATTTTATCTGCAGTATCTACTGCATCAAAGCTCAGCAGAGCAGCATTCTTGAAATTCATAAGCTCCCTATGTATTGTTAAAGCATCCAGAGAGGTGTTAGACTTATTCCAAATACACTGCAAGTGTCATTAAACTTTTTCTAATTATAATGACTACCACTGTAAATTGTAGAACTAACATGAATTCAATGGTATTTGGCATGACACTGAAGATGGCTCCTTACCCTTAAATTCTGAACTTCCTTCCAGTAATTTGAAAAGAATAAAGAGCATCAGTTCCTTCTTCCAAATGTCTATCTAAATCCTCTTGTATATTCAACACATTAGTAACATTTTTTTTTTTGCTAAATGATTAACGAAAGTAGCTGTCTTAACTTCTTGTGTCACAGTAATTGCAGAAGCAGTGGTGCTAGCAATTAATGCAATTAAATCTGTTATATCAGCAATAATCATGCCCACTACCTTCTTGCTTCTGCTTAAAGCATAACTCATTTCTTCCAGAACTTGCAAACTATTTTTAGGATACCAAGGTTCTATGATACTCATGGCACTAAAACAAAAGCTGGTTGATAGACCTTCCATAACTGACATGCAAGATTTCAAAACACAAACACAATTAGAAGGTATAGAATAAATGCAATTTACATTAAATACTATAGAAGAAACAAAAGTCTTTTTAAGTTGACAATTAAAAGAGCCTTAACACATGTGCTAACACCTGTTTGAAATCCAGGTCCTGCCCCAACTTTATCTCTTGCTAACATAACATCATAGAGAACTGCAGCTAATTTCGATATATGTCTCTGAAAATGTCCAGAACCAGACTTCCAAATTAAGACTGTTATTTCCAATGTTAGATTGATTTCTAGAGCAGTCCATGATTGAGTCTGAATAACTGGTCATATTTAATAACAATACAAGATGCATTATAACTTCTCTTTTTGATTCTCAGTTCCACGAGGTCTAAGAGCTTGAGGCAAGGCAGCTTGTCCCATCAGGTAAGAAATGGTGGGTTGGGAACATATGCCCAATATGGCTTCCCAGTCACCATTTCTTACCTGATGTTCCCAGTCAGGGAACAATTAAATGACTAAAGAATCACAAATTCATCTAAAACAGCAGTTCTCAATTTTCTTAATGCTGTGATACTTTAATACAGTTCCTCATTTTATGCTGACCCCAGACCATAAATTTACTTCACCAGTACCTCATAACTCGAATTTTGTCACTGCTATAAATCATAAAGTAAATATCTGTGTTTTCAAGTGGTCTTAGGAGAGTCCTGTGAAAGGGTCATTTGATCCCCGAAGGGATCAAGGCCTACTGTTTGAGAACTGTTCATCCTAATCAATAGAGTTCTATAGAGATTACAGAAAACCTTAAGGTCACTGATATTCACCCTGAGACAAATACTCAGCACAAATTCAATTTTAGTTCTGAACTTGGCCAACACCTTGGGGAAGACAATTCCTCAGGAAAATCAAAGGTTAAAACTCAACACTCTCTTTCAAGTTTCTGAACGTTTTTTCACCTTGTGGCTGTTTCTGCCCTTTTTGAATGCCAATGAACATGTGTTTGTATATGTTTTGTCGGGTTTTTATTTTTAACTCTTTTAAATCAAATAAAAAGGATATATGATCTATCCTAAAAAGTAGTCACCCCCTGCTCTGGAGGACATCTCTATTCAACAGTATCCTGAGCCAATAGAACAGTTGGGAAAGGGATGGACACTTATTTTCTCTGTGTTTTACCAAGGTGCCCAAGCTCCCTGCCACCTGGATCATTTAGCAGTCCTGATTAAAGAGCACAAAGCCTGGCAGTCTGTGGAAGGCTATTCCCTGGTGCCACCTGGACTGCCTTGGGCTTCAAGAAGGCTTGCTGTCTCCAGACATCTGTCATTCTGTTGTGTCCCAATAACCTTTGGCAATAGCAAAAGCAAACAGGTTCCTAAAGCCAAAGGCGTTATAATATAGAGGATTTGCCCTTTATTTATCTTTTAAATAAGTATCTGTGCCACCACCAGAAGTCATTCAGAGGTTTCTCTAGGAATTAAGAGCACCTCTGGGATTATGACAATTTTAGAGTAAAAATGTGTAGATTTATGGTGGCAACCTTTGTTATGCTGCTTAGTCTGTCTACACAGGATACTGAAAGTAGAGGGCAATATTTAAAAACCAAGGCAGTAATAAAATATGTAGATAGCCCCAGCTCACCCTTTCTTTTTCTTTTATTCAAATACATACACACACACACACAGAAAGAGAGAGAGAGAGAGAGAGAGAGAGAGAGAGAGAGAGAGAGAGAGAGAGAGAGAGAGAGAGCAAAGACAGATAATCACAGACAGGGTGAAAAATGTACACTTGTATATTTCTAACATTTTGAATGTGAAGAGAACTAAATATCCAGATACACAAACATCACACTTACAAGTCTAGATGCTGAGATTACAGTGACACCACACAGTGTAGTTGTCTCCCGTGCTTAAATGGATGACCATAAGAACAAGAATACTGCCAAGTCAGCTGATGATGTGTCAACGATACAGTAGAGGGTGGATAGGCCTGTAGAATATTGAGTGCTTCATAGCCAATCACGGAGAGGCAGCAACAGCTGGTCCTCAATTCATTGCTGTCTGAAAGATGTAGCTCTGGTTTTGGTAGATCTCCTTTCTTTTCAAAAGGAACTTGTCTACCAGAACGGTTGCTGGTTCTACTGACTTTGAAATGATTGTTCAGCAGGTTGAACCTTACCTCGGAAGCACACTCGATAGCACATGCCTTGACCATCAAGTTGCCCAATTTTGGTCCAGCTCTCTCATCTCACTCCATCCTTCTCATTCCTGTTCTGCCAAATGCAGCCATAAAACTTAAAGGTGATGATTTCTCTTTATTGGGAAAACCTTTGAGGTTATAAAGTAGGTCAGTAGTAAACAACTTGCTTATCTTGTGAAAAATTGTGATGTAATACTTCTAATGACAAAAAATAAAATTTTAATTATTTCTTTAGAGTATAAGAATAGTTAAAAATAAGCACAGTGTTAAAATGTTTACAATTAGCAACTCTTATCTTGTGCAGAATCCTGTTGATGCCACAAACTGGCACTTATTTGAATTTATTGAGGGTTTGTTAACATATCCAAAAAGCAGCATTTTCTATTAAATAATGTCCTCAATTTTAAACCTACAAGTTGATTTTAAGTGATGTTTATTAATATTACACAATTAAATCAATCAGGGAAATAGCAAATATTTTTTTCACAATACCACCAGGGATATCCTGGAAATTTCTACCAAATGTCATAAAAGGTTCCATATGACCATAGCAGTCTTAGAAAATAAGAGGAAGGTTTCACATTTGAGGATTTTAGCTCTGCTGTATGGCTTTTTCTAATGCAGTACAGATATCTCTATTATCTGTCATTACTTCTCCAAGCTTTGCTCTCAACATCCTCTTGAATTCTGATAGCTACTTTTTCATATCTGGCATGATTTCTTAAAACTTTACTTTTAAAGGACCTTGACATTTTCATAAAGTATTCAGTAGGGGAAAGATCCTGCTGTATATGTTGTATGCTTAGCATTTGCTATACTAGAAACTGAATGAGAAAATATTGAAATATTTATTAAGCATTAAAATAAACTCATTCGTTATGAAAATATTTTAGTGGAAATGAACAATTTAAATACAATTTTCCTGGCGTTTCGGTGCAGTGATGTAGCATATGCCTCACCTTGGTAAGTGCCTGAGTTCTAATCTATATTGCCACAAACAAGAGGACATGTTTGGGTTAAGGAAATAGCTCAATGGTTAATAGCACTTACTATTCATCCAGAGGACCTCAGTTTAGGTGAGGTCTGGCTTCTTCCCGCTGCCTGTAATGCAAACTCCAAAGTACTTAATACTCACTCCTGGGTATCCACATGTGCTGGCATACATGAGACAGATACATACAAATACATTTTTTAACTTCTATATGACCTACATTAATAGAAGAGTATTAAATTTACATCTCGTTTTTTCCAATCTATTTCTTTATTGTGGTTGAAGTACATAAACATTTCTGGCGACATATACAGCTTTAAAGATAATATAACTAGTCATTTCTTCTCACAAAGAATAACATATAATCATATGTATGAGTATCCTATGATACTGTACAAAACTTAACTGATAATATTTTCTTATATCATAGCTTTAATATAGAAGCTAAAACAATATTCATTACATTTTTTTCTCACTCAGTTACATTGAAATTCAGGATTCTGAGTGTGACAGCAAGTAGATCATTTTTAATATTTGTTTTTTAACACTGCACAGCAGTCATCTGGAAAATCTGGTCATTCAACTAGTTGTGAAAATCTTTACTCAAATTTATCATGGGTGATAGATATTATTAGTTGGTTTTGCAAAGACATTGGAAGAATTCATTCATTTTGAGGAAATGTCTCATTTACACATAAATTAAAATCCATCTAATTTTTTGAATAATGTCTAAATTTAAGTTAAAACCACAAATGAACATTTGGTAAATGAGTTGCTAATGACCCAATAGCATAAACTTCTTCAACCTGGAATTTTCTTGTTACTGGAGTTCTCCCATGCTCATGGATTGGAAGGATTAATATAGTAAAAATGGATATTTTGCTGAGAGGAATCTACAGATTTAATGCAATCCCCATCAAAATTCCCACTTAATTCTTCACAGAGATAGATCAAACAATTCTCAGATTCATTTGAAATAACAAAAAACCCAGGATAGCAAAAACTATTCTCAACAATAAAAGAACTTCTGGGGGAATCCCCATTACTGACCTCAAGCTGTACTACAGAGCAGTAGTGATAAAAACTGCATGGTATTGGTACAGAGACAGGTAGGAAGATCAATGGAATAGAATTGAAGACCCTGAAATGAACCCGCATACCTATGGTTACTTAATCTTCGACAAAGGAGCTAAAAGCTGCAAAACTTCTGTAAAGCAAAGGCCACTGTCAATAGGACAAAGTTGCAACCAACAGATTGGAAAAAGATCTTTACCAATCCTACATCTCATAGAAGGCTAATATCCAAGGTATACAAAGAACTGAAGAAATCAGACTATAAACAATCAAATAACCTGGTTTAAAAATGAGGTACAGAGCTAAACAAAGAATTCTCAACTGAGGAAACTTGAATGGCCAAGAAGCACCTAAAGTGTTCAACATCCTTAGTCATCAGGGAAATGCAAATCAAAACAACTCTGAGATTCCAACTCAAGGCTAAGATCAAAAACTCAGGTGACAGCAGATGCTGACAAGAATGTGAAGAAAGAGAAACACTCCTCCATTTTTGGTGGAATTGTAAGCTGGTACAACCACTATGGAAAGCAGTCTGGTGGTTCCTCAGAAATTCGAACATAGTATTACCTGAGGACCTAGCTATACCACTCCTGGGCATATACCCAAAACCATCCATTATTTTTAATTAAAAATATTTTATACCACAAGATTTTGGATGCAATTTAAAAAAAAATGTTTCAGTGATTTTCATTGAGACATCATGGTAACTCATTAAACAGCAAAGGCATCTGTATATTCAATTTCAGCACACCAAATACAAAGAAGGCAGGAATTCAGTGGTTGATATTTAATTAATCAAGAGATTTTACCATTATATCAAGAACATTGCTCCATACAATGTCCCAAAAACAAAGTCTGTGTTTTCTTGTGTTTTAGAGTAATAAACCACACAGGATTCTAGAAACTCAGGGTTGATGTTGATTTATTTTGAAATGAAAACAGTTTTAATCACAGATGCTATTACAACTTCAGTATAAATGCCATTACATTGAAACAAGGACAGTCCTTTGATGCTAAACCTCTAAATGTTTTATAGAAATCTCAGAGGTCCATATAGCAAGTGATCTTGTTACATTTCAAGATTCACATCCTTTTCCTTAGTTCATTTGCATTCATTTAAACAAAGCTTGGTTAAAACTAAGAAAGCTCAGTCTATCTTACTCTTTCTCAGTTGGGTACACACAATTATATTACTAACACAAAACAGAATGAAGAACTAAGCTTGTTATCCAAAGAAAATTCACTACAAATACTTGTGCTGTTTTGATGGAAGCTAACAAGTAGATCTTAGTGAGTGTATAATAAGAAAACCATCTAATTTATCTTGTTTATGAACTAACAGATGCAAAGGTGATTATATAATAATATATAGATAAACTGATGCTTGTGACCATGTCAAAAAATAGAGCTACCTAGGTAGAGCTATTGATTACCTATGTTCCTTGGAATCTAGTGTAACAACTACTGATACTGTGAGAGCCCTCGGAAAGGAGGCTCCCAGTTCAGTACCAGCTTGTCTTGTCCTATGTGAAACATGTGATATTTTTTAGCAACAACCTTACCTTGAAGTTCCCAGAGTTACACAAGGGCGATGACACTATTGTTTGGGGTTGTCTCTAAGACCCACCCAGGTAATAACTTGAAGAGTTATTTCCCTTTTCTTACATTAGGGTTTTAGCTAGATAGCATGGGTATCCTAGGGGGAAAACATCACTGCAAAACGAGTAACTTCATTTAAACAATATATAATATGTCTTTGAATATGTTTATGGTAAACATATAAAAATAAGATTTCTTGGGGCTTTTTCAAACATTCTTAGCATTTTGTATTCTTCCTTCCTCCCTTTTCCCAAGTGTTATTCTCCCTTTGTGAACTACTAGGTCCAACCCAGCACCATATCCTCCATGGTACTTACATCTTTGGGGTAACCAACAGCTTTCTAATTGGACTTAAAGCCTGACCTTCCTTGCTTCTCCACTATAACAAGAATTCTTTTCTGTTGTTCAAAGAAGGTTCACTTTTATTTGACCAAAATTATATCGTGTCTAATGACTCACTGCCAAAGGCAATGGGAACATCATAATGTAATATGTTTTGTGGAGAATGGAGCTTAATTATAGCAAGATACTTTTTAGAAGGAGTAAAAAGTAAGGTGGGTGTTAATTGTGTGATGATTAAACATCTTTAAGCATTGTTTTAAAGTTCACCAAAATAACATTTCTTTTTCTCATATCCCTGCCAAAATTTATTTAAGATTTAAGCAGTGTATCTCTGAAGAATTTAATTTATTCTGCTCATTATAATATTTTCTTTAGTGAAGTGATATTTGTGAGACAAACAATACTCCCTTGCATGTATAATACTGGTTATAGTAGTCAGGATTCTCTAGAAAAACAGAACTTATGGAATGTTTCAATATATTAAGGGAAATTATTGAAATGACTTACAGTCTACAGTTCAACTAACCCAAGAATTTAGAAGTTGCTCAGTTCCATGAGGCTATGTGTTTCAGATGGTCTCCTGTACATGCTGGAATCCTGAAGAATTAGGTTCTCACAGATGTGCTTGCAAGTAAGAGAAAGATTACAAAGAATAATGAAGACTTCCTTTTTCCATTGTCCTTATGTAGGCCTCCAGCAGAAGCTATGGCCCAGATTAAAGGCGCAATTTTAAGAATTCTTATAGAATCACCATTAAGAACTAAAAAATCATCTATCTGTTTATATAGCATCACTAAAAGACACTACATCTTTGTTGTTCTGCATAAATCTGCTCAAAAGAGTGGCCTAATACCTAGTGATGTGATGCACATGCACACACACACACACACAAACACATACAGGAAAAACACATTAGTAGCAGGAATCTTCCCTAAAATATCATCCCTTTAGCCTTGTCTAGAAACTTGCATTCAACATGGATTTAGAGTCTACAATGAAACCATAACCTGCTAGTTTTTAGCTTTTCCTAAATGACTCCCGGCATCTGATCATTGTGAGTTTGATCATTATGAATGTTGTTTTGTCTACACTGGCCATTATAATTATGATCACTTTGCTTATGGTGATTCAAGCTGCCACCTGGCCCTTGCTACCATGGGGCCCAATTAAATTCATTGCATTTAATTCATTTGAGCAGCAGTATCTCCAGCCCTAAGGTCTGGCACAAGGAAAAGGGCAACAACAAAACTCTTCAAATGTGCTGGTATCCCTTCACCATTTTGTGTCTTTATAGAGTTCGTGAAGAGCAGATCTTCTGGGCTTTCCCATTGTGGAAGATCAGGCATTACATAGCATATCCACTCTAATGTTACAACTTCCGTAAGCCTTAAAATCCCTTCATCAACATTAAGCCAAGGAATATCAAGCATCCCCAACTACTTTTCAGTAGGCCATCTTTTGATAAACAGTTCAGCTAAACATTCAAACAAATTTTTGACACCTTTTTTAAAAACTGTACAAGCTTCCATATTAAATCTAAAAATTTCATTCAAATGGCTCATATCAATAAACTTAGCCTGATCTAGTTTTATGTTCCTTCCACCATTAATTCCACACCCTTAAAATCCATTTCCACATATATTCCCCAGACTTCTACTGGAATGAAGTAGCTACTTATTAGTATAGCACATTTTCTCATGGACTACATTTTCTACCTCCCCTCTAGAGCCTGCTTTGCCTTCAGTCTGGTTATAGGTCTAGAGGGAACTATTGGTAAGCCTTGAGGAACATCAGTATTGTCGTGTCTAGCATTTTCTTCAGAGAAAGTCACTGCTGGTTTATCACACAATTAAGGGTTAATTTCCTCAAGTGAAGAGGGCCAATATTTCAAGAGGTGGGGCTGAGTATACTACTTATACCGATGAGATAAATGCTAGAGAATCTGAGGATTCAAAGTTCTCAGCTTCAATAGGGTCCTCATATACATCTTCACCCCAATTTATAGAATCCCATTCTTTGCCAATTCTTGCCCTTACTTTAATTGTTGACACCTTTTGAGGCTGAGACTTGAATTTTCACTGCAATTCAACCAACCTTATAATGAGGGCTTTAGTTTGAACTTCTGCAGCTAGAGCTTTATGGTTTCTGGACAGAATATTTGCTTCACTCCTTAGAAGATTCTAAGGGCACACTTAGAAATCTTTACATTGTTTATTTGCATCTGGAGTCAGTTAATTTTATCATATAGCTCATTCCCTTCCTTTAACAATTTTTTTCCAGAGATGCTAAGAGCAAGGAGCCAGCAAAAATCATTTTCCTTATTTTCTCTCAAACCCTAAAATACTTCATATAATGGGTCAACTAATCCATTGGCAGTCACAATTGATGAATCAAGACACTCAAAGGCATTTACTTCCTTTAAGTTTGAAATATAATTTCCACCATAGGCCTTCAATATTCTCCGAGCTCCCAGGAGAGAGAGTGTCTGGAGAGGTTTCAGTAGTAGAAGGTACAAGTGAATGAGGTGCTAGCAAATTATTAAGAAAATTTCAGATTCTTAAAAAATTCATCCTTATACTTCTACTTCTCTAGAACCATTTGAGGCATCAACATCTGTTTTAGTTATGGTTTTGATTTCTGTGAAGAGATATCATGACCAAGGCACCCTTATAAAAGACAACCTTTAATTGGGGCTAGGTTACAGATTCAGAGGTTCAGTCCATTATCATCAATGAGGGAAGTATGGCTACATATAGACAGAATTGCACTGGAAGAGCTGAGAGGTCTAGATTTTGTTTCAAAGGCAAATGGGAGAAGGCACATAGGAGAAGGGTCTCAAAGTCCATGTCCACAGTGACACACTTCTTCCCAAATGTCCACACCTACTCCAATGGGGCCACACCTCCTAATAGTGCCACTCCCTGGTCCAAGCATATTCAAACCACCACACTGGAACTTGAAAAAGTTGGCTTACAAAGCTTTATGTTATGAGGAATGTGTGTTCACTTTGTTATAATTTATAAAAGAGTTGTGAATCTCTATGTGACTTGAAAATGATGTGCTCAGATAAAGGAGAAGACAATAACCCTTTAGACATTAGGAGGACAAGGCTTTTGGCTGGATATTGTCCTGTGGATTTTAATATATACTTTAATTTAGTAACATACTAATTAGTATGATTTTAATGTTATCCATTACAAAATTCTGTGTCTTGTGGCATTGTCGCGGCCCGAGCTGCCCCACGTTTGGGGGCCAAAAATGTTGCGGACTACACTACCTCATGTTTGGGGGCCAAAATGTTTCAGACCGCT